>NC_087206.1:87168154-87180654 GCF_015104395.2 Macrobrachium nipponense
TTGAGAATTTGGGGAAAATTTTGTACACGGAAGCTTATGATAAAACAGTCAGTGAAAGAATAATGAAAACTTTTATGATGAAGGGGTGCTTAAAATTCTCACTGATCAATTTGGAAATGTCTATTACAGAATACATGTGCGCAGTACGATGTATGAAGAATTCTGTTTTCTACCTCATCTATCTCTGTGTGTCTGTCTATCTGTCTACGTCTCCAAACGCAGAGAGCATTTTCTTCAATTCATTTTAATGTATTGTGCTTCATTTTATTTTCCCTTTTATCAAAGTTCTTGTACTATTTCAATTTACTGTCACTTTTAATTTTCAAATCCTATGGGTAGACATCATCTAACGCGTCAATATATACTCTTTTTGAGCGAATCCTTTATGCTGATCACGAGTAGAGAGCTTCAGCTAGGCAAGTTCTCTTAAGTAAGAACCTTCTTTTACATCCGGTGATATATGGTTCCTCGCTCAGCGGGACTCTTGGGGATCTTTTGTCTTCGTTTTCTGTGTCCTGAAGGAACTCGATAAAATCTGGCAGCGCTGTTGGCCAAACTTTTTATTTCAGTCTTACCTTCTGCGAAACCATTCCGTTTTTCTGTACTAACGATATTAGTGTTTTTATCCTTTTCTTTCATCTGTTATCTTATAATGGTGCTGGAAACAAAAAGTGTATTTTAGTCATTTTGGAAAAATGTAATCAATATTTTTTATTTTCATTTTTCGTGTGTCCCAAGTCTTCATCCATCATCACACGCGCATCAATATTTGCAAAGTATAAAGGTCTCTGAATCCAGGTGGAATCCTGTCATTTAGATTTAGGTTTTTTGGAAGCATTGAAAAGAAGACTTATGTGGATAGGACCCTATGTCTTAAAAAGCGAAAGTACTTGAATTTTTGTGAGCAACCCGTCCGATTATTTAAGCCTGTAAATAAAACTTCGTTCTCCAGTTTTAAACTGAAGGCTTTCCAACAACTACCCAGGATTTTAGGCTCTGTAAAAGAAAGCTATCGTACAGGCTTTGTCTGTCCGTCTCCACTTTTTCTGTCCGCCCTCAGATCTTAAAAGCTACCGAGGCTAAAAGAAGGCTGCAAATTGGTATGTTGATCATCTACCCTCCAATCATCAAACGTATCAAATTGCAGCACTCAAACCTCAGTGGTTTTTATCTTATCTAAGGTTAAAGTTAGCAATAAACGTGCGTCTGACCAACAACACAGGCCACCACCGAGCCTTGGCTGAAAATTCCCTGGACTGCGGCTGAGAGTTTCATGGGCCGTAGCTGAGAGATTCATACAGTATTATACACTATACAGAAAACTCGATTTTGCTTGTTATGTCAGCCACGTCATAAGGTCATAGTCTTTGGATATTCAATGTGTTGCCCTCATAAGCTTAGAGAATATAGACTACCTTCATAACTTTCAGTCTAGAAGTTCCAGAGCTGCGTTCTACACAGCTGACTGTGCAGTCTGACAGACAGCCACTGCGTAGGATGAGTTGCTACGAAAACTCGCATATTTGATTCGTTTTTCATGCAATTTTCCTCTGGAATATGGAAAGACCTCCTACCTCGATGTCACAAGAATCATTCACCTTGTGTTTAACTCCCATTTCTGTCGCATTTTTTCTCGAGGAAAAATGACTTTGCTCTAAAAGATTTTGAATTTTTTGCCAAAAATTCGAACAAGCATTATGTAGTTATGGCATTCATATCTGCTGTCATCATTCATTTAATTTTAGCGTCGAGAAATGCAAATGATTTTTAAAGAATAAACTTTCTTTTGAAGAATTTATTCTACACATGCGGGTCAAGTGTTTATTTCGAATGAAAGAGAATCTAACCTTAACTTTGATAATTATATGAAATAGAAAAATAGGAAAAAGTTTATTTTCCTTTAAAGAGCGATGTATTACTGTATTATTCCGTTTAATAAAACGCCGTTAAAATATGTTCTTGACAGGTAGTATGAAGAATGAAAGAAGAAATGTGGCACCATTTTTCAGTTCTGAACAACAAAGTATGTAAGAGTTTGCAAACTTTGACCAATTTCAAAGTATATATATTCTTAGACTGGTCTAAGACATCCTGCTTTGATGACGCAATATTTAGCTCATCAATGCTTTGTACCGTATAACATAAAAGTGTACCGTTATTAGTGTGCACTTATAGCATCACTGTGTACGATGTGTACCGTATGTGTACAGTAGTGGACGTGTACCGTATACCATTAAAATATATCGTAATTTATGTGTACTGTATAACATGAATATGTACAATCATCAGTATGTACCGTATAACATCGAGATGCATATAACAAAAAACGTACCGTTATTAAGTGAACCGTCATCAGTGTGTACCAGGTAACACCAATATGTACCGTCATCAACGTGTACCGTATAACATCAGCGTGTACCGTGAAGTATATCAAGAATTTTTTTTCAATAAAGAATAGAGCGATCCAATTTTGACGGGACTCTCCAAAAACAAACACCAGGCCTGGCATAAGGCCAGTATTCACAAATCAACTCCTGATTCCAGATTCCAGGAGAATTTCCCAGATTCCAGGAGCCCTTTATCGACACCGATAAGACAGGGCAAGTGCTATGGCTTAATTTCCCTCAAGCGACAAGTTACAAACGAGGAATCATTTGCCAGTTATTGACGCCGGTTGCCGGACCATTATAGCTTGACGTAGCCATCAATTACAGACTTTAAAGAGTTTTCCCCTTTTCTCCCAACTCACAATGTTATTCCTCCTCCTCCTCCCCCTCCTCCTCCTCCTCTTCTTCTTCTACTTCTTCTTCTTCTTCTTCTGTTGTTGCAGTGATGTTCTTAGTGGGGTGAATGGGCTCTTTTCCAATATCAGGATTTCGTAGGTGTGGGGTATCTTGAGTTGTTCTTTCATTACGAATTAACAATGATTTGTGTTTCTGCCATTTTTGACAGTTCCGGAAGTTTTCTTGGTTGTCTGATAATAATAATAATAATAATAATAATAATAATAATAATAATAATAATAATAATAATAATAATAATAATACATGTCTTGGTGTTATGTGAATCTCGGTCTCCAGATGACTAATGCCAAGAAATACTTTCTGGCTACAGGGCGGGCTTATTATTATTATTATTATTATTATTATTATTATTGCTGTTGTTGTTGTTGTTGTTGTTGTTTTTGTTGTTGTTGTTTCTGCTGAAATAAATGCCTGAATAGTGAAAAATACATAACCATTAAATTTATCTGTCTTGACGCTTGATTTTAAGTACCGAAAAAATTATGACATTATTCAGACCAATTTTCAGTTACGATCTTTATGTGTTTTCCTATTTCGTATTACGCATCATCTATATAAACTCTCTTATTAGGTACTTTGCGCTCGCTTTTTCCCATTACTAGCGATTATGACGACCATATAACCATATAATCGACATTTAATTGCATAAGAGTTAGTTATAATGACAACTGATAGCAATTGTTTTAAAAGATGCTCTTTAGCTTCTTCTTCTCAGTTTTATTGGGATGCTTACTAGACAATATTTAGGACGACAGTAAACAAGGGAATGCAGAAGATAATTTAAAAAGCTATTTACATCAAACCGGAGTCTTTCAATTCTATCATTATACATTTAAGGAAGCAAAGGAAACGGACAGGTTTCCATAACAGAGTCACAACAGTCAAGACTATAAAATGCTCAGAGATGGACAATCGGTGAAACGAGACTGGAAAAGCAAAATTCTCTTGAGAAAATTCAAAGTGAAGGAGAAACCAAAATAACTCTCCAGTAAAATTTTTTACATTTTTCCAATCATATCGATAACAAGACGATTTTATTTTTCCTTGCCTGGGATCCGCTCTGATGAAAATACCTGTTATTTTAGTCAAATTTCAGAGAGACTTGTTATGCAAACTTCTGAACAATCTATTTTCGGTTCGCGTATGTAAAATAGTTTTATTAATTTTGGGAAATGCTATAGAATTTGATATACTATTTCTGGGTTATGCTCTAGTTAAGAGGTGTTTTTTTATTACTTCTTTCGTATGAACACTATATTCTTTGGAAGCTTGAATTTCAAGTCAATTACCTCAATTGGCTTATTCCATATGAATGGGGTTCATCTTCTGAATAATAATGTTAAATAATAATAATATTTGGTTGGTCGAATCCAACTGGCCTTATGCCATCCCTTGCTCAAAAATGACCCATTTCTGTGGTCAGGTATTAAATTAAAGAAAAAAAAGATGCATAGTTTACCTCTGAACCCGGTCGACCAACCGAGAGGGGGCTGGTTCATTTTCGAAAGTGTCTGACCGCTACTGACGACTTAATGTCCGTGGGTCACGTGAAAGTCCATGTAGTGCCGTTCGGCTCAGTTTCTCTGTCTTCTCTTATTTCAGGATCAGTTTTTCACGGTAATTTCGCGTGTTTATAAATAATTCTATGATTTGTTAAAAAGAACGCGCTGTCATCGTTCTCTGGAATAATAATTAAATCCATATCCAATTCCCAAATGCATATATTTACGAGTTTCCTCGTGTCTAAAGCGCTCTTGTAAGCGAGTGAAGTTCCTACAGGCATTAAGGAAAGGAATACCCAATCATCCTACCTTTTACATATGACAACAAATCATTAAAATAAACTTTTAACAAACACGTTTATTAGAATTAATTAGCATTTCTGATGTCCTGTTGTATTTTGGAGACGCTTTCTGTGGTATATTTCGTGAGTGGAATTGTAATTCTCTTTCATCGTTCCTTTCGCAAAAGCTTATATGTAAATCAACTCCTCTGATATAAAGCAGCACATTACCTGGTGAAGTGTAATTATTTTCAACCGACGCTCTCGCTTTGGGTTTGCATTGAACGTCCTTTGGATCTTTGTGTTTTCATATGTATGTATGTATGTATGTATACTTATTGTAATATATATATATATATATATATATATATATATATATATATATATATATATATATATATGAATACATATGTGCGTGCGCGTGTACTGTATTCACATACAAACACGCACACATATTTAAAAACAGGTTTAATTATGAGGAGGAGAATTACACACAACACTTCAAAAGCATTTTATTATGCTTAAATAACAAACACTTGCGATACGCCGGTATCTAAAAGCTCAGGTAATATTCATGGAAAAATAATTAATAAACTATAATAAAACAAAAAAACTTAGCTGACGTTCAAACAAGCAGTTCTAGAGGTCTCCGAGTGAATAGGGAGTATTCGAAAATAATTTCTTGAGCGAGAGTTCTTCTTCAGCCACCGATACGAAGATACGCCTGGAAAGCACAATCCAGGAACGAAGCCACACTCCTGAAATTCCCACATCTAAACCGGCCACACCAACGTAACTCGAGAGGCCAACGCTGCTTCATACAGCCACAACCATCAGATGGGAACGGAATCGATTGCTCCAACTCAGCGGCAAAACACCGGATCCAACAATGTATCTTCTAAACGTATCAGTGACCTTCCTTGAAGACAGACACCTTCTCACTGCCGACCATAACTCTCGTTGCTGTGACGTGACCTCCGAAACCTTCGTTCCTGATCGATAAATGGGGAACAAGTAGTTAACTGGCATTTGGACAATTGTCTAAACAATCTTTTTCCCGAACTATTCAAAACAGAATTACTTATTTATATTACAACATTATGACCATTTCTTAATAAATATGTCTTTCCTTTCCTTTAACCCTCTCGTGACGCCCGTCAGGACACCACTTCCCTCATCTGCTTTATCCAAATCTGCTATCTGTTTTCCACCTCGTGCCAAAGTTCGGATTTTTTTACCTGATTTATGTTTTTTCATTTTTTAAATTTTTCCCGTAGAAGAGGTGTCATCTTTTCCTTCCTATTTCTTTCATGGCTTCCCAAAGAGCAATTAAGGAATAAAAAAGTACACGGAAAAGTCAAGCAAGTGATTAAGTAGTAAAATACATACCGCAATTGTCTTCAAGATGAAAACACTTTAAAATTAAGCAAGAAAATTAAAGTGTCCTTCAGGTTTCATTAAAAAATATTTGTGTGATGTCTTTGACCATTACACGGTCACCATCATATGCCATGTCAAAATTTGTGACAGTCGTAGGTGGGTAGCGCCGTTAGTCGATCTGACGTGGTGCACTGCAGGCGTTAAAAAAAAGGTAGTTTACAGAGTCCATTCAGCCCCTATCTTCGTCCACTTTTTAGCCTTTTACTTTACCCCTAATTCCTCTTCTTTTCTTCGATTCTGCTGGCCAACCTCTCTAACTCCCCATTCTCACTGTCCTAAGCGTTGAATGGCAGATACGTACATTAGCGCTTATAAGTAAATCATAAAATTTGTTTTTTTTTTAATTAGAATTTATTTTGTAATCGGTAGTATCAGATGAAGAAAAAATTCAGATATTCATATGTATACTATATTTGTGTGTGTATACACGCACAGATAGATTTTATATATATGTAAATTATTAAAACGCTTTTCAGTTGCAAATGTACACCCAAATATCCTTTTCTTTACCTAAAATTTACACATAGCGTAACTATTTAAAGTCCGGGAAGCAGTGTTACCACGTGAAAACACCACAGGCCGATGGACAGATGAAAAAAAAAACAAGAGTATAGTTACCTGGAATTCCAGGATACACAAATACTAAATTTCCAGCAATGACATTCAAAAAATATTTTTACCTTGGAAACCTATCCTGAAATGTCGGAAATATTTTTTATGCGCTTGCAGGAAAGGTGTCAACAATCCCATTCAGTTCTATATGCAAATTAGGTGCGGAGGTTCCCTTCCGTCGCACATTTTTCTTCGAGCCTTTGTGCCAAATAGAAAAAGAACGCTTCTATTAGAATTTAAGTTAGCCCAACACGCAAAACGAAACTAAAGAATTCTCCGGTCCCGTGACATTTCTCTCTCTCTCTCTCTCTCTCTCTCTCTCTCTCTCTCTCTCTCTCTCTCTCTCTCTCCGTATTTGAAATGTTAGTAAAGTGTAGACAAGGTACACTGGATAAAAGAGTAGCAGAAAGCCAAAATATGATAAGCAAGAAAAAGCGTAATAAAACTCTCTCTCTCTCTCTCTCTCTCTCTCTCTCTCTCTCTCTCTCAAATAACTAAACATACGGTTTTTATTGTAAATGACAAAGGGCTATGAAAATTCTCACGATTTATTATAAGAGAGGGAAAGTCAAACGCGATCTGCAACTGCCAAAGACTTAAATATGATTTGATTCAATATATTATAATATTCATCCTTCGGTATATGTATATCTTTCCTTGGCTAGAATTTCATTCCCTGTGGGCATTCTCATATGCTAAGGGCATGGAATAGGTAATAGCTTGTGTCATAGTAAGATTAATTAATACCTGCTATTTGTAATTTGCTTCATTTTTGTATGAAGTTCTTTCTGTAACCAAGTTCATTAACAAGAATGACCCGTTGGAGGGTAGTGCCGTCAGTACACCTTAGGGCGTTGCACTGTAGGCATTACTAAAGGTTCTTTGCAGCGTCCTTTCGGCCCCTAGCTGCAACCCCTTTCATTCTTTTTACTTGTACCTCCATTCATATTATCTTTCATCTATCTTGCGATCCACCGTCTTCTAACAGTTATTTCACAGTGCAACTGAGAGCTTTTCCCCCTGTTACACCTTTCAGAAATACCTAATTTCAATTTCATTTTCAACGATGAATGATCTCATAGGTCTCAGTGCTTGGCCTTTGGCCTAAACTCCACATTCAATTATTCAATTAACAAAAATCCCAAAAATCAGAGTCAATCAAACAGCGTCAGGTAGCTTTTGAGTCAGAGCTGTGGCATGACCTAGGGAGTGAAATCTATTTAAAGTACGAACGACTCATTAACATTAGAATCACTGACTTATCACGAGTCATTAAACTCAACCTCAGTGACGTATCACTTATGGATCCCTTCTGAAGCAGACCGGGTAGCGTAACCAATGGAGGACATTCAGAGATCAAAATACCCGTGGCCCATCTGATCATTTCCTTGAAGGTCTGGGGGCTCAGTGGTTCCGAGACGAGACTGCGCCACATAAACAAACCAAGCAAAAACGTTTATGGGTATAGAGAGTAATCGTCATTTCCGTATAAATAGGTAATATATGTATAAATAAATGTGTTTGTGTGTATGTATCTACATATATACATAAAAATGCACACACACACTCATATATATATTATATATATATATATATATATATATACTATATATATATATATATATATATATATCTATCTGTGTATGCATATAGATACATATATTATTTATTTTCTATATCTATATGGTTGCATACACACACATATATCACACATATATGTATATATATATATAAATATATATATATATATATATATATATATATATATATATATATATATATATATATACGTATGTATATATGCTCCTTTATAAAAGAGAGAGCAAGGAAGAAATAAATAGAAACACTAAACAATATATAAGGATTAACGTGTTTTAATCCGTTCGATTTGCGGGGGATTGAAATGAAATTCTGCTCGATATCTTTTCACTTGAATAATCCGTATGAAAGAAAAGGAAACGTATTCTCTCTCTCTCTCTCTTGTCTGGGAAAACGGCGTAGTGGTAAATGCACATACATTCATGCTTATATACATACATACATATATATATATATATATATATATATATATATATATATATATATATATATATATAAAACCAAACGTTTAAGCGAAGATACAATGCATTACTACCCCAAAACAATTCACCTTGTATTTTAATAATTTATCTATATCTTTATCTGTTTATTTATCAGTTTATTTACTTGGCATTGCTTGAATAATCCGTAAGAAAGAAAAGGAAACGTATTCTCTCTCTCTCTCTCTCTTGTCTGGGAAAACGGCGTAGTGGTAAATGCACATACATTCATACTTACATACATATATATAAATTTTATATATATATATATATTATATATATATATATAATATAAAACCAACCTTGTATTTTAATAATTTATCTATATCTTTATCTGTTTATTTATCAGTTTATTTACTTGGCATTGCTTGATTTTCTAATATATGATACCTTCTTTCTGCATTTCCTGTGATCTCTTATAAATACATTCAGATGAATAACATATTCCTTGCAAGATTGAATTTCAAGTCAATAAAAGTCATACTTTAATAAAAGTCATAATACTTTAAAATCGCTACTATGATTCTAGTGATGCAAAATGGTTGTTACTAATACTGGGCTCCCACGAACGTGAAAAAATTTATTTGACTATTTTCAAATATTTTCATTCACTGCATTAACGAAGCGAATGCATATAAAACAAGGTTACAGTATGCGTATACAATAATATATAGTATACAGTATTTTGTCTTTGTTGCCAGAGGGGAAAAATGAAATGTCGTCCCACAAAGGCATCAAAGAGAGAGAATTAACCTGTCAAAAGGACAAAAGAAGTTGGACATGCGAAGAAAATCCCTTAGTTTTCATAAACATTGAACCCTTTATTCGTGATTATTCTTATGTCATTTAAAAGGAGACGAAATGATAATTCGTCAGAAATGAAGTCAATAGAATGACTTAATTGAAAACCGTTGTTCCTCTGCATACGTTTCTCTGAATTTGTATTTTCTTTTATTTTTATCCTACTTAGTGTTAGCTTAACTTTCTTCAGTGTTCAGATTTAATGGTTGTGGACTTAGCATATCTTTTGTGGACATAAAATATCTTTTTAATGTAGCCATGGCCTTTCTATTGTCAACTTTTAAGGCGATTTTATGAATATGAAAATCAACAACTTTGTTCTTTACTAGTTGATAACAGATGGATACCCTCAGTTATATTTTCTAAAATAATAAAATAATAATAATAATAATAATAATAATAATAAAATAATAATAATAGTAACAAATAACAATTATATTATCATACTATTATTATAATTATTATCAGTACATAAATATGGCAAGTATTAAGTGGATATATATATATATATATATATATATATATATAATATATATATATATATATATATATATATATATATATACATATGTGTGTGTGTGTGGGTGGGTGAATTCACATTGAAAAGAAATATCATATATATCATTGTAAAACAACGAATAATTAAAATGAATTTGTTAAACAACGACAAGGAAAAGTAAAGTAAAGCATAAAGAGATTTGGTTCTTTATATTTTCATAATCAAGACATTAGGAATGATATTTTTCCCCAGAATCCTCAGATGGAAGTTTTTCTTATAACGACCTACATCTTCAATAATGCTCTACCTCATTAGCCGAACGAACAGGAATGACAGAATAACCGTAACTACTAGCTTTTTATTTATGTGTTTCTTGCTGCCTTTTACATAAAATCAAAATAATATATTTTAATAAGGTTTAATTCAAGCTTCTACAGAAGCAAATGGAAGCTGTGTTTTTTTTCTTTTTCACCTGGAACACGTCTTTCTAAAAGATTTTGGGAGGTACAGAATGTGGGTTAAATATGCATCATTATTAGTATTGGAAAATGTGAGAAAAGAAAAAAGTTTTGGTTTTAGAAGCGGAGGTGACGAAAGGGATGGTTGTTAATACCTAACTAAAGAAAATTCATTGAGCAGGAAGAAATAAAACGAGGAAGAGGAAAAGGACAATCACGACCGTTGCATTCTCTCTCTCTCTCTCTCTCTCTCTCTTTCTCTCTCTCTCTCTACATATATATATATATATATATATATATATAGATATATATATATAAATATACATATACATAGATACATATAGAATAATCGCATTCGTTCATACGTTCTTTCTGGGATAACTCTAACCAAATTTTCTTGAAATGACTAAGTAAAATAGCAGTTAATATTGCAACAGTCAAAAAATATATATGCATCCCATATCTGAAGAAATTATTTAAATACATTTCCATATTTAATAGACAGTGCATATCATTGAGATATGCGGATCATCCAGTATTATTTATAATTATAATCTTATTTATCATAATTTCTTCTAGAAACGCTCTGTCCTTCTTTCAATCTTAAAATAGGTTATTGAAATGTTCGGTAACTAAATCGTTTCGACTGTTTCCTATATTTGTTCGTTTGTGGAGTCAGTTGCGTAACTACATTTACGATTGAATAACGATTTCAGGCACATGGAGAAATAAAAGAGGAAAAAAAACAGATTCTACTCTGCTCACGTCCCCCTAATTGCCAGATATACGGCTCCTAATGTTTCTTCAATTTTCCGCGCAATTTAAGAAAGCTGTGGCGTTTTAGACCTCGAAAAGAATCCAGGCCTTTCTTTGGGGGGGGGGGAATAAGTGAAAATGAGGACGAACGTTTATCGTGAGAGCAGAATGCTAATGATGACGGAAAGTGTAAGAGTGAATTAGAGAGAGAGAGAGAGAGAGAGAGAGAGAGAGAGAGAGAGAGAGAGAGAGAGAGAGAATTTCGTAACGGAGGCAGCTGGGAATTATCAATCAGGAGATTTTCAGACAACCTGCTGCCTTTAATTACCGTTTAAACTAATTAGGCCTTCAGTCAGAATCTGCCCTTGGATCTCGTATTTATTGCTACTAAATTGCAGGAAAAACAAACGTATACAGCATCATCATTAAACGTCTGGATATTAAGATGTCAGGAATATTGTATCTTCCTATATGAAGTGAAAATGGCAGTAACAGATTGAGAAATGCCTGCTATTTATGTTTACAAGAATGATATTGTTAATTAAAGGAAAAAATATAGATTTTCAAAATAAATGAACCAGGGTTTAAATCTGTCTCCACGTTGATATCAGCTAGGCCTGTGCAGTCCATCCAAAAGGTCTGCTGGGGCACCTGGCGAATTTTCGTACATTTTTTCCTTTGTTCATTTGACTTTTGTCATTGTCTTTCTGCTAACTTAGAAACCTGGCAAATAATTATTTCAATTAATCCTTCGACGTATCGCTGTTGACGATTGTTGAAAATCATGAAGATTAAGATTTCATAATATATTCATATTACGTTGAGGTTAACTCTTTCTCCAGTATTTTACTTTTTGGTTGAGAGAATTTGTAGCCAGTCTCCGGAAGCCAGGAATTGGACCAGGTTTGATTTTACCCTTAATATTCCAGGCTGTTCGAACGCCAAATCAGTTATCATTTTGAGATTCCTAAAAATTAATTTCATGTTTAACTGTCAGGTTTAGTCTGCGCTACAGTAAAACATATCATAAAAACTTGTAGGGAACTTATCGAATACGTGTCACAAACAGGTTGAAAACACGTCGACGATGTCAGGTAGAGAACAAACCTTTGGCAAATGTTGGATATAATCGTATGAAGCACCGGTTAGAACTATCAAAAAGTCGATGACTTGTATCCAACCTGTGTTTGCGACATGTTGTATTGTGGACGAACCTTTACAATGCATATTGTCAAGTATTCATTTCCTTCTACAGCTCATTCTAAAGTT
>NC_087206.1:87185654-87188154 GCF_015104395.2 Macrobrachium nipponense
GCATTATAAACTATTATTTCTTTAACATGAATTCATCTCGTTCACAAATACTAGGTCTAAAGTATTTTCCTTTCTTGTTGGCAGGTGATTTCATTTGTTGAATGTTGTATTCTAGTAGCATATCTAATAGCTTTTCAAATTGCCTCTTATCTTCTGCACTACTATTACTCTCTTTTTTATATGTATAAGTACAACCACAATCTCCTATTCGTTCTTTCCATTTACGAAAGGAAAGTTGAAGTCACCAGATAGGAGAATAGTCCAGTCCTTGTGATTTCTACATATATCATCAATTTTCAATTATTAAGTCAAAATCCTTTAGTATTAGGAGGTCTATATATTACTATGTTCATCAATTTTTCAGATTCAAATTCTACCGCTATTAGTTCACATTCTGAGTTACTATATTTCTCATATATTTATTCCTTGTTTTTTTGTCTTTCCCATATTTGCGGTTCCCCCTTGAAAATTCCCTATTTTTTCTATCGTTGATCTATAAGTTTGGAACCCTTTTATTTGATCATCATTCCCCATATCTGGGAATACCAGGTTTTCAACTTATATTCATTATATTCTATTTTTTCATTTTGGGTTTGTTCTTCTAAGTACTCTATTTTTCTTTTTGGTGTTACTCGTAAATCCAATGCGCAATTCATCCACTATGATGGTTTGCGTGTTTCTCCTTCATTTAATACTGGTAGTAATAAGGATTTTTCCATGTCTCTTTCCTGTTCTGGTATGTTGTTCTTTTTTTCATTTCCAGAAATTCTGACATTAAAAATCCAACTTTTCCATAATATTTGATCTTCCTTCATCATAATTATTCATTTTGTGTCTGAATCTGCAATTTTCTCCTCCGTTTCTGCAATATCCTCTTGCATAATAAATACAGTTATTATCTCTTGAGTAGAATTTCGGAGCTGATGCTTTGAAATTTTTTGCTGACACCTCTGCATATCTCATTGGTGGTTTGCTTTTTTGTTTTTTCTTTTACCTGATATTCTTGATTTCTCTCTTTATTTGTTTTCTTTCTTATTTTGGATTTTATTACTTGGTTGGTTATTTATTTGATTATGATTCATGGCTACAGGGTGCATATATTGCATTTTTTGTCGAACTTACATCCTTTTCCTTCTTTTAGGTTTTTACATATTTTTGGATGCAGATCTCTGCAATCATCCCCATATCCATCTAAGTATGCACATTTACCATATATTTCATAGTTTTGACATATCTTAGGATGTTTGTAGTAACATCTCTCCAAATCTGCAATTCCCTCTTTTCAAAAGGTTGCAGATTTTGTCTTTCTTGTCTATTTTTTCCTCTTTCCCGTCATTGTATAGATCTGGGTAGAGCCTCTTCGGGATTTGCTTTTCTGTTGTCATATCGTAATTTATTTCTTCGTAGGTATGCTGCTTTATTGCCTCATATGTAGTATCAATGAGTATCTCTGCATCCATACTTTTATCTTGTTCTTTGTTTTCCTTATTTTTTTCTGTCATTTCATTTTTGTTACTTCTCTTCCGTTTTCCTCTTCTTCTTCTTCTTCTTCTTCTTCCTCTTCTTCTTCTTCATCCTCAACTATTTGTACATTCAATCTTGATTTAATAAACATTGTCTATCCATGATAGACATGTTGAACAAAAAATTCTTGTATCTTTTCTCAAATCTTGTATTACCTCAGCACACTGTGGATGGGTCGGAATGTTGCATGCAGCACATTTTCTGATTAGGTTTTGTGGATTGACTATGCTATACCAAACCTTACACAGTTTGCATGCTTTTGGCATTCTTTTTCCTAATGCATCAATTAGGATATTCACAAGATTCACCTTATTCATTTTTCTTTGTCGAACTATGGTTGGTTTATGTAATATTTTCTTTATGAGTCTCTTGACCACTTGGATTTTATTTGGAACTTCTCAATTATTTTCAGATGTTTTCATTAGATTTGTTCCAGTTTGAAGGATTATATCCTTCTAATATATCTATGAATGCTTTTGTATCTTTTTTGGTTAGGACTGTTGCTGATTTCATAGATGAGAAATGCCAGTTCCCTTCCTGCTACCTCATCGTATTGCGAATCTGCTAACACGCCAAATTACGCCATCCTCTTCCCGCAGTTGGAACACTTCCTACTAAGCCATCTTGTTCTGATTTATAGTATTACACATGATAAAACTAACTTAGAAGACGCTTTATCCTACTATTTTCACACTAATCTTATCACCGATAGTTCACGAACACTTCTAGATATTTCTCAAATTCTAGTCGTATGTTAAACTTGTGATATCTGTTGATTAATCTGACTTCACGCGGGTACGTCTCACCAAGCAAGAGGTGGCTACTACGCAAAGTCGACCGGAGTTGAAGAAATCCTACTCAGGTCTCGGTGGCGTCCTCTGTTACCCCCAAAGCCTCATTCTCTCCTTCTCTTGTTATTCATCCTACCCCTGTTGTTGAATATGAAAAATTCTAATTTCATCGACGAGATATGTAA
>NC_087206.1:87193154-87200654 GCF_015104395.2 Macrobrachium nipponense
TAGTTTTTACTAGATTCCTTTTCAGGGATCTTGGGATCGTGCCTAGTGCTCCTATGATTATGGGTACGATTTCCACTGGCATATCCCATATCTTCTTATTTCTATTTTCAGATCTTGATACTTATCCATTCTTTCCCTCTCTTTCTCTTCAACTCTGGTGTCCCATGGTATTGCGACATCAGTGAGTGATACTTTCTTCTTGACTTTGTCAATCAACGTCACGTCTGGTCTATTTGCCACCGTATCACCCTATCCGTTCTGATACCATAAGTCCCAGAGGATCTTTGCCTGATCGTTTTCTATCACTCCCTCAAGTTGGTGCTCGCACCACTTATTACTGCAAGGTAGCTGATATTTGTTGCACAGGCTCTAGTGGAGGGCTTTTTGCCACTGAATCATGCCTTTCTGTTTTTGTACTGGTTCTGTGCAAGTGCCGGGCATTCGCTTGCTATGTGTTTATGGTTTCATTTTCGTATTGCACTTCTACATATGGGAGAGATGTTATTTCCGTCTATCGTTCTTTGGACATATCTGGTTCTTAGGGCCTGATCTTGTGCCGCTGTTATCATTCCTTCAGTTTCCTTCTTTAGCTTTCCCCTCTGTAGCCATTGCCATGTGTCATCATTGGCTAGTTCTTTAGTCTGATGTATTGTCCGTGCATTGGTTTGTTGTGCCAGTCCTCTTTTTCTGTCTGTCATTCTCCTGTCTCTGTATATTTCTGGGTCTTCGTCTACTTTTATTAGTCCTTCTTCCCATGCACTCTTTAGCCACTCGTCTTCACTGGTTTTCAGATATTGCCCCAGTGCTCTGTTTTCGATGTTGACGCAGTCCTCTATACTTAGTAGGTCCTCTCCCTCCTTCCTTTCGTGTTATGTATAGTCTGTCCGTATTTGCTCTTGGGTGTAGTACTTTGTGTATTGTCATATGTTTCCTGGTTTTCTGATCTATGCTGCGGAGTTCTGCCTTCGTCCATTCCACTATTCCTGCGCTGTGTCTGATTACTGGCACTGCCCATGTGTTTATGGCTTTTTATCATATTTCCGGCGTTGAGTTTTGACTTTGAGTATCGCCTTGAGTCTCTGCATATATTCTTTCCTGATCGTTTGTCCTTCATCTCTTGGGTGTTTTATATCCCCTCCTTCCATTATTCCCAGTTATTTGTAACCTGTCTCATCTATGTGTCTGATGTTGCTCCCATCTGCTAGCTTTATCCCTTCAGTTCTCGTTACTTTGCCTTTTTGTATGTTGACTAAGGCGCATTTTTCTATTCCTAACTCCATCCTGATGTCCCCAGATACAATCCTTACAGTCTGGATTAGGGTATCTATTTCCTTGATGCTCTTACCATACAGCTTGATGTCGTCCATGAACATCAGATGGTTGATTCTGTTGCCTCTTTCCTTGAGTTGGTACCCGGCATCCATCTTCTGTAGTACTTTTGTCATGGGGAATCATGGCTACTACGAAGAGTAGTGGGGACAGTGAGTCGCCCGGGAAGATCCCTCTCCTGATATTAACCTCTGCTAGTCTTATTCCAGAGCTTATAAGTATTGTATTCCAGTTGCGCATTTTATTTTTGAGATTATTATTATTATTATTATTATTATTATTATTATTATTATTATTATTATTATTATTATTATTATTATTATTGAACCACGGAACCCCTGTAACAAGGCTATAATATTGAGAATTAAAAGCACAGCAGTGTTAAGAATATATTTATGTACAGGTTTAAAAATGACAAGGGGAGACTTTCGGATAATGAAGAGGGATACGGAGCAGTTTCCGAAAATCTCTCCTTGTCATTTATAAACCTGGGCATGAATATATTTTTAACACTTCTGTGGCTTTTAGATTATTATTATTATTTTCTCTGATCGCCTGTCAACTGGCAGTAAAAACATCTTGCAATGTCCTTTATTATTTGTGGTTGGTACTTTAATCATTTCATGCAACAGTTTTTTTTTTTACTTCTGAAATAATGACGAGAAAAATTAAAGCAGACATATATGAATCCTTTGCTTTGAATTCCTCATCATGATCGTCAGAAAGGATCTTAATCGAACATTTTTTCAGTCTTTCCATAGAACATTTAAATAATCCATCGATATTTTGGATGAAATTTACTCACAATTAATACATTTGTTTTCCAAATTAACGTTGGACCGTGGTTTCATATATAGGGACCTTTGACTGGGAACGTTTTACATTCACAATACGAGAGAAAAAATTGCAATATTTATTTAGATCGTTTATTTCATTCAGCTCATGAGCATTAAATTGTAATGTCAGAAAGACTGTGCCAGTCAAACGTTAGTCTAATTTATTGTTAATTTATTGTTAAAGAAGCAAAGTACTATCCAAAACGATGATGTTGTTGATGACCATGACCATATCGATGCCAATGTGCATGATCTAATAATTCATTCCTATCGCTTAAATCTTCCCCCGGCATCGCTCGCAAGCATAACAATACATTAGTAATTGATTTACCTCAAGATTTTCATTGCGTCATCTCAGCGCGAGAAAACATTCTTATGTGATTTTATGAAGCATATAACAAATAACTGCTATTACATCCAGGTGTCATTTTTAACTCACAAGATCTGTCGAGTCTTTCTTCTCTGAAACCGGCTTTTTAATTTCATTGCTATTTCATTCCATTACTTTGGTCAGTCAATCTTTTCATTCACTGTCCATTTGCTCTCTCTCTCTCTCTCTCTCTCTCGATGTCCAGTCTGTGTCCTCTTTATATATTTGTAAGTATTTCTACCGTTTATCACGTCCTTCCAGTCAATCCCACGTCCTTTTTAATGCTTATTCATCTATCTAGTAACAGAGAATTTAAACCGCAACACAATCCTTTGTGTATAACAGTTTTCAAAGAAGGAAACAGATACAGAAAAAGAAACAAAGCTTAGGCGCATTTTGCTTCTTTCACTGATATTTATTCGTTTAGACAGTTTGAGAACTTGCTCGGAGTACTTAGCCAATTGAATAAAAGGTTGTAACATCAGGAATAATGTTCAGATACAAAAGCGGACAAAGAAAAAGATAAAACAAAAAACAAGGAGCTTAGCATTCATCATTACCGACCCGTATATAGAGCAACGGTATAAATCTTCATTTTAACTCACGTTATGAGGCCTTGATAAGGCCAATAACCCTAATTCTTCGTCCGATATACTTGGTTAGATGTAGAAGGGAAGAGAGAGAGAGAGAGAGAGAGAGAGAGAGAGAGAGAGAGAGAGCTAATATATCTGTTTTCCTCTGATTCGTATTAACATATTTGGTAAATAAATATATTCGTTCACTGATTCTCTCCCCTGACTGTTAAGGCTGGCCCATTATATATATTATATATATATATATATATATATATATATATATATATATATATATATATATATATATATATATATATAATATATATATATATATATATATATATATATACTATATATATATATATATATATAATACACGTATCTTTATATATATATATATATATATATATATATATATATATATATATATATATATATATATATATATATATATATATATATATATATGATATATATGTATATATATATATATATATATATATATATATATATATATATATATATATATATATATATATATATATATTCAATGTAGCACGAAAGTCCGCGTGCTTTTGATTATGATATATGTATGTGTATATATTATGTATATATATATATATATATATATATATATATATATATACATAGTTAAATAGGTAGATAGATAAATAAGATAAGTATTGGGGGTTAGATTCCTTAAGTCAATAAACTGCTGGCTCAGCTTAACTCCTTCCCTGAATTTCAGTCTCTAAAATCCAAAATCCATTGAAATGATGAATCGTAAAAAAAAAAAAAAAAAATCCGACTTATAATCCCTTAAGCTGTTGTGAACTTTCATAGAACTGATAATCATCACTAAGAACAGCCGGATCTCTTTTCTTTTAGGTTTAATGCCTCTCCACGTTCGCACACTAACGTCCGACACAGAAATAAATGTCTTTGCGCTTCGGCGTGGCTTGGATAAATAACCAACGCACAGTTACCCCACGTTTGGGACTGTCGGTGGCCACAGTAATAATGCTTAGGATGCGATGAAGGCCAGTGCCCTTAGCAGTGGCAATTTGGGGAAATCGTAATAACTTTTCACTAGAGAGTAGAGAAAGCTTTTAGGATAACGATCGTGCAAGCGGATAGGAGAACTGTTCCTTAGAGAATTTGTTGATTAAAGATACAAGTTTAATCCAATAACGACGAAATTCACTTTGGGTCAGCCAGAAAAGAACACATTTGGGAGTGTCATAACTGTTAAGGCTTAAATAATTTAAGAGCATCGTTACTTGACACAAGAATAATTCTTTCCTAAACAGAATTCAGGTAAGTGAAATGTACTACATCTGTTTCCCTATAACGGGCGTTTGCTTTGAGAGTAGAATAATTCTTGATGAAAATAGAGCAGATATTATTTAATCACCTGGCTGAATCTATTCATTAACACTCGCGTGTACGTCCCATTGCGTTTCCCTTGAAGTCAACTGCGTTGGAAACATAACAAGGTTTCTCTTTTGGTAGGCGAGCCAACGTCACTCTTATTCCCGGCTTTACTGTCCACAAGATTTCCTCACTTGCTCAAGGTCAATTCGTTTATTAATCAGGAACGCGTCTATAAAGACAAGAAAAAGATTTCTGAAAGCAAAGACGGGATGCTGTAGAAGAAAACCAATTGGAGTTAGATTCGAAACCTTCACGTAGGAGGTCTTCATAAACCTGCTAAGAGAGAGAATAAGCAAGTGTTGGTAAACAAGTAAGAGGAAGTTAGCAGACAGCCAAAATGAAGAAGTGCTGGCCCCCCACCACCCCCGCCAAGCTCCCCATCCCGCCCCATTCATGAAGGCCAGGTGGTGGCCTTATGGGCCATCATCTTTCTTGGAGAGACGAGAGGCGCCCAAAATATACGTGGCCTCTTCAGTTCTTTCCTTCCCTCATGGGCGAGTTGCACTTTTATCTAAGCCAAGGTCACTTGTCTCAGCAGTCGTGCAACTTCTCTCTCTCTCTCTCTCTCTCTCTCTCTCTCGTTTGCTGTGACGAATATAACCGTAAGCCCCCCGACCCCTACCTAATTTCTTGCCCCTTTGCAGTGCAGGTAAGGCCAGGCCCTTTTACGTCCGTCGTCTATTTATGCAATATGACTCATGAAGTTAAAAGACACCGGATTTCCTTTTTTTTTTGAATATTTCCAAAAATATACAAATAAATAATAAGGACCAACGCTTCTTCTTAGAATAACTCGCAAACCGCATCCTATTGCCAAATGAAACAAGGCTTTAGAGACAGATATAACTCCAGCGACAAGCAACATCATTTTATTACCCTTAGACCTCATAGTTAGTTCTGAGAAGTCATATATATAAATAAATATGGACTGGATAAATATTAAATTTATATTAATAACGTCAAATTCAGGATATTATCTGAGTTAGTATTTCGGAGAAAACGTGCAAGGTCGTGACAGTCATATTCAAAGATATTTTCTATATACTAGCAGGAAGTATTTGATATTCCCTTCCCTAATTACTTCTGGAAAAAGAATATAGAAGGACGCCATTAACTCACGTAAGTTAAGAAAGCCCACTGTCATTAACTGAAGGTCGGGCATAGTAATCTTCAAGATTGTTTGTGATTTATGTCAAATTAAATATGTTACTATATTTTTACTCACAGAGGTCAGCTGATTGCGGTATCAGTATTCTCTCTCTCTCTCTCTTCTCTCTCTCTCTCTCTCTCTCTCTCTCTCTCTCTCGCTAGCATGCCTACACATTCCACATGTGGAAGACTCACAAGCCAAAGTGAACACTTAGGCTGCCTCCTACCAGTCAACCCCACAGTATATATATATATATATATATATATATATATAGATATATATATATATGTATATATATATGTATATATATATATATATATATATATATATATATATATATATATATATATAGACAGACTGATAGCTATGGTTGTAGACTTGTAGGTTTGCATTTAAAAATATAGGCTCAAATATATTCTGAAAGACGCAAGAAGGACAATTTGTCTGAAACTTTTTGCTATTTGTTTTGTATGCAATTACTAATATCGTTTACATTACAGAATAAACAGTACACGTGGTTGATATTACGATATGCCAGTTCATCAACAGAAGTGATGCAATATATAAATAGATATATTTCTGATAAACAGATGTGAAATTATTCATGTCTTACAAGGACACCACATTGTAAACAGTAAAAAAAGAAAAAAAAATAGAAAACTGATAGCATAAACACCATTTTGATACGATCAAGACGCACAAGCAAAACGATAATAATTAATCGCAGCTTATTATGGAAGACGATGTCATGTCTATCCAGAGAAGCGAAGAGGAGAGGAAGCTATTTAAACTTACTTGAAACTAAAAGATAACTAACAGACCCGTTGCTCGTCCTGAATTACGAATCGAGATAAGAACGGGTTGAATGGCAGAATCATTTCTTATTCATGCCGTCGCAATCAAGATGCGACGTAATTAGACAGAGCCCACTTCACTCCCTCCACCCGTCCCAGGACACCGCCCCCCACCACCCGCCCACCCCCTACCCAACACCAACCATCTCTTGCTCAAACACACGCCCCGAATGTGATCGCGCTGAGGCAAATATAAGATTATCCTCAAATAACTGTAATTATGTTATGTGCACGAGGAAAATTTATATATGTGTTTTGCATGCAGGCACTACTCTACGTCTGTCTGTGCATAAAATATGTTAACTCAAATATTTTATAGTTTGAATTCAGCTGAATTTTGTAAAAAAAAAAAAAAAAAAAAAAAAAAAAAATCGACGTTTTGACAAGGTGTTGATTGCGTTTTGAAACAACCAGATCTCGATGCATGGTTACCAGAAAAAATATATTTATCTATCAGTGACGTTGTTAGATGAAGTTCTTATCTTTCAATTTTGCTAGATTTTATTTTACACAGTAAAATAATGATTCAACGTTAATTTTCTAGATTAGTATTATGATTTCAAGTTAAATAGGATTTTTGTTATATACCTTGTTAATGTTTTCAGAGCTTGGCAGAGAACAACTCGCTCTAAGTACTCTTGTTTACTCTGTAAATTCCTTTACCAATTTAATCTGAAAACGTGGTAGACCAGCTCTTGTTTTTACCTGGGTATGCAATGTTTTCCTACATGCCCTATAACTTTTCCCTATTCACAAAAAATATGAGATGGCTGAGTGGTATTGCCTGAACTTCCCAGTGTACTGACCACCTCTAGCTTAGACCTGGGTATGGAATTTTTTCATACAGACCCTCTGTTTTCCCCTAATCAACTAAAATGAGAGAGACGGTTGAATTTTATCGCTTGAATTTCCCAGTATGTATACCAGCTCTGCTGTGACTTGGGTATTTTTC
>NC_087206.1:87205654-87208154 GCF_015104395.2 Macrobrachium nipponense
ACTCTTTGGTCCTGAGATTCCATTTACTTATACGAAAATGATTTGGTTCTTGTGATGTCTTCTCTGAGCGACTACCTGCAGTAATTCTTGTTACTAATATTTGGCTCAGCTTAAATACTCGTATATCTTGTCTGATGCTCCTCGTAATGACGTCCTGACATTCCTTGCTTTTGACTCAGCGTTCACCTGATATCCCTGTCTGAAGAAAACTTATCATTGTAATATTTATCCACATTGCTTGCGTTCAAGCTATTTGAAGTTACTGATATCTATGCCAGAGACAGAAAATGATGCTGCGCTAAACATCCTGTTCATATTTGAGCAGTTCCTGTCATCAGTTGCTCCCTGAAAGACAAGTATACTTCGTGCGGCTTCTTCTACGTACACAAGCCTTCTGGGATGTCTATCTGTTGAACAAAGTTAAGCAAAGTGATGACTAAATTTTCCAGCGAGAGTTATTAACATCCAGACCCACTGTCTCAGGTCCTGTCATCTCTTGCTCAGTGAAAGCCAAGTATGCTTCGTTGAGGCGTCTCCTACGTACGCAACTCTTATACGATATTTATACACTGAACAAAGCCCATCAAAATGAAGATTAAAATTTCCAATGATGGTATTTAAGATCCAGAACACTGTCTGAAAATATTGGGCTAGACCACCTTACGTAAGCACGATTTGAATGCCGAGTGTCCACTGTCACCTTTAGCACCTGCATCTCAGGTGCTAAGCAGAGCAATGTCGTTCTCATTCAGCTGGTGTTTTTCGTGATGTGAGACTATTCTGGACCTGTTGTGTTTCGCTCTCTTGAATATTAAGTCACGTATTTGTCGGCTGTTCAGATGTTGATGCATTCGAGTTTAATGATGGGTGCAAATCGTTTAAGGTCCTGAGATGATGCTACGTTAAGGAATTTTCCTACGAAGTGGCTATGTGTTATCGTTTTTACCATAAATTGTTAATTTTTTTCTCTTATGAATCCTCTAGGAACCATATAACGATCCACCCCATCATAAGCAAATAGAATTCAAACGCTTTTCACATTTCAAAGAATAATTTTGTTTCAATTCCGTATATTGTTGATATAAAAGAAATTTACCAAATCTTTTAAGGCCCTCAGATAATGAATGACTCGTTAAGGAATTTGTTTTGCGAACTGGCTTATGGCTTTATTAGCATTTTTATCATAATACTTCAATTTTCCTTGCGTGAGTCCTCCTAAAGCCATACACTGATTTACCACTTCATAAAAAAATTATAATTAAAACGCTTATCACATTTTAATGTCATTTCATCACTTCAATTTCCTATATTGTTAATATAGTAGAAATTTGTCTCAACACGCAGTTTCTATAATATCTTAAATCCTTTGCGCATTCCTTAATGCAAGATAAACTTGGGGTCTCTTTCCCGTGTCACTGATGGTCGGTCATCTTCTCCGTCTGGCTTGCCAGGAATTCTGGCCATCACTCTTGATATTTATAAGGCACTTGACAACCTGCCCTTAGGGTCAGTTAGCCAAACATTCAAGGTTTACTCTTTTAGAGGTTATTTGACAGGTGATGTGATGTTTATTTCTCCAAGGTACGCTTTACAGTTGTTGTTGCGTGTGTGTGTGTTTTATCCTTCGGGTCGTCAATTCTGTTTGATGGAAATGACACTTCTTCATTATTGCGGGATAATTGTTAGGACCATAATCATCAACTGGAGAAAAAAGAAGATAATTTTGCGTGAACAAGGTTATAAACAAAATTGTCCGGTCAACATTCCAAAGTGCTAGTTGCTAATTTGATTTTAAAAGTTTTATTGATTAACATTCATTACATTAAACTTCATAATAACCTTGGCATCAAAGGTTACTGAAGCTTCATCTCATTATTCGCGTCTTGGCCCGATCTCGTGGAAACCAGTAAACAGCAAAATGTTACCCAGTTCAGGAATTTTAGTTCCTCCGTCGATATCGAAGAGCCTCTCAGATTCTCAGGTAGCCTTGTAACACACGTCAACCCACCAGTTCTCACATAGACACTGGAATTTTAATCGGCCTTTTCCTTAATCCCTGAAAGTTTGAACATTTAAAAAAAATATCATTTATGCCTATTTTTTATGGCCTTTCTTACAGTCAAAATTAGGGTAATTGATAATTAAGTATATATATAAATTATATATACATGTATATGTTTCTAAGAAAAGGAGGTATTTATAACATAAGATCCGTCCACAGGTAGCACGTCTTACTAAGTCCCCCCTGTGCTACCTGTGGATGGATCTCTTGGTATAGATACAGCCTTTTCTGTAACTTTTCTCAATCATTACCTACCTGAAGGAAGAGACAGCAGTCTCTGATATATAGTACTTCCTTTCATATTTTGGCGTTTTTATGGGCTCCTTTTATTAGATGGAATTCTGTTGTAACAACATTCATTTTTACCAGACATTATTTATATACATATGCTATATATATATATATATATATATATATATATATATATATATATATATA
>NC_087206.1:87213154-87240654 GCF_015104395.2 Macrobrachium nipponense
TTCCAAATCATGCTCGTAACTTTCAGTATAAGATACTGTTCTGTATGATTGTCTAAGCCTGTATGATTTAAGGCATTGATCGTAACACTCAGTACCTTGTTGGCCTCGTTAGATATGTATATATATATATATATATATATATATATATATATATATATATATTATATATATATATATATATATATATATATATATATATATATATATATATATATATATATATATATATATATATAATATATATGTGTGTGTGTGTGTGTGTGTGTGTGCTTGCGCGCGTGTGTATTTATGCGTTCATTGCCTATCTATCTATACGTCTCTGTGTCTGCATCAAGCAGCTGATTCTCCTCTACCTTCGGACTCCCAAATAACGCTACTGTCTACCTTACGTATCTTCCCTTTTCCACTTCCCATTCCTCTTCATTAATCCCCTCTTCTTTCCCGTGCAAATTCGTTTACCATACCCTTCTAAACCGGCAAATGTGATTACCAGGGTCTAATCTGATTTATCAGGTGATTTGTAGTCTCCTCCTCCTCCTCCTCCCCTCCTCCTCCTCCCCTGCTAATTTTTACCGTCTAACGGCGGCGGTGCCGAATCTGACGAAATCGGAACGTTTGTTTTGCGCTTTTTTTTTTTTTTTTTTTTTTGTAGGCTTTTAACTGGAGTTTCGTCGCTAGCGACACGCGTCGTTGGCGGCAGTCTGTTTTTGTGCTGTATGACGAAATCAAGGATAGTATGTATGTATGTATGTTTACATGTATGTACCATATGTATTGGTATCTATATATATATATATATATATATATATATATATATATATATATATATATATATTGTGCATATATATTACATATATATACATCTATATATATATATATATATATATATATATATATATATATAAATTTGTAGTATATATATATGTGTGTGTGTGTGTTTGAAAAGTTTTAAAATATTAGACATGAAGAAAAGACAGAAAAACAGACATGAACATGACGTGAAAGATGATGTTCTTACATTAATAAGAAAAGGACTTGAATAAAAAAAAGTTATAAAAATTGAGCGCTAATGACGAATATCACGTGAAAGAAAATATGAAATAATAGTAAGAATTGAATTTCAGATTTATGAAATGATAAGATGAATAATTAGGGGATGATCATCTATCTAATAGCATTTTGGCAACAGCAGTGTGTGGCATTTACAAAATTCCCAGGAAAACACATGAGCACTGAGTAGCCAATATATCCAAAATTGTGTGTATAACATTCAAAATGCTTGTGAAAACATCCAAAAATGTGTGTAAAATACGCCAAACTTACATAAAACATTAAAAGCTGTTTGTAAAACATCCCAATTTGATTGTTAGACAACCAAAATTGTGTAAAACATCCAAATTTGTGTACACCGGTCAGAATTATGTGTAAAACATTCAAAATTGTTGGTAATACATCCAAAATAGTCTGTATTGGAAAACCAACTGAAGCTTAATTACATAAAAGATAAATCAAGCTGGGGAAAGGACGGTGCTCAGCAAAGGGAAGGGCGACATTAAGGTGATCAAGTGAACAAAAATAGCTTCCCCAGGTACAAGAGAAATGATTCACACGCAGATGATGGATTTAGCACGAAGCCCATAGGAGCGCGGAGACAAAAAACGTACTCATAGCTCCTTGCGAGGCGAGTTTCCGCTCGTCGTACCTGTAGCGTCATTATGTATGAAGGAGAGCAAATGACGCATGCGCGATGAGTATGTGTTTGATTGCTAACTGTTGGGGGAAATGGTTCGTTTATTATTTTATGTATTCGTTATGCCAGAATTATACATGTGTAAGACGCGATTTATATAAGTAAATTAAGATTGACATTAGTATCATTGAGAATTTAATTTGATCATAAATAGGAAAAGAAGAATTCTGAAGTCTGTCTCCACTGATGAAGACAAGAACACGCAGTTGCTGTTGCAATAACAAACGAAGTTGAGTGAAGAAAAATATTATTATTATTATTATTATTATTATTATTATTATTATTGTTGTTGTTGTTGTTGTTGTTGTTGTTGTTGTTGTTGTTTTATAGTGAACGGATTCTCTTTCGCGTGACATAAATTAATTATTGAAAAAATATCATGGAAATTATAATGAGAAATCTCAGAAGACAAGGCAAAGCAAACGCTAATGAGTTTGTAACATATCACTAAAATTAACTTAAATCTACAAACACCCACAAAAACGCATCTTAAGGCATATTACTCCATAGTTTATCTATAACAGATAAACAAATGGCAGTTTTGAGAGCTTTAAGTGTCCGATGTTTTGGATTTACCCGAGGATATTGATTTGCCAAAGAATTATCTTCCCAAAGGCTCTAGCTCTAAGATGTAATGGCTATAAGCACCATAGAATCTTAGTCAATAACTATTATTAATAACATGATTGCTAAATGATATTCATTAACAATTTTATAATCCGATAATCAGTTACAGTCCTAACAATGTAGTCTATAGCTTGAAGGATAACGTGTAATGTAAGTTGGGACATTGCTTATTTATTCCTTGAGGTAATTTGCGAGTGTGTATTTTCTCTAGTGAATGAAAAGCGATTGTTCATCTAGTAAGCCCAAGTATCTATAAACTAATGTTACGAAAAACATGAAATAGAATTGACACTCCCGCTTTGTATTACATTAAAATATGTCGTAATTCTCAATTAATTCGTAACGAGACAACAGAAAGATACAGGTTATCTTAGCATTTAAATCTACATTGATCTAAAGGAAGCCTTATTGCTTTTTAAAAGCAATGAACTTCCTTTGTATTTATATTTAGCGAATCACTAAATAACTTCATCACCTCATTTCACAGCGATGATTCATTTTTGCACCGGTTCGATAACGCAGACAAAGCAGTCATTCATTTGCTTTGTGTGGATTTGATAAGGTTAAGTGATGCTGTTGAGAGTTGCCAGTCTTGGTATTAGTGCAAAACTCTTTGCATAACTCGTTGCTTATCGTTACATATTATCGTCACACATCTGCTGGGGATGCATTTATGTAAGAAACACAAAACGATGTCGACACATACTCGTACACTTCCTTTCTCGTAGGAATCAAATCACTACACTAAGACCAATGTTTTTGGGCCAATTCTCCTTCTGCCTCCATAGAACGCTACGTGTGTGTGTGTGTAGGCGTCGCACTTTCAAAATCACTGTAAACAAACAAAAGCGCGGCACAGCTGACGAAGAATAATAAAGTATGTAATCGGTAGCACTGTTCAGAGTAAACTCAGCTGAACCCCGCTCATTCTGTGGCAAGGAGTACCCGCATTCCCACATACCCGGCTGGGCTGGGCACGTAACTCCCCCTCCCCCTCCCACACAAGACCTATGCCTTCGCGACCACTTGGCTCGGCGTACTACTCCCGTCTAGTAAGAGGGAGTGTCACACGTACACACAAACACACAAACACGCGTACACGCACCCACGTATGCACTTTATGCTGCGAACATTATTTATGCAAATTTATTCTACACTTGTATCTATTTCTCTCCGAGACGACCAGTGTCATCCTATTCTAGATTCCTCTAGATAAATCGTTCTAGAGAAAAGAAACAAACGAACAGGATTTCTAGAGGAGTGTGTGTGTTTGTATGTGTGTCTGTAACAAAAGGAGGCGGGCAGTCAAAAGGCCTTGGTATTCATTCGCCTGACCACAGATGGTGCCCTGGTAGGACACGCTGGTGATTACATCCTTTGTAGAAACCACTTTAGGATATTGATCTGGCACGAACCGCAGGGGTCCTTGTAGTCTTGTGATGGTGCTGCATGTATGTATGTATGTATATATATATGTATGTTTAGATTTAAATTTCATTTCAAGTAGTATTTCTGGTAAGTTGTTTGTTGGGCCACCTAATAAAAACGGAATTGATTATACATATTTACAGATTGAAGGTCTATGTATTTTTCTTTGAGTTTTTAACTCCCCCCCCTTCTCTCTCTCTCTCTTTCTCGCTCTCTCTCTCTCTCTCGAATATTACCTGAAGTAATTTAAACTAGTCTGTGATATCCTTCCTACATTATGCTCCATAAATACATGAAATATCTATTATCTTCTAAACACATCGTCTTTATGCGTCTAATTAATTGAAGTGGGGTATTTGGATTGCTAGACAAGAGATAGACATACAGCTTGATAAACTCTCTCTCTCTCTCTCTCTCTCTCTCTCTCTCTCTCTCTCTCTATATATATATATATATATATATATATATATATATATATATATATATATATGTGTGTGTGTGTGTGTGTGTGTGTGTAAATGCATAAAAATATTTATACGTAATATATATGCATGCATGCGAAGAACAACCGATTATATATATATTAAAAAACTGATAAACTGAAGTAAATCATTATCATCTTTCCCTGCTCCCAAGAAACGCTATCTTGCTGTTGCCAACAGTACCGAAACGTAACGTAAAGGTTTGTGATTCCACTAGAAGTTGTTTGATACGGCCGTGTGCTCTGTGCTCTGAAGCAGGAGGAGATTCCTCCTGCGTGAGTGAAATACTTCTGGCGGAGTCAGCGAACATTGTTGGGGGAACTTGGGACAGCGCCGTTTCAGAAGACGACGTGGTCGTTTGAATGTTCGTGTTTCGAGTTTTGCGAAATCGCGGCGCTGTTTGGGAAATCGTGATGCAAGAAATGCTGATTGTGTCGATGATCGAAAAGTTGACAAAGATGGCAAATATTTCTGTTGTGCGTTATCATAATGTGTCATTACATGCTTTAAAAAAAAAAGGAAATGTAGAGATAACACCTAACTAGATGTTTGTTTTATGAGAGTGATGAATTGTACTACTATTCGAAAAATGATTGATCTGGTACACCAAATTTATCAATAAATAAAAAAATAATTTTCTAGACGAGCGAATCGATTAAAAACAGTTCCGTGAAAAATTTAGTAATTTACAACTGAAACATCAAATAGATTCGATTTTACTGAAAGTTTCGGATTGTTTACTCTCCCACAAAAAAAATGCAGTTAATGTCAAATTTGAATTTATATTTTTATTCATATCTGATAAACATCAAAGTAATTAGTCACGCTTGTCAGCATTACTTTGATTCAACATATAATTAATCGAGGTCTCGGAGAAGAGAAATTTAAAGTATAGGACAGGAAGGTTTGGAGGTCAGCTCCTGAAATTTAATGTCTGTCAACAGGCAAAAAGCACTTCTAGCCTTCAAGCCAGAAAACGCAGGTTGCTTGCCCACGTGCCAAAGACATAGTCAGCTCAATGCCCATCGAAAAACATGCCCACGAAGACTTTCTAAAGATATGCCCACAGGGCATTTCGAAACACAAAGCCTGTCGAAAGATATGCCCACAAGGCCTTTCGAAACACGTGCCCACAAAACATTTCGAAAGACGTGCCCACAAAGTCTTTCGAAAGATATGCTCACAAGTCCTTTCGAAAGACGTACCCACAAATTCATTCGAAAGACATGCATACCCACAAAAGCTATCGAAAGACGTGCCCACAAAGCGTTTCTTAAGACGTACCCACAAAGCGTTTCGAAAGACGTACCCACAAAGCCTTTCGAAAGACATGCCCGCAAAGCCTTTTGAAAGTGGGTATTTCTTCAGTACCAGGATAACTCACTGGCGGAGGGGAAGACGTTGCCAAGTGACACCAGGCGTCATAGGTAGCCTTCGCTCAGCCGAAGAACATAGAAACCTACTTCTGGGTTATAAATAGGATGATTCTGCCATCACTCGGCGCTTTATTTATGGCTGGGGCATATGATCGCAGGGATAATACCTTATGAAGAATCGAAGCCCATCTGCTAAAATAATTTTTTTTCCCTATTACTTATTCTAGTATTTTTGGTAGTGGTGGACTCGTTATCTTGTTTTCATAATCTTTTAAATATTCATCTATTTACCTACTTCCTATATGCTAAATTCCCACAATCGAAACCCATGTACTGAAAGAAAGTTTGTTTAACTATTTTTTTTATAATTATACATTTATTTACTTACAGTATATTGTAATTTTCAATTATTTTTATATGAAATTTCGAAGGCAATCTACAGAAAAATATTTCTTTATTTTTACCATTTTTTATTTTACAAATTACTATTTTCTTATCTTATTATATATCGAACTACTTATTCCGCGTGTTGTAATTTTTCCCAATCTTTTTTTAATTTTTATTTTCTCTTTATTTTATTTATTTATGAAAAATATTTTATCATTTCGTCCTCCGTCTGTATATTTGCTGAAGATATTCTACTTCTCACAGTCCCTTTTAAAACAAATACACATCAAAACAACATTTCCGACCACATCTATTAACGATGTTCAAAAGGTTTAAAAAGGTAGACCATAATTCTGTGGAATATATGAGCGCCTTAACCTCTGCTACGGAGACTGGGTGAGATCAAAGTGAGAATCATTTCTTCAGTCTCTTTTCTTCATTTTGTTGCCAAAGTGAGAATCACTCGTGAGATTTACAGTTAGGTTATATCTTGAGATATTGTGTTGTTTCTTATTCATCCAGAAAGATATTGGCGTTGTTTTCGCTTCATACCACTTTAAAGGCATATAATTTCTTTGATATTCATTTAGATTGTTTTCTATATATACACGCACACACACATATATATGTGTATGTATACGACCAAACACAAACACACAAACCCCCACAAACACACAACACACATATCTATATATATATGATCTAATTATCTATATCCTACTCGTATATATTATACTCGTATATATATATAGATATATATAATATAATATATATATATACTCGTATATATATATAAAATATATATATATATATAATATAATATATACATACACATATAGATAGGGACAGTATTTGTCAGAGTCCTTTGATTAGTATCAATTTCCTACCTTAATTTATTATATTGACAGAGTATTTAATCATTTGTTAGATGGAGTTAAAAATTGTAGAAATGACGATACATCTATTGACAATGGAACAAATAAAGAGCTTTTGCAATTAAAAATAAAACATGACTTGATACAAGAAAGAGGAAAACACGTCCAAAAGTAATACTATGAAACGAATAGATTATTGAAAAAAAAAATGAAAAATATAAATGTTGTCAATGTTTCTAATTAGGACATCGCTTTTTCCTCCATAAAACACCGAGAGAACTATGTTAGACCCACTTTGTCCCCTCAGAGAAAGACGCGATCGTGTCGTGTTTCTCGCAGTGTGTGAAAGCAAACAGAAGTCGTGTAGTCTTTTGAGAACAAAAACGAATTCACGTACTCACGTCTGAAGACTTCGGAATAAGAAGAGAGGGCGCCGCGAATTCCCAACTCTCGTATCGCATGTCAACAAAATGTGGGCAAATTTCGGGGTCCCATTTGTGACTTGACAGTGAAACGACAAAGCATTATATTATCAGGAGGCAGGAAGGACACCGCTATTTAAAGTGTGGCCTGAAAAACAGGCCATGTTTAAACAATCTTTAAACCGTGCCGTTTTAAAATGAATAAGGTATGACGTAATGAAATGACTGACTTGTAGAGATATATATGAATGTGATGAAGGAATCGTTAAGAATAACGTTATCATGGTTTTCTCCAGTTCTCTCTCTCTCTCTCTCTCTCTCTCTCTCTCTCTCTCTTCCTCTCTCCTCTCTCCTTCTCTCTTTATATATATATATAATATATATATATATATATATATATATATATTATATATATATATATATATATGCCAAATAACTATTTGATTATTCTGAAATTACGATTCATTACCACTTACCACTAGCAATTTGACCCGTAAATTGATTATGAGTACAAAGAAAAAAAACCTGACGTTAAGGTAATGAAATCAGTCCTAGTTGCTTGTAATCAGAAACTAGAAAGTATATTACTGATCAGCTTAAACGAGGAGGAATTTGAAGAACTATCTCATATACAAGTTACAAAGAAGAGTAAATGCGGTCGGAATTATAAAGAAAGAATAGTAGTTGGATGTCGAACTGTGGACAGGGAGTCATTTAGGAATTCACACGAAATTAGTCAGTGGTACCTGATCGACACTTTGTCCTTAGCAAGGAAACATCAGCAGCTAAAAGTCTCCCCATTATTTGTATCAGCTCACGATCAGGAAGAGTGAGACCAAGAGCACTCTGAAGATATTGCCACACCTCTGCCAAGCCACATTCCACCCTCCGTCATAAACACAAGCCAGATGTAAATATTGAAAGTGGAAAAAATCGCCATACGGTATAATAACAGGGGGGGAAGGGGGCCGTCTGGCTTCTTTTCCTTCAAAATCGTAAAAAAAAAAATTTGCTCGTCTTGAGATGGTCATAAAACGAATGTTATTAAGTGTCGTCGAAATCTGTTCATCCTTGGCGTTATTGATTTGTTTTTTTAGTGAAATAAATAAGGCTAATGGAAGCCGGAAGCTATTCAGTAACTTTAACGGATCCATTTAGTTGAACTGCGTCTTTGATTTTCACTTTGTTTTATCTAATTACTATATATCTATGAACCATAGGCCAAGTTATTTTTAATTCTTATATATCTACGAGGAAATTAATTATCTGCTTTTCGTTAGAATAATTTACTCCTGCACTCATAAAAAACTTTGGAGAGTTTGCTTCAACACAGACGAAAAGACCGAGAAAGGCAACTTAGAACAGTAACAGCTATTAAGAAATATTTTATTTAATATGAAAATTAAACTTTTTAGTTATTTATTTGTTTGTTTATTTATTTATTATTATTTTATTTATGTATTTATTTTATTTATGTATTTATTTTATTTATTTATTTATTTATTTATTTATCTTTTTTCTTTTTTTTCTTTCTTTTTTTTTTGCAGACGCAGATCTTGACATTTTTTTGACGCGCTATATCTCCGGAGCTACAAGACCCGAATCAGGCTGAATTGCCACGGAGGTGTTGACAAAGAAATGATGTCGGGATTTCGTCCTCCTCAGACCGAATAGATGAACTGAAGAGATAAAGGTAAGTAGCAACCTTATCTTCAGGGCACCGAACTAATTAAGATGTAATCACGAGATCAAAGGTATTAGATGGATGGAGATTTGAGGCTACGAGAGAGAGAGAGAGAGAGAGAGAGAGAGAGAGAGAGAGAGAGAGAGAGAGAAGTACCGGCGGATAGATAGTTTGGGGTCGATGAGAGCAGTAATGGGATGATTGAATCCTCTAACGGAAAGAAATCCTGAATGGAGGTAAAAAGAAATAAAGAAATCCTGAAGGAAGTCATTCATAAAGTAGGAGGGAAGGAGGGAGTGAGGTGAGGAGTGAGGAGAAGAAGAGGGAACTTTCAATAGGGTCACTGGAAATGGAAGGGGAAGATGATTGTCTTCAATTTTTTGTTTTTTACTTCACAGCTCTTTGTTCTTCATGTTTTGTATATCTGTAATTGTTGTGTTTTTAATTACGTATTCAAAAGTTTATTCATTTATTTATTTATACTTTCACGTACCTTTAAGCCCTGCAGTTCAGTAGAAACTTTGTTAAGCAAGTTGATGGACCTTTTTTCCTTGTTCCGCTAGAAAGTGTGCCCACTACATGGGCAGTAATGATAATAATATAGAGACAGCTCCTCTCGTAGACGAACTAGATATGGCGTTTATTTTAGAATCTATAATTTTCCCAATGATAGAGAAGGCAAGCGAAGGTAATGAAGACCATACATCTTTCTATATTAAAAACAGTACCCCTTTCTTTTCTTTTATACATAAGTTGTCACGGGCTCTTGCTCCAGGAAAGCCCCGTAGGACGACAATAACTGCAAGTTTAGGTAAATACACGTTTTCCTCAAACGGACAGAAAACAGGTTATGCTAATGAACCTTTTTAAGAACCGGATCTGGTTCAGCGTGCTGGAGGGAGGGGGGCGGGGGGGCGGTTGTCAAGGCGGGGAAGGGACCGTCAGGCTGACCAAGAACCAACCATACTTGGAGGTTGAGAGAGCTCGTTAAAGGATCAGTTTTTAGTCAGCATAAATAATTTAGTAATTCGGTTTTTATTTAAAGTTGGGTTTGTACATTTAGTGGAAATCATCTCCTTTATTGCTAACGTACAGAAAATAATTCAGCCTTCTACTTGTCTCTGCATTGCTCGTTTTCTATCGAGTTTTATGTCATTGTTCGGAAAATATTCGTAAATGGCCCCTCCGTAGAGTTCAACCGACAGACATCTTTTATAAATAATTGAAGTAATTTTGTTTAATATATCCATTACTCGGCACAGAGTTTTTATTCATCATATTTTGGATATTGTTAATCGTACACATATAATAATGGCAATTTTCTGGAATTGTCAAATAAGATTTATATGTTTTTTGCAGCATTTTTTCGCGGCCTTTTCGTCAACCTTATACTACGAACTGACCTAACACATTGCATTCAGGGTTAGGATATTTTTACATTATATATAAAAGCCTTTCCGTCAACCTCATACCGCGAACTTACGTAACAGTAAACAGGTGAATTCTGTCTTCCCACGAATCTCTCGCCTTCGCGTAACCATTGTTGTTAGGTTAAACACTAGAGACACGTTGGCCACGATGAAACCCATGACACGCTAAGCGGTAATAGGGAGCTCCCCAGGAAGTACCTCTGGGGGCTTTTAACCAATCTGTCTACCACCCAGAAGTGGCTGTCCTCAATTACTTTCGCGAGAGGCGCTAATGGACGGCATTATTAAGTTACTTAATTTACGAGTGTTTCAGGACAAGAAAACTTTTTTTAAAAAACAAGGAAGGGAAAAGTGTCCAAGTAACGATTAATTAAGAGAATATGTCAGGTGATAGTGATGTAATTGTATAGTAATTGTGATCATTAAAATGCATTTTTTCGATTATTTTTTTCAAGTTCTGCGGAATTTGAATATTAGCTTCTACATTATCAAATATTGCCTTTTTAGCTTCTTACTTAAACGTCTTTACAAGAAACACCAGTAAAAAACGCCCATAGAGTTTTCCGTTCAGCCACGGCCCATGAAACTCAGCCCCGGGCCTTGAAACTTTCAGCCACAGCCTGGTGGTGGCCTGTGTCGTTAGCACCTATCGCGGTGTCAGACGCACGATCATGGCTGACTTTAACCTCACGTTAATCCAGCAGTATTATACATACATACATACATACATATATCTATATAAACATTTATATATATATATATATATATATATATATATATATATATATATATATATCATATATAATATCATTCGAGCTACAAATGTCCTTTAATATCTAATTCGCTCTACCTCGGAATGATATATTTTCATATATCAATTCCGAGGTAGAGCGAATTAGATATTAAAGGACATTTGTAGCTCGAATGATCTATATGAATCACGGTGATGGGATAAGTTATTTCAATATTATATTTATATATATTATATATATATATATATATACTATATTATATATATATTATATATATCTATATATATATATATATATAATTAGATTTATCACTTAAAAAAAATTTATGTGCATTAATACAATTGAAACTGGATGGTATCTAGCGGAAATATTTATAAAAAAAAAGGGGCGGGGGTACAAGCTTTCCAGGACTAATCGTCCTCATTGTCAAGTATCGAGGAAGATTAGTCCTAGGAAGCTTGTAACTTTTTTTAATAAATATCTCCGTTAGGTACCATCCACTTTCAATGAGGTCCTATTGTTTAATATATGTTAATGTTAATATATAAATTATATATAATAATATATATATAATTATTATATTATATAATATCATATATATATATATATGTGCGTGTGTGTATGTATAATATATGTATGTAGTATGTATGTATATATATATATATATAATATATATATATATATCTATATATATATATATATATATATATTATATAATATATATAATTTTTAACCATCTACTTATAGTCATATTTGGCACTTTGAACTCATGTGGAGATGCAGAAATAGATACGGTCATGTATGTATGTATGTATCCGAACAGTTGCCCCAACTCACATAAAACGCAACTCCCACCTGTTGCGTGACGTAGAAACTCACGACATTTGGCATTAAGTTGCAAGAATAAACGTCGGCTAATTGAGCAAGACCCTGAATAAATCCCGAGTTTGCTGTGAAGCCAGTTGTTAGCTTAGAACCCAGACTAATGGTAATTAGTAGGTCAGGCAAACGAAGACAATGCACTGAAGCGTAGAAAACGGTCACTAATTCCACCTGAAGACGTGATTCTAGCAAACTGCCTTCACACCCACGGCGCCCCCACTGTAGGCATTACTAAAAAGGATGCTCGTAGCGTCCTTTCGGCCTTACCTGCAGCCACTTTTAGCCTTTTACGTTGCATCTGTTGCCGCTTCATTATCTGTCCAGCCTATCTAATTATGACTTCCTGTCTCACCTTTGGATCCTTGTATTTAGTCTCCTATATTTTCAGGATCTCTGTATTTTGCAGTTCAATCACTCCTATTCGCTCTTTTCACTGTCTTTAGCACTGGATGGCCGAGAGTGCCACAGTGCTTGGCTGTCCAGTCTCTCTAGTTATTAATTCTCAGTGTAAATGTGGGTGATCTCCCCCAGTTCCACCTTTAGATTATTGTAACTACCTCATCCCCTTTCTTTTCTGTTTCTCTTTATTTTGCCATTCTACCACCCCAACTCCCTCTTCTCACTTTCTGAAGCAGTGAATAACCGAAAACGCCCCTCTGTTTGGTTTGACAGCCTAAATGTCATAAATCAACCAATCAGTTGCCTTCTTACAAGTGCCCAGAGCTGGGTTTGACAGCCTCAATTTCACCAGTCAATCAATCACCTTCACACGAAGAATATAGATTGTTTGTCAGTGAAAGCGGTATCACACGACACCTGGCGACGGAATGTGGAAAGCGAGTGTCCATTATAATTGGAAAGCCGAGTGACATTCGTATTATTATAACGAGAGTCTCTGCTATGGCCCGCTGTCACTTAGAATGTCTGGCTCATTTCATGAGTGTGGCTAAGGTGGACAGCGTCCGCCCACCCCCCAGATTTGGGGCTGACACCAAATGATGTTTGCGGATAGGGCTGGGGAAATGATGCTAATTTGATTCGTAATGGTTCGGTCGTTTTCTGTATTACTGTCATGGCAGCTATATATATATATATAATATATATATATATATATATTATATATATATATATATATATATATTTATATATATGATATATATATATATATATATATTTATATATATATATATATATATATATATATATATATATATATATATACTAATATATATTTATATAATATATTACATGTATGGATGTATATAACTATGCTATATATATATTTACATAGATATATATATATATATATATATATATATATATATATATATACAAATATATACATATACGTATAATTAATGTGTATATATATATATATATATATATATATATGTATATATATATATATATATATATATATGTATATAGTAAGGTTTACATAATAAAAATATGGAATGTTAGTCCATATATATAAAAGACTAAAACTAAAGAGGTCAACCAGATTGCTTGCAGGAATGTGATGAGACTAGAGACGCTAAAGATGACGTATACAATAAAAGTAGGCTAAGATAACATGCCGTCACCTGTAGTCATTCAATTGTTTATAAACATTAGTCCAAGCTCCCTGCTGAGACAACTACCGCGACCTATAATTCAAACGGCGGCCTACGTGATCTGTAGCGTGTCTATTTTGATTGTATGTTCGTATGAAACTATGTCATCTGATTGTATGTTCATATGTTCGAACTACTGTCTGTTCCTTCATAACTTGTAACAGAGATGGTAGACAGGCAGAACAGAGTTAGCTATCGTCATTAGAAGACCTGTATCTCTTTACCTAAGCTTTATCATGTAGAGAGAGTAGAAGTAGCCATCATCATTGGCAGAAGCGATCAAGCTATCGTTATTAGAAGACTTGTACAATCATACCTGATCTTCACCATGTAAAACTTCAGAAGAATATATATATTTTTATACTTCGTGTTTTCTACAGAACCTCCTCACCGAATCATCATGAGTTTAACACCTCGTCTCGTCATAAACAAGAAGATAGTCCCGACTTCGTAAGTGATCTACAAACCCAAGACACTCCATTGAAGATGGAAGTGCAATACAACCGACTTAGCGTAAGATATCGCAAGTCTAACATTACCTCATAGGGCGCCTTATCATACAAGGCACAAGCCCTAAAAGTGGTGGCAAGCGTACCAGAAGGACTCTACAACTTCTCCGAAGAAAAATCAGAATAATGAAGTATCATATAAGAACTCTTCAACGACGACGAAAGCAGCAGATTCTTCAAGCAACCTAGTATCATCGTTTAGTGAATAACTTCAAGAAACAAAACCGACGTGTCCTTTTCCTACGGCAACCGCAAGCTTCGTCTCTCATTAGAATCATTCAAGAAAACATCGTTAGTGAGCGTTCCGGCACTTCAAGAAAACAAACAAACGCGAGCACGGGGAAAACTGAAAGAAGCCAAACCAGGTCATCCGCTGAATAGAGAAGGAGGACCAAGGCCGTGTGTCGTTTATCGGAACACGTGACTTCCCACAAAAAGCAAGCTAAGTACAATTTTTTATTCATTTGGAGTAACTTTGAGTGTTTCCTTTGCAGGTCGAATTTCGTTATTCCTGTGGCTGAAGTTACGAGACATTCTAATCTTACTTTTTTTACAGAAATTATCTACATCATTGAGTTTTATTTCGCTACTGCGAGTTTTTTATCTTTGAGTGTCTGTTTCCAGAAGTTCTACTGAAATACATAATCATATACTATGTTACTTTATCATTTTGGGTGATTAATAATCCCTTACGTAACAAATCATATTAAACAGTGAATATGCGTTTACGCAGTGGACGGCTGTATTTATAACAGATGCATGGATAGGGTCGTTAAGCACCGTAGTGATTAGAAAACACACAAAAACAAGTGGAACACCCGTACAAATCTAGATACATTAGAGGTAACACTATTTCGGGCCAGGAAAAACAATAAATGCTCCTTTGCAAAGTCCCGTACTTGCAGTTTTCGCCTTGGAGTTTTTTTGAGTTTATATAAAACTATTTCTACCTCAATGACTCAACTTAACTTTTAAAATATGGCTGGATTGCAAGGAATAACATGTCTGTAAAAAACTTTTCATCAGGCTAAATGCGCTGACCAGGATCCCTCACTATTTCAAATTTTAGCAAAGAATGAAGTACAAACAGTTAATATTGAATACGAGTAGAGTAACCATGTCTTAATAGTAATCGCTCAGTTCCTAATAGTTCGTCATTCATTGCTTTATACGTAAACCATCAAACATATGCTAAAAAGCACACAATACGTTGCCGATGGTAATAAGAGAAGGATCTAATTATTACAAAAAAAAAAAAAAAAATAGAAACAATAGCCCTTTCAGAATCAAACAAGCAACTCGGTTACTGTGTCACCCATAGTCAAGCGGTCAAGGTTAGTTAAAATCTGCCGAGTGTTCAAAGCATAGCAAATTCCACACAATAAGCGACTCTAGCAGAGTGGGGAAAAGCGATGTTGGTTCATACATGCCAATATCTTTTGAATTAAAAGGATTTTTTTCCTATGAAACACACGACCGTATAAAGTAATCAGAGCAGGTTTTCGTTTTTTTTTAATACGTAAGTTATTATAAGTAGTGGTGGATAAAGCCCGACTGTACGCACTAGGAATCTATATATAAATGATCATAAATAACGGAATCAAAATATATCTTTGCGTGTACGCAATAGGAATCTATTTAAAGCAAATAAGTGCACATATATTAATCATAATTATATGAATCCATATACATATGTATAAACAAATCAGGTAGCCTATAATCAATCTGTTACCAATATCTGCAGTTATATATGAGTTAGTATATGGATTAATGAATCAGATATATAACATTTAGCATAAAAATCAACGAATCAATCAGCTCATAAACATTTATAATTAAACCTTTATCAATTCATAATATGAAATTTTTAATCAAGCTAAAATAATATGATTTTTATCATGTTAATCTTCATTCTATGCAATTGTCAGAGTACATTAGTATTTTCTGTAGCATAGTATCTTAATGAGATGAAGTGAAAAAAACTGTATCATTATATATCACGTGATCACTATTATTTACCAATATCATTGTTTTATATTTTATTACTTGAATCAATTCATGTACACAATGAATTTTTATTTACTTATATATATATATTCATATAGTGTCTGTATCACACTCCTATAAGTCAAATGCAAGTCAAGTTTGAGTAATATTCAGTAGTTGGTTTTGGTAGCTGACCGAGCTAATGTAAGTGTTTACATAATAAAAATATGGAATGTTAGTCCATATATATAAAAGACTAAAACTAAAGAGGTCAACCAGATTGCTTGCAGGAATGTGTGAGACTAGAGACGCTAAAGATGACGTATACAATAAAAGTAGGCTAAGATAACACTGCCGTCACCTGTAGTCATTCAATTGTTTATAAACATTAGTCCAAGCTACCCTGCTTGAGACAACTACCGCGACCTATAATTCAAACGGCCTACGTGATCTGTAGCGTGTCTCATTTTGATTGTATGTTCGTATGAAACTATGTCATCTGATTGTATGTTCATATGTTCGAACTACTGTCTGTTCCTTCATAATCTTGTAACAGAGATGGTAGACAGGCAGAACAGAGTTAGCTATCGTCATTAGAGACCTGTATCTCTTTACCTAAGCTTTATCATGTAGAGAGAGTAGAAGTAGCTATCATCATTGGCAGAAGCGATCAAGCTATCGTTATTAGAAGACTTGTACAATCATACCTGATCTTCACCATGTAAAACTTCAGAAGAACATATATATTTTTATACTTCGTGTTTTCTACAAGAACCTCCTCACCGAATCATCATGAGTTTAACACCTCGTCGTCATAAACAAGAAGATAGTCCCGACTTCGTAAGTGATCTACAAACCCCAAGACACTCCATTGAAGATAGAAGTGCAATACCAACCGACTTAGCGTAAGATTATCGCAAGTCTAACATTACCTCATAGGGCGCCTTATCATACAAGGCACAAGCCCTAAAATATATATATATATATATATATATATATATATATATATATATATATATATATATATATATAAGTGCATATATTATAAATTAATAATTATTACACATACGCGCACACACACTCAGGTCAGGCCACAGGTCTGTCTATCGGACCTATATATTTAGTTCAGGGATAAACGATAAAACAACAAAAAGATGTTTTAACTCTGAGAAAGTCAGATAAATCCAACAATCAGTGATAAATAAAAAAAAGCAAAATCATCTCTTTCACTCGATCAATGTAGCTTTTTCAGTCAGTACCGACACTTGGTTTACAAAAGGTTGACAGTTCATCTGACAACGAAAGGTTAATAAGATTACATTCAGTGTGCGATTTCTGGCTGACTGAAAGAGCAATCACGTAAATGTTTCCCCATAATAACACCCCCAGCTCTCTCTCTCTCTCTCTCTCTCTCTCTCTCTCTCTCATCTACTGCTGGACATTTGCGAGCCTCTTGGAAGGCGATTGGGAGAGTAAGTCAGCTTGAAAATCACCTCTTTCTCTTTATTAATATTTTATATCATTGCTTTTTTTATGATAACCTTTCATACCTCCTCGTCATCTTCTATCTCGTTGGAGGAGTGATCTTCCATCCTCTGTCTGTAGTTGCATTTTGATTTATTTGTCTGATATTGACTTTCTGTCACCAATGTAGATCCGTCGACAATCTTGTGTTTTTGCATCTCTATAATAATCTACGACCATTATTAATAAGAAATTTTCAAGAAGGGAGAGACATTCTAACGCCTGAGAAACAAGAGTCATATCAATAATGAGAACTGAAAAAAAATAGCAAATGGTTACCAGTAATACAGTGCTATATAAAGATAATAATTGACATTATTAATTTGATTTTCACAGATATGTCATGTCATTGTGTTACCTCCTAGGAGGAATTTTAGCAAAAAGAAAGAAAGAAAAAAAAAAAAATATATATATATATATATATATATAATGTCTGTCATAGTCATCCTGTTCGACTGGGTGGTTTTTATAGTGTGGGGTTCCGGGTTGCATCCTGCCTCCTTAGGAGTCCATCACTTTTCTCACTGTGTGCTGTTTCTAGGAGCACACTCTTCTTTGGAAAAACTAGATGCTGAAGTAGCACCAGAACTTCGTGCAAGAATTTTACTTACTTGATTAGTTTAAAATTAAAAAGCTTTTACCTGAGCTAGCTGAGCTCTCACAAGGGTGGCTTGTAGCGTTTGCTTTTATTTATGTTTTTCATTTATATTTTGTCAGTTAAATCACAAGTGTTCAATAACTTTATAACTGGGTAGATTTCAGATTCATTCCCAAAAGTAATCGAACTGAACCCTGTACAAATTCGCGATGACATTCTGGCACAGAGGGCGAGTATGCTGATAAAACCACCTTTCTTATTATACGACCATTTCATCAAAAGTTTCCCTGGAAAGTCTCGAGGAGGACCAGTAATCGGGTCCTCTTTGCCAAAAGATTCGACTCGTCATTTTTTCTGGCTTCTTCGACATTCTTATCTTCATTGGAGTTCAGGAAGTAAGGTGGAAATTGCTAATGAAATTCTTCTTTCAAAGACTGAAGGTAAAGCCATAGTCATGAGCTTGAGAAAGTTAAGGTGTCCTAGTCAGGCTCAATGAAGCGTAAAAGAAAAGAGGATATTGGGACAATTTGCCGTAAAAACATAATTTTTCTTCTTTTTATGGAACTAGCTTCCCTGTTTAGACAATGGAAAAATCCTTCCATCTACGACAGTTTTATCATTCATAAACTATTGATCATAATATTCAAGCTTTTATTGTTTTCCCATATGCATACATTATCAACGACGACGAAATATATAGTCTCTGTGAATCATTAATCACACTTAATCAGAACACTTAGTATCATATTCGTTTTTGTAATATTATTGTCTCCTTGGTCTGAACAAAACACGATCCCACATTTTACCTTGAAGCATTTAAAACCCACCAACATATTACAAAGGCGTAAAGAAAAATTTTACACTCCTTTCTATTCAATAATTTACCTGGATTTTTATATGATATTAAAGTATGAGTATTTAAATTAGACGAGGCTTACACATAACAGTAAATAATAGTCATAAAGCGTGACTAGTTTGACGTGTAAATTGAACAGTTCTTACCCAAGTGAATTGTTATTTAATATTACCTCTTTTGATTAAACATATACTTCTGGTTTTCTGAACAACATTTCATTTCTTCACCAAATTATTTAAGAGGCTTATTCACAGTGGAGTCCCAAATGGCTTATTTTTTTTATTGATGAAAGAGTTAAATTGCAATTGTAATTTTCCCGATTTTAAGATACTTTCCAGAAGATATCAAAGTTGGTTTTTGCAACCTTCCTTGTCCTTTTACAATTAAAATAAAGTAATAAACTTGTCTTCGTATTTAGTACAATTAGACTGGACTAACGAACATTTATTTGCAAAAGAAAAACAGGACTTTAGATTATTCCTTAGGGTTGAATAATACCTGTAAAGAGAATGATAATCTCTCTCTCTCTCTCTGTCTCTTCTCCTTCTCTCTCTCCTCTCTCTCTCTCTCTCTCTCTCTCTCCTCTCTCTCTCTCTCTCTCTCCTCAGATTTACTGAGGAATTTTCTCACTTATTACAGCGCATATACTTGACAGTAATTACGTAAGACATGTATTGTCTTAAGCTAGTTGCGTATTAATATCAGTATTGTTTACAGAAACACTATTACTGCCATTATTCTTTTGTTAGTTGAACAGTGAAAAGAAACTCTCTCTCTCTCTCTCTCTCTCTCTCTCTCTCTCTCTCTCTCTCTCTCTCTCTCTGTACCTATTATATATATACATATAATATATATATATATATATATATCATATATATATACATATATATATATATATATTATATATATATAATATATATATATATATATATATATTATGAATATGTATATTTATATGTTTGTGTTCGTGTGTGTGTGTGCTTGCGTGCGCGTGAATGCTACAAGAATCTGAAACATCATTTTATAAAGGTCTCCCCTTACGCTGCATTGAAGTAGACTTAATGACGAAGAAAGGCGTATACGTACCTCGGTTGCTTTTGTGTACAGCATTTTCAAACTCTGCGTTCGAGCGTAGCAGCAGCAGCGACAAAACAACACCCCTTAATGATAAACGAATGTATGATAGGAAGTAAGAAACAAAAAAAAAACAAAAAAAAGAGAAACCGCCGTTTCAGAGGTTTACAGTTTCAGCAAACCTCCAGCCAGAGATATGTAATGCGATTGAGAATGCTCCGTTAAAAAGTCTAGAACGCCTTATTAAAGAGGAAGGACGCGCTGTAGCATATCTACTACTACTGTTGTTTCTGCTGCAGCTCTTCCCTACTGCTTCCCTTTCTCCAAGTCTGATGCGAAGGTTTGAGTATGTATGTATGAATGTATATATGTATGTACATACGTATGTATATATATATATATAATAGTATATATATGTATATAGATATATATATATGGTATATTAGTATGTATAAATTATATATATATATATATATATATATATATATATATATATATATATATATATATACTATATATACAGTATATGCGTATATTCTCATATATGTGTGTAAACAAGTATGTATGTCTTCTGTACTATATATATAAAATGTTAAAGTAAAGCTTTAATACGACGCCCAGTTCCTTGTAAACGGCACAGACGTTACAAGTATATATGAAAAATCTTAAGATAACTAGGCGAAACATGCTTAGCTTTCGTATCCAAGTGGGAGCGTGGTAATTTACCACTAAGCTAAGGCAAGAACACAAAGCACTTACTTTGGAAAATGCTATGACATTTAGTGAGGAAATGAATCTACATCGCAGATCCTAAAAAAAGAGGGAATCACTCAATAACGGAGATGAAGCTACGCTTTTACCATAGCACGTGTAATACAGTAAACAGGCTGCAATCTTAATTGGCAAATTCTAAAGGGAAATTATATAAAGCTTCACCTCTGAGCATACCATTTGAACAACTGTAATTACGGGATTCCCATTAATTCTTAATAAATATGCATACTATATTCATCACCAGTGTAATATATATATAAAAAAAATTATATGAAAAATCCTCCCCTCTTGTATGTGTTCTAGTAGTAACAGAGGTATGAATACCGTGATTAAATTTTTTTATAAACGCGTTTTGTACCCCAGCATTACTAAACGCCATATCACACGTCCAAAGATTTCAATACAACACGTTCTGGGCGTTAGTTTTATATGCAAGTAGAGACTTCTGTAGGAAACCTTCTCCTGAATATATAGTTCAACATTCAGTGGATGTTCAGGTCACTGAAGGCTTTCTCTCAATATGAACCGCAGACGAGAGAGGACATCATCACGAAGGTCCAAAACACTTAGCCAACATGAACAACTTACTTTTCAGATTAAGAATGAATGACAGTATGAGTATATGTATATAATATGTATATATATATACATATATATATATATATATATATATATATATATATAATATATATATTTATATAATATATATTAAAATATAATATGTAATGGGGGGATTCCCCCCCCCCCCGCGCCCCCCCTTATTCATTAGGTAAGCGTGTGACACGAAACGGAAGGAAAAACCAACACACAGCATTACACACAGCCTCTCTCTCTTCGCTCTCTCTCTCTCTCCTCTCTCTCTCTCTCTCTCTCTCTCTCGGCAACTCCAGCACCGACACCCCTCTCTCTCTAAGGACTCTCTCTCTCTCTCTCTACCTCTCTCCCCCCATTCTAACAGGTAATGAAAATGAGAGAGTCGCATCATAACATTAACATTTATTAACAACAAATAAATAATGGATAATCAAGTAATCCAGTCTTACAGACTAACTCAAAAAACCCCGAAATAGTAAAATGTCTAGTCACCAAAAAGTCTACACCCCTCTGGGAACTAACTGCCAGAATCGTCTGTTTCAAAGATACAGAACACATCCCGGTAAGTACACACACAAGCTTAACAATCAATGACTAAACATTGGATATCATCACAATAATGTCAAATAGGTAACAAGCCAGTCTTTGGCTAAAGTAATTCAACACTCACCCAAGCAACCGGAACACCACAAACACTTAATAAAAAAACTCCCGGTGAACGCCACGGCATCTTGCCTTTCACTTGAAGACCCTCTGTCAAAATCCTCCCATAGACTTGCGTATGAAACTATTAAAGAGAAGAGGCACACACGCACATACGAAACACACAAGTTCGTTAAAGCGTCCCTCGCAACACATAAGTTTGCATCGCAGTTTCAGAAAGGCACTTTGAGAAGAGTTAATAAACTCAGTACATTGACTTGTCGAACTAAGCATTTTTGTCTCAAAACCGCCATCCCCAGAATACTCATTGTCATCAGCCTACTCTCAGGTTCGTTGCTTCTCACTGTTTTCTCTCCACATTCCATAGGTCACAGAGAACACATGGACAATATATTATCAATCAAAACCCTAGTGCCTTACATAGCTCGCCACCCCATGCTAGCCCCCGCCTAGCAAAATTGCTTATATAATACAAAACACTGGGCCGGCTTAAATAAATATACTTAATAACTGCACGTCTCTGGCATTATAAAATAAAGTCTGTTACTCTTATATCTCCCAATAACACTAGAATTTCTCTCTCATTTTTTCTGCATTTCTTGAATATCCCTCTTTGCTTGTCTGCAAGTAACTGCTCCTGTAGCAGACTGTAGCAGCTGTAGGAAGACGGAATGCCTCCCTCATTGTAGAAGACTTCTCACGGCTTCTGCAGATCCCCAGAAGACACGCTGTAGAATTCTGTTGATCACCCACGTGGAAACTCTTGTAATCACCCTGGACAACACGACAGCAGTACTCTCTGCACGGCTGGTGGACGTCTTGCTGGCGTCGGGAAATGACTTTTTTGGTGTGTGTTAGTATGTCAGTCAAGTCACTGGTCAAATGCTAAGAAAATCAACCCAGACATACTACTTCTATGAAACAATGATCTCAAAAAGTCAGAAATACTAACTGAACGTCTCCCAATTAACTCCCGTTAATATGACTACCAAATCATAAGTCATTATCACAACTCTCAAAGAAAAAAAACATCAAGTTCTCCAACTCAATTCTCCAAACTCACACATCAGCACACACACCAACTCAGAATCACAGCAAACTCCACGGACCTCTGCACTCACATTTCAAACTCGAATGTGCTCACACACACAACAAGCAATGAGCAATAAAGCCCAAGGAAAAAAAAGAATCTCGTAACACACCCAGACCCAAAAATGTTCTCTCAAGCTCTGATATCTGAACAACCCACAAAATCAGTAAAAATCTCCAACTTTTAATAGCAAAAACCCCTTTACTGCTCATACAATTACTTACAATGAGACTTAATGTCAAACTCTCACTTTACGTAAATAACAACTCCCGAAAAATCACATCTCCCGGTAAAAAGAAATGCTATTTAAAACTCATTCCCCAAATTATATCTCATAGGAAAAGGAAGAAAAATAATAAAAGATAATCACAAGTAGATTTCCCCCAATCACAAAATACATAATACATATATAATATGCATAACTCCCCCCACGTTTTCCCAAGAAATGCTCCATGTAAAGTTATGGAATTTGCCAGAAAGCAAACTCTTACCCATGCGCTTTCGTGAAATGCTATTGTCAAAATTTCCAGATATTGCGAAAATTCTGATCTATCATCATCAGAAGAAAAGAAACAGCACAGCACTCATCACATTGCTTGTCAGCAGAAAAATCGCCTGCGGACGTAAGCTCTAACAGCAGCATAAAAATTGTCTAGTCAGACACACAAGTTTGGAAACTCATGATTCTCAAAAAAAACGTCTAACAGACACATTTCACAGAATTAACTCCAGGATATGATTAATGTGTTCAAAAACTTGTCTCAAAGACTTATTCTCTCAACAAGACATTTTCCAAATTATATGCCTCCAAAATAACACACTTGTGAACATAAAAAATGCACACATCTCCATAGGACTCGTAATGCAGTAATGCCACTTCTCTCTAAATAGTCACGAAACCAAAGAGAAAGAACCACAGAAATCTTCTCTTGGCTCGAAAAAACTCCATAACCACAAAAAAAGGGTCACCTGCCAAAGATTAATTCCAACTCCATATATTTCACCATATTAATAATAACACCACTCCGGTTATAAAAATATTTCCTCCATTAGGTTAATAACCAACCCAATATTATTCACTCTTATTTCTCCAATATCCATATGTCAGTAAAAAATAGACACCACTCCAGGAATAGAGAATAATCACCTCTATTTCGGCAAATACAAAATATTTACCTCTATTTCCCCAATAACTCCATGTGGAACAAAACAAGGCTCCAAAAAAAATATATCTCCAAAAAAATGTGCACTGAAGGCATCTAACTCACACACTCACAAATATTGCCCCATAATCTCCAACATGTGTCTCCATTTGCAACAAAGATGGCTGCAAAATAACTGAACTAAACATAGCTCATATCACATTGGCAAATATCAAAATGGCCAAAAATATATCTCCCATATATTATATCTCAAATCATAACTCCAAGATAATATATACCTCCAATTATAACTCCAAATATATCTCAATTATAACTCCAATTCTCCAGAGAATAACTCAATGGTATAGTCAAAAACTATAAAACTCTTTCCATTTAGCATAATTGCTAAAAAAAAAAGGCAAAAACTCGGTAAATAAAAACTGTCTAGAAGATTCTGGAAAAAATCACCAATGTGCCACAACTCCTTATAACAGAACTCCAAATACAAAGTGTCTTAGCCAAGACTTCTCCATATGCACTACGACATAGGCCACTAGAAAACTTAACCAAGTTTCCTATCTCTCACAAAGTTGTCACAAATACAACAAATGTATTGTGTAAGAAAACTCACGATTTCTGGAACATAAATATCCAGAGAAAAAATGTAGTGCCATTACGTATGCATCCAAAACATGCAAGAAATTCTCCCGTAAATTTCTCTATAGCATCAAATAGCTGAAACACAAACACGTTCCTGAATAATGACTCTAAGTCATGAACTGAGACATTAAAAAAAATATATTCACACCAACTGGAGAGAAAAAATAAACTCGAATTCACCCTTGGTAAAGAAAACTTGTGTCAGCGATGGCTAACTTCCAAAAAAGGAGAAAAGAAAAATCAACGGCCTTGTTCACTATCTCCCGTAACTCACTAGATGTCAAGCAATTATCTGCTGAACATATAAAAAAAAGGAAAAAAAAACAAAAATAATGTGTTATTAGTTCCTCCCAAATTCAAAAAAAGATTTCACCTCCCTTGATAGAATTACAATACCCACGTATTAGTATAAAAAAAATCAGTATCAGAAATATCATTATCACAAAATCACCAAATTTGCTATCATCAAAATCACTGGTATCAGTACAAAAAAAAAAAATATCACCAATGTTAATGCTTATCCATTCTCCAAAGAATTCAGCACAAAATTCAGCAAAAGTTCAGCAAGATTCAACACAATTCACCAAGATTCAGTCAGATTCATCAAGATTCAGCAAAACTCATCCCCATGAATCACTGAAATAGTCTCCAAAGTTACAAAAACTCAACAAATAATTAACACAAGACTTCTCCCATTAATTAATTGTAATAATTCTCCATGAATAATTATCTGTAATAATTATCAACTAATCTTCAAATCTCTCGCAAAGTATGTCCCCTCCCCGTAATGAATAATTAACTACTTAAGCCAACCCTCCCGTGACACATCTCAAGTATAATAATTATCAATAATAATAATAACTCTCCATAGCAACAATTCTCTTGCAAAGATCTCAAGTAAGGGTGAAATTCAAAATAGCTTACACTAGTATTGCTGAACCTTATGACATACAATTTCTCCAGATGCAACACCATGACATAACACCATTGCCACATTCACGGCACCGGGCATTACCATTTGGCACCATTTTCAAAGTAATCTCTCCAACACAATAAAAAAAATAATAATAATAATCTGTGTATCTCCCTTATATTTGTGTCTTCGAAAGCACAAGGAAAACATACACCCATACAATGCATTTCAATTCTCTTTTTATTTCCTTTTCTCTTCATCCAAGGGAGAAAAAAATATCTCTTTTCTAAAAAAAAGACTCTACGGGCATTTCACTTCATCAACTAATCAATCAGCTGATATCTTAGCATCCATGGTCAAGGCCAAACCCATCCCCCAACACCCCGACACAAAGAAAAAAAAAAGGAGTTCACCCCCAATGAGAAAAAAAAAAATTTCTCCCCAGTTAGAACAACCCCTCAGTCAAGCGGCAGAACACTCCCCCGAGGCATACACAGTAGTCCCCGTCTCCCCTTAAACAGTGTCTGAGGACCCCCTTGAGGTATACACTAGTACCCTCCCCTGCACTCTCTCTCGAGGGAGGCCAGTGGTACCCTCGCAATACCCTCCCTCAAGGCAGGCCATACTCCCCTCGCAATGTGCTGAGCCCGTGAAATTCAGTGACCGCTCTTGTCTCCAAGCCAGATATGCTTATCTAAGCACAGTTCACATGCAAAAAACACATCTCTATACACTCTTATGTGTTTAAAACAAAGACGAATACGTCTATCATAAACAGGCGTGAATAAAGAAAACACGTCACTTCTGCTACTGTGGGCAAAGAAAAAAATGTTTTGACCTCTTGAACCAATCCCATTCCACTGAAATATTTAAACAAAAACCCTCCCCTTTGATAAACAATATTTTAACACTCACCACTCCATAATGGGAACAAAAATAACTCGAAATTCTCGTAAAACGCGGCAGTGATACATGCACTAATAACAACAGCCGCACGGGTATCTCGGGATGCACTCGTCATTACACAAGCAAAAGTCATACGGGTGTGCCCACTGCTTCTAGGCTGACTGCCTGGGAAAAAATGATGAGTCCAATAAAATCCTTCCTCCCTCCCTTTAGCACAGTTAACAGATAGATATTTTCTCATTTTTTCTCACTAAGTAACTGAAAACTAACAGTTTAACCATTTTCCACAATCCCACAAAGGCTTTGTCGTTCGAAAACTATCGCTAAGCCATAACCCATAACCCCTTTATCTTCTAACTGGCCACCCATCTCTCATTGGCGTTCCTAGGCATAGAAAAGAAAAAAAACTTTTATACCCCCTCTTAACCGTTTGCCACCACTGTAATGGGGGGACTCCCCCCCCCCCCCCCCCATTATTCATTAGGTAAGCGTGTGACATGAAA
>NC_087206.1:87243154-87268154 GCF_015104395.2 Macrobrachium nipponense
TACTTCTGGCTTTCATAATGTACAAAATGGTTTCTTATACCGCGAATTAAAAAGAAAAAGTATGACAGACGATTACATGCTCGGGAAAAGTCCTTATGAAACGCAATTCACTTCCATCAATCTTTGTACAAATTCCAGCTATCTCCCATCCCCATCCCCCTCCGTCAATCATTCCAAACCCTCCCCCCCCCCATATTTCCACTTCTGTGTCCCTACATCTTTCCGATATATCTTCCCCCGTTATTCGTAAATAAAAAAAAAAGTATTGAAATAGCTTTCTTCCGTATGACAGGAAGAGAAATCCAACCATTAAAAGATACAGCGTAATCTTCTTGCTCTCGCGGAGACTGAGAGAGCTCTGCGGATTTGTCAACTCACCGAAGTCAAAGCTTCAGGGTGATCTCTTTCTAAGATTCATCTTTTGTCTTTCGAAGCCTTGACACATATGGTGGTCGTGGGGAAGGAAGGGTACGACTTTTATAGAGATGGATTGTATGTCAATGTGACAGGAGGGTCCTTTGTGTATATTTTGTATATATATATATATATATATATATATATATATATATATATATATCCATCCTGTCCTGGGTCCTTCATATGCTATCATTTTACCAACAAGCAGTATTCTGGCCGAGACCAACTATAAGAGAATTCTTGTGTGCGTATATATATATATATATATATATATATATATATATATATATATATATATATATATATATATATATATACATGTGTGTGAGTGGGTATACATATATAATATATAAAATGTATATTATATATTTTAAAATTATATATATGTATATAATATAATTGTATATATGATATATAATATATATATACATACTTACATGCACATTGTTCGTCGATACTATCTATTTTACAAGATTTTGAATCCTGAGAAGCTTGCCTGAATGAAAAAAAACAAGTATAAACTGATTCAGAGTTTTGATATAAAAAATATTATCGACGAACAATACCAATGCCTTTTAATTAGAAATTGGATAACAGAAAATATGACCAAATAACTATATAATTTTATATATATATATATATATATATAATATATATATATATATATATATATAGAATGTATAAGTGGGTTTTTCAGTGAATGGGAAAAAAAGAAAACTTTCACATTATCTCGAAATTTGATGGTTGAGGTGGCCAGATGACAGATCGTGCTAATTGGGATTCTCATTCTTGATTGATGGGTACCAAGTTACGTTAATTTGCCAAATAACTTTGATTAGCCCTGAAATACAGATATTTTGTTCAGACTGGTGGATTGAATTATTTTATATACAGTGACTGCGGTAGAGGCAGCCCTTATTAGCCAGTAGTGGAGCCTTCAATATCATAGCATGTCCTACTATACTAGATTCATATCAACCATGCATTTGATGTCTAGGCCAATCCCTTACGACGCTCCTGATTGGCTGTTGATAAGCCAATCACAGGGCTGGAACCTCTCAGTCTCAAGAGAGTTCACATAGGCAGGATTTATGTTCCATACCTCTCCTGAGGGATACATCTTTCAAAAGCATCCCCCAGGAGATGTGGAACATACATCCTACCTATGTCAACTCTCTTGAGAGACTGAGAGTTACCAGCCTTGTGATTGGCTTATCAACAGCCAATCAGGAACGTCGTAAGTGACTGGCCTAGACATTAGATGTACGGTTGATGTGAATCTGCTATACTCACGCATACTTAGAAAATGTGATATATTCTTTTAATAGTATTTCACTTTAAGCATCATTATTATCATTCAGAAGATGAATGACTTGAAATTCAATACTGAAAGAAGAGATCTCACTTATTAAAAATGACAAAGTAAATTTATAAATTAATGAACTGATAAAAACGTATTAGAATACAGGGAGAATAGAGTTAGGGTAATAATACATACTAATTCTATATATATATATATATATATATATATATATATATATATATATAGATTTTTATCCTTCTAGTGGTCAGGTCGGTAACGTGACCTCGTTCTCATGCTCTGATGCGGGTGGTTCGAATCCCACTACGGACATCAGAAGTGATCCCATATTCTTACATCTGGATCTAAGCTTCTGTTGAGACAAACGTATCTAAAAAGGTATGAAAAATTCTAGAAGTTAAGGGGTATTATGGGTTACTGCAATATATGTATATATATATATACGTGGAGTTCATTTAGAGACGCTTATAAATACAAATCGGCTATAAATAGATACATTTATTTTCTTAACAATAGACTAATGAGTATCGCAATCACGTGGACAACGCGACCTGAATTGTAATATCGACAAACCTTGTTCCATTATTGGTTTTTCCTTTCCTTTTTTTCCAATTTTTCCTTTTCATTTTTTCCAATTTTTCCTTTCCTTTTTTCCCAATTTTTCCTTTCCTTTTTTTCCAATTTTTCCTTTCTTTTTTTCCTTTTTTTTCCAAATTTTTCTTTCCTTTTTTTCTTTTTTTCCAATTTTTCCTTTCCTTTTTTTCCAATTTTTCCTTTCCTTTTTTTCCAATTTTTCCTTTCCTTTTTTTCCAATTTTTCCTTTCCTTTTTTTCCAATTTTTCCTTTCCTTTTTTTCCCATTAGCAGAAGGTTAGACATTGATAAACACTTTCGCCTTAAAACTGATATCACATAGAAACGAGTCTCTCGATACTTCAGTCTCGCAATTGCTTCAGAGATAAACTCTGTAGTGGAACAACTCAATAAGAGTGTCAGCACCATATTTCCATGAGATTGCGTGGGTATTCCTCGTCGCTGAATCACTATTATTATCATTGCTTACTGTCAGGCACTGCAAAGTTCAAAGGTCACTGCACATACGTAGAATAAAACACTGACGTGGGAGGAGAAATTAAATGAACGAGTGATAAATCAAAGGTTGTGTGTGTGGCGTTAAATTTTGAAGTTATAGTCTCCATAGCCTGAAGGGATTTGCTTACAATAAGTAATTAGTGCACTTGGAACATAGAAAGTTGACACTTGTTAGCGAGTTGTGTCATTCTTGAACTTTAGGTGCACACAACTCCCTAAAGGGGTAGTGCCATCAGTGCACCTCATCGGGGGACTGTAGGCCCTACTCAAGGTTCTTTCAGCGTCCCTTCGGACCCTAGCTTCAGTCATTTTCATTCCGTTTACTGTACCTCCGTTCATATTCTCTTTCTTCTATCTTACTTTCTATCCTCTCCTAACACTTGTTTCATAGCGCAACTGCGAGGTTTTCTGCCTGTTACACCTTTCGAACCCTTTTACTGTCAGTTTCCGTTTCAGCACTGAATAACCACATACGTCCCATCACTTGGCCTTTGGACTAAATTCTATATACTGTTCTATTCTTTATGTGTGCACAACGAAACAATTTTTTTTTTGAACATACTAAAACGGTTTTTCTACTTAGGATATTTCTGTCCTTGAGTTGTATTGAAAACTAAAAAATCTTTATTAGGACATATTTATTCAAAAAATTATAAAAATTTTACGAATGACACTGATACAGCATCTGATTCCAAATATATTAACATATGTTCCCACACATTATATTTTACTATTATATATTATATATATATAATATATATATATATATATATATATATACATATATATATATATACATATATATATATATATATATATATAAATATATTTATTTATATATATATATGTATGTATATGTATATCATCTCAAGTATAAAAGGAGGCCCATTAAAACACTCTGGTTTTTAAATCTAAGGACTATATTTCGGTGGACTCACTTCCACCCTTATCAAGTAGTGAATGACAGAAGAAGTTGCATTGGGGAAATGTAAAGGGGGAGATATATTTCGCCAATGCAACTTCTTCTCTCATTCACCACTTGATAAGAGTGGAAGTAAGACCACCGAAATATAGTCCTTAGCTTTAAACCAGAGTGTTTTAATGGGCCTTTTATACTTGAGATGTATATCCATATACATACTACTTTTATATATATATATATATATATATAATAAGTATATATATATATATATATATATATATATTATATATATATATATATAATTTATATATATAGAGAGAGAGAGAGAGAGAGAGAGAGAGATAGAGAGAGAGAGAGAGAGAGATATATAGATATGATAGAATTACATACTACAGACAGATATGTCTACCAAGAGAATAGTGAATGGGTTATGGGTCCCACCGATGTTTGTAATTAGATACTAATGAAAGACAGTCGTGTCAGGAAGACATCATTACGTGCGTAGCCCAAATGAATGATAGAACGAGGTGTTGTATTACCGTAAGGACCAGCGATGGTCATTTGTGTGTGTGTGTGTGTTTGTGTGTACATTTTTATGTATGTGTGTGTCTGTGTGGGATTAGGTAACGGGACTTGTAATTACTACTATGAGATTCAGGGCCTCTGTAACACGGTTTTTTCGCAATAACTTTTTATCTATGCATTTCATAAATATAACGCTTATTCAGAATACACATTATATCTACACATAAATTTTGACTGTATTCTGCATTACGTAGGTTGAATAAATTTGGTACTTACAATGTAAAAGTGACTTTTTTGAAGACGGGCCAACTTACTTAGAGAAAAGGTTTCGAACGCACTCGTTACGTAACTTATGACAGCATTTCTTCCCTCTTTCTCGATGGATGACTGGCTATACGTAACAAAGGCTATATCTCTGGCAACAATGACAAATAAATTTAAATACAAGCAAAGCAGCACACCTTTATGAACTCTGAACGTCTCCACTGATAATTGTCATAATGAACAAACCAACAAAATATGTTAATAAATACAAAAACACTTCGATTATTAGTCTAACTCCCAAAATAAGTTTCCTAAGAAATGACAGTCTGCTTTATAGGTCACGATCAGATTGACAAGATGTAGGGAATAGTTGGTAATTTTCAAAAACATAGTAGACAAGCTTGATTTGATAACTGCTATATCCAATGTCATGCAATTTTTATTTATTGGCTATCTACCTATTTACTGAAAAAAAATAGCCGGTACCGTATTTTGGCTTTAAACCTTCACCAATAATTATCGTCAGAATGATAACTTCATGAGGCTCCACCCACTTTGGCCTCGTTATAAATCAGGATAACACTGAAGGCTATCATGGGCATTGTTGGATTAGAAAATTTAACTTTTGGCTATAAAAACTCATTTCTCGAGTAATTGTAAGAAGTGCTAAATGATCCTCAAGGATCCCAGCAGTTGGCCTAAACGTTTAATTCATGTATATTACTGCTATACTGTTGCGGCACTACTGCTACAGTAGTATTACTACGCTAGCACAGATACCCCACCCACATCTATGTATCGTTCCACCATTCATAAAGTCTGAGTTTCAGAGCCGATGGAAAAAGGTGAATGGGTTTCTGTCTAGTGGATGGGCGGAGCAACATTTCGTAATAAGGTGTTTACTTTGCTTACGTAATGAATGTTTTTCGACTCTTGGCTCGTAATCATTGGCCATGGCGTCGGCTAGAACATTTTTACTCTATAAAAATTAAAACTATCGGGTTTAGGTTATTGATAATGCTGACAAAATTTGTGTGTGGTTGTAAAATATACATATGTCAACTTTCAGCTACATCCGATGCTTTGACAAGGAGCAAAGTCCAAAAAACCATGTTACAGAGGCCCTGAATCTCATAGTAGGTTATATCACTGTATTACAACACGTATTGAGTACATGGTATTTATATGTTTATTTGTTTGTGTATGGTTATGGATATATGTATGTACTTACCAACATATGTATGTTGGTAAGTATATATATGTATATATATATATATATATATATATATATATATATATATATATATATATATATATATAAAAGTATATCAATCTATCTATCTATCCTTATGTATCTATATATATGTATATGTATACGTGTGTGTGTATGAATGATTTGGCCACAACTTCCATTTTTACAAACATAACTTTTGAAAAATGAACTATTGTACTTTTATGAATTCAACAAGAATTTCTTCAGTATGTCGTCTAAACCCTGGAATTTTCAACTTTAACCTTTGCTGCTTTATTGGAGTGATAGCAGATAATTTCAAATTATCTAAAAGTTTTCTTACAGATACGATCAAATTTACAGACAAAAAGTTTTAGTCTAACCTAAGCAATGACCACAGTTTTGGGAAGGGATCTTTATACAGAATTTAGACACAGTCACTCACTTAGCAGTTACAAAACTTTGAACATATTTTCAGCCTCTACGACTTTGCCCCTAAATTTATCGTCAAATCTTTGACCTTTCCCATCATTCCATCCCTTTATAAAAGTATGATGTGCCCAAGTAAGAAGTAGCCATGGATACGAAGCTCAACCTTGTCTAAATCAATCAATTTATTATTCGCTTGATGAACATTTAATCTCTCGCAACAACTTATTGATAAGTGTAAGAATGACATATGTGTCTACACCCTTTACGATCAAACTTCTCATATATGTGCTTCTCAACAATCACATGGGCTTCTTATATATGACCTAGAAGGACCCCCGTTCCAGACTATCGACCTTTGCGTAGATAGCACGCATGCGTGCGTTATTTCAGACTGACTCACGAACGATGTTCTCCGAGTAATTTTCAAGCTTATCCAGCCAATCATATTGTAACAATAGAAGGACGACTTTCTAAATCATAATGATGCCTATTTACACACGTAAGTAAAATTATACATACTATTATACTATGTATTACAGGGCTACGTTTTATTTTGTATTTTTAAGATGTTCAATCAGATTTGTTTTGCATAGTAAAGTGTGAGTAGTATGAAATGTAACTCATGCATTGAAATACATTTTATCCTTTGTAAGATACAGAATAGCCAATGAAAATATTGGAAAGAAAGTTGTTTATTATTATTATTTTTTTTTTTTTTTTTCTCTATCACAGTCCTCCAATTCGACTGGATGGTATTTATAGTGTGGGGTTCCGGGTTGCATCCTGCCTCCTTAGGAGTCCATCACTTTTCTTACTATGTGTGCCGTTTCTAGGATAACACTCTTCTGCATGAGTCCTGGAGCTACTTCAGCCTCTAGTTTTTCTAGATTCCTTTTCAGAGATGTTGGGATCGTGCCTAGTGCTCCTATGATTATGGGTACGATTTCCACTGGCATATCCCATATCCTTCTTATTTCTATTTTCAGATCTTGATACCTATCCATTTTTTCCCTCTCTTTCTCTTCAACTCTGGTGTCTCATGGTATTGCGACATCAATGAGTGATACTTTCTTCTTGACTTTGTCAATCAACGTCACGTCTGGTCTGTTTGCACGTATCACCCTATCCGTTCTGATACCATAGTCTCAGAGGATCTTTGCGTGATCGTTTTCTATCACTCCCTCAGGTTGGCGCTCGCACCACTTATTACTGCAAGGTAGCTGATGTTTCTTGCACAGGCTCCAGTGGAGGGCTTTTGCCACTGAATCATGCCTCTTTTTGTACTGGTTCTGTGCAAGTGCCGGGCATTCGCTTGCTATGTGGTTTATGGTTTCATTTTTCGTATTGCACTTCCTACATATGGGAGAGATGTTATTTCCGTCTATAGCTCTTCCCCCTGTAGCCATTGCCATGTGTCATCGTTGGCTAGTTCTTTAGTCTGTCTCATGTATTGTCCGTGCATTGGTTTGTTGTGCCAGTCCTCTGTTCTGTCTGTCATTCTCCTGTCTCTGTATATTTCTGGGTCTTCGTCTACTTTTATTAGTCCTTCATCCCATGCACTCTTTAGCCACTCGTCTTCACTGGTTTTCAGATATTGCCCCAGAGCTCTGTTTTCGATGTTGACGCAGTCCTCTATACTTAGTAGTCCTCTCCCTCCTTCCTTTCGTGTTATGTATAGTCTGTCCGTATTTGCTCTTGGGTGTAGTGCTTTGTGTATTGTCATATGTTTCCTGGTTTTCTGATCTATACTGCGGAGATCTGCCTTCGTCCATTCCACTATTCCTGCGCTGTATCTGATTACTGGCACTGCCCATGTGTTTATGGCTTTTATCATATTTCCGGCGTTGAGTTTTGACTTGAGCATCGCCTTGAGTCTCTGCATATATTCTTTCCTGATCGTGTCCTTCATCTCTTGGTGTTTTATATCCCCTCCTTCCATTATTCCCAGATATTTGTATCCCTTCAGTTCTCGTTACTTTGCCTTTTTGTATGTTGACTAAGGCGCATTTTTCTATTCCAAACTCCATCCTGATGTCCCCAGATACAATCCTTACAGTGGATTATGGTATCTATTTCCTTGATGCTCTTACCATACAGCTTGATGTCGTCCATGAACATCAGATGGTTGATTCTGTTGCCTCTTTTCTTGAGTTGGTACCCGGCATCCATCTTCTGTAATACTTTTGTCATTATTATTATTATTATTATTATTATTATTATTATTATTATTATTATTATTATTATTATTATTATTATTATTATTATTATTGTTATTCGAATCGTGCACGATTGTAAGTACGCAGACCATCTCGGGAATTCCTCTTTTGAATCGTAACCGTGAACGTTACCGGCACGACCTCTTTTTGCTCCCCTTTTGTGAGAGGAAATGTGAGGAAATCGTCAGATTCTTCGCTGAGTGAAAATATATTCTTAAGTTTTAAACACCCCAATAAGTGTTCAATACCAATGTAAGTACCTCCGTGGGAAAGTGTTGTTAAGTTGCACTGAAAAGCAGATTCCGTTGCGACGAAATTGTTCATGCAAGGTAACGCAGTTCGATGCAGACTTCACAACCCTCTTTTAAAAAAAGGAGCGTTCGACAAATATTTAGCAGAAGAACAAAATCCCCGAATAGGTTCAACGGGGTTCTGGATGCAGGATGCATGTTGCTGCCATATAACCACCTTTACCCTGCCATAGAAATGGTAACCTCGATATCATTTTAAGGTTAAAGGAAAGGGCAGTTAGTATGTGTGCATGGTGAAATAGGTAAGGATTGGGGTGGGAGGTGGGGAACCTCCCCTCCCAAGTCAGGGCACGACGTCCTAGGTCGGGCTAGGTTAAGGGAAGTTAGGCTGGAATGCATCACCGTTAATATATATATATATATATATATATATATATATATATATATATATATATATATATATATATATATATATATATATATATTTTTTTTTTTTTTTTTTTTTTTTTTTTTTTTTTTTTTTTTTTTTTCCTGTGAAGTCGCCAGAATAAGCGATTTGGGCGGATTTTCGGTTCGGCAGTCGTGGAAAATAGCCCGCTCAGGTAAACTGCAGTTTTACCTTATTTACATACCTTGAGCATTTTCTCGTCAGTTATTCCATAGTTCAGCCAAATGAAGCGACTTTATAAGAATCATCAAAGTTATTTCATGCACAGTTTATACAAGGCTGTTAGCGTGTGTAATGCAACTCAGGTGTATATCAAGGTCAACGCAAGGCAGAGTTAATTGGCAAGCTCATATTTAATCACCTGTCCAAAAATTCCGTTTGATGAATAGCCCACCATTGGCACGCCTGAGTAATTCATTAATCATCACCATTAGCTTTCCTTCCAGAATTTGCATCGAGTGTCAATGTAGCCAACTACGTCGTCTCTTCCATCATATTCGTGATCTATTAATGGCCCTGTCGCCCCCTTTCGTAGACGAAATGCATTATTATGAATACTGTCAGTACTGAGACGAATTTTTCGAAAATTATACAAACGTATTCCCCCAAATTAAAGGTACTGAAATGGTGGCAGAAAATGTAATTCGGTGCATGGTGAATATTTAAATATAATTGATATTCTAATACTGATTGAGGTAATTTTCCCCTTTAGTGATGCTTAACAACTCTTTTATATTTACCCTCATTTCAAGATAACGATGATAATACATTTTCCTTCAATCTATTGGATTCGAAGTAAGACAGAAGTTTGGGAATGTATGGAGATTTGTGAAAGTAAAAGCTGAAGAAGGATTTGAAAAGCGAAATATTATTATTATTATTATTATTATTATTATTATTATTATTATTATTATTATTATTATTATTATTATTATTATTATTATTTCCAGTTATGAATCTGCTTCGGCTGGTAAACGATAACATTAGGAAGAGATCCTGGAATCCCACATTTATTTCCAGCCAGTCGCATCTCACGAGAAGCCTAAGGATTCTCTTTCATACAACAGTGACGTCATTATCTCCCTCATGTGTTCGTCCGTTTTGACGTCATGCGATTTCGGGGGGATGGGGAGGGGGGTGGGTGGGAGGGGAGCTATTATTGACCTGATTTACAGCCCAGTTCTGAGGCCTGCTGATATCATTGTCTGCCCGGGACTGGAATTCTGGAGGGAGAATTCTGGAGAGATTAGGAGAGGATCTCTGGAATGGGAGATGGAGAATGAATGAGTGAGGAGGGAAATGAGTAGCTGGAGTTTTATGTGAGTGAATTAGAGCCTGACAGGATAGGATGTTTCAATGGTCAAGAGTTAAGACAGTTCGAAGTTTCTGTGGGCTTCATTTTATCCAGTTAGAACATCCAGAGTTCATGCGAAGATGCAAAGCAATACTACCCTAAAAGAGTTCACCTTTTATTTTAGTAATTTATTTATATTTTTTCTATTCATTCGTTAATTTATTAATGTATCTCTTCTTTTTGTATTTCCTATTATCTTTTGTAACTTCTTTCAATTAAACACCTTATTCTTTGGAAGCTTGAACTTCAGATCTATGGCTCCGGTGGGCTTGTTCCACATGAATAGGGATTTATCTCTTGAATAATAATAATAATAATAATAATAATAATAATAATAATTACTCAGTTACATTTGATGATAATGGATTATAAATAATCTTTCATGATCGCTTGCGGTGTTTCAGTCACCTTAAATTTGCTCATTAAGTTTTCATTTTTATTTTTAAATTGTCCAAAATTTCTCTCGTTTCAGGTCTTTTTTGCTCTGAGTTGATTATGTCTTTCCGTGTGGGGAATATTTTCTCCATTATTTTGCCTTCCCGTTTGTACATAACATTCATTTTTTTTTTTTTTTTTTTTTTTTTTTTTATCGCAATGCAGCGTCCTATTCTTGGCAGATTTTTTTCTCACTGTTTCATTATTTCACTGATAGTTAAAAGAAAAGTCTTTCTTGAGGATCTGTCTATCTTTCCATCTTTCTATCTATCTACTATATAGATAGATAGATCGATATAAAGATAGATAGACAGTAAAAAAGCAAAAGTGATTGTTTGAAGATTATCCCTCGGCTCCCTTTGCAGGAAATTGTTGCAAAACAATATTTTAGCTAAAATGGTCCCATCTATAAATGGGAAATGTTCAGCAGAAATTACTTTAAATGAATATAACCAGAGAACGTGAATTCTATTGTCTGTTTTTAGGGCAATTAATTGCTCAGTTATAGTGAGTCATTAATCCTGTAAATGGCCCTACCATTAACAAGTATAAAATGCCTCACTTGTTTAGAGAAAATACAACCAATTTTACATTACGTGAATTCTGAATTACTGAAAATGACTAACGGTATTGATATACAAAGCCATCAATGCATTTGACAAAAAATTTAGAACTCTGGTGATCCTTAGCAACAATAGCGTATTTTTTTTCTACAAATCATCCATTATATACGTCCATAGTACTGCAAAACATGTCACGAACAAGTTGGCAACTTATTACATATATGTCTCAAACAAGTTGAAAACAAGTCAAAGGCCGTTATGAGAAAATTAAGCTTTGGCACATGCTGGATAATCTTCTGAAGTCCTGGTTAAGATTACCAAATGTGTCGCTAACTTGTATTCAACCAGCTTGTGATATGTGTGCGAAAAGTTAGAGATATACGTTTGTCAATACTGCGAGAATTAGAATCGGTATTTTAACTAACAAACGTTTCTCATCGGAATTCAATCCCACATTCACTGCAAAGTCGTGAACATTCCACCAATCAGCAGAGAGCAAAAAATGGCATATTTCTTATAAACACTCCAATATCCCATCCTAATTCATGTGACGAGGACACTCATCAAAAGCGCCTCAGTGGCGTGGTCTGTATGGTGTTGGCGTACCACCTGGGTGGCCGCGAGTTCTATTCTCGGGAATTCCATTGAGGTGTGAGAGATGTGTATTTCTGGTGATAGAAGTCCACTCTCGACGTCGTTCGGAAGTCACGTAAAGCCGTTGGTCCCGTTGCTGAATAACCACTGGTTCCATGCAACGTAAAAACACCATACAAACAAACAAACAAACACATCAAATCTCTTCCCGTAAGAGTTTAAAATATAGGTTTCCTTCTTGTCTGTCTCTGTGAAAATCTCTCCTCCTCTGCGCCCCTCCCCCGCCCCCCTCCCCCAAGGTTATCCAGGTTCAGTCGATAACGTAACTTTTTTTCATCTTCCCTGAGTGGCGTCATCGATGTTTCGTAGGGAGAGAAACTTTCTCGGTCTAATGGATTTGGTTTTGAAGTCCCTTCTGTAACTTGGGAAAATTTATTAATTTTTTCCTTTTTTCCTTTCTTCTTTGGCGGTTGTGGACAAGTGCATTGCGCCCCAAGTTTTATTTTCCTTGTCGAGGAGGTGTTTACAGGCTAGTATACTGATATGCACAGAAATTGGCACATGCGCAGAAAGACATTCAAGCACGCATACATTTATACACACTATATTATATATTATATATATATATATATATATATATATGTATTATATACATATACATATATACATATATATATATATATTATATATATATATATATATATATATATATATATATATATGCTATTGATACAAACAGCAGAGATCTAAAGGATCGAAGTGTGTAAAAAATAAGGATCGATTCAGATCCTCTATGTTTCACAGACACTTGTGACATTATGAATATTAGAAAACTACATTCCTCAAGTTAAATATACAAGTAAATGGCATAATGTGCATCCCAGTGCTAAATCAATCAGAATAATGGTTTTGGATTCCCTAGGATGCGCTGAAGTAGATGGCCAGTAAAGTTTCGAAATGTAACTTGAGATTTAAGCACAACATTCAGGGCAAATAAAAGATTGATGCCCATGCAAAAAAAAAAAGGGGGGGGAGTGCGGTGGGGGAAATGGACATCAAGTTTTAAAAGCAATAAGTATACTCTGTTTATTATTTACCTTACAGACAAGAGAATATGCCGTGGAACTGACTTAATCCATAGGTTTATTGTAAGGCAAATTGGCTAATTTACTTCGGCAATCTAAGGCCTTGCTCATTGAAAAGCTCTCTCTTGAAGATTCCTTCAAGATTAGCATTCGCGGTTGAAGACTCAAATTGCACAATGTAATCATCCTAACATTTTTCTATACTCCGAGTCACTTTATTGTCCCTAAGAAAAAAAGCCAGATAATTTTAGATGCTTTTTTAAGAGTTTTGTAATCATGTGCAAATGGAACTGCAGAAGTTCAAGCGGACATACAATGCATTACTACCCTTATACAATTTTCCTTGAATATTTCAATAATTTACACGCATTTATTTATCTATTTGTTTATTTATTTAATTATCTATTTATTTATTTGTTTTTCCGATAACTGATCTCCCCTTTCTGCATTTCCATTTACATTCAATTACTGTTTTCGAATGAACACCATAATATTCTTTGGAAGCTTGAATTTCAAGTCAGTGGCCCCTGTGGGGTTGTTCAATATGAATGTGGTTCATCTGAATGATAATATTAATTAAGATAATTAGGTTACTGATGGAGACACGCTTAGGTTTGTGCTACTGTTCCCTGCAATACCATCTCCTGTTATCAGCAGAAGCTGAGGCTGTACACAGCTCAAAAAAATGTCCAGTTATTTGTTTCTCGAAAATGTATTTTTTCAACATTCAAGAGGTTAAAAGAATGACCCATTTACACAAAGACCTTCAATAACAACATTCGCTAATCCATTAATTTTTTTTAATTATGCCTCTATTAAAATGGCACCTAAAATATGAATTAGTTTATGCGATACTGAAGTAAAGAAAAAAATTACATTTCTTAAAGTATTCTCTCCACCCTTGAGAAGATCTGGCATCGCAATTACTCAAAATTAATCCTTCGATATGAACTTAAGTAGACTACAATTCTGTAGGAAGAATGATAATACATCTCTAAGAATTCCAAACGAGAAAGCAAATCACTATGGGAGCAATTCAGATTTGGATATTCAGTAGTAATTTGTATTTAAAATTGGAGTTAGCATTCGCGCGCTTGAGTGTGTGTGTGTGTGCATGCATATGAAAAAGCAGGACCCAGCCAACAAAAATTCAAATCTATTTTGGCCCCATCATACTTGTTCAAGAGTGAATGCATCGATCACAACACGAAACCTTTGAGATTATTTCTAAAGCCGAACTGACAGCACTAGCAAAGTGAGAGAGAGAGAGAGAGAGAGAGAGAGAGAGAGAGAGAGAGAGAGAGAGATCGGCCCGAAAGTTTATGATACGACCCAGAATTTCACAGTCAAAATATTTTTCGACAAAAGACAAGAGGCGCCTCCATATTGGTAGCAAGAGTAAATGAAATACAGATGCGTTTCTCGCAAGCGATGTGGAAATTTACTTGATGCCTATTGAAATATAGAGTGAAATGTTTTTCGACGTTTTCCCTTCTATTCTCGATGCCGTCAGGTATGGCGGAGTTTGAACTTCTGCATTTTACAGGCCAAAGAAAGCAGAATGGATGCACGGGAAATAACAAAAGATGTAATCTCTTGTATACATATTATATATATATATATATATATATATATATATATATAATATATATATATATATATATATATATATATATACAGAGAGAGAGACAGACAGACAGACGAGAGAGCTATATGAATATATATATATATATATATATATATATATATATATATATATATATATATATATATAGTATATATATATATACACGCATGCTTGTATATTTGAACTAGAGCTTTAAGGTCCCTTAAAACGGCCAAAAAAATAAATAAATAAATAAAAGAGACTTGCTTGTTTACTCTCCAACCCCGTTAGATTTATCATCACCTGACCGTTGTTTTGCCTTCTCCGTCAAACATCCATTTCCCGAACGAAAGTTCCGCTCGACTGCGATTAAAAGCCTATCTTACTTAGAAGTTAAGGGGAGATTAGTATCTGTTGATTAGTCGGTTACACCTGCCAAATTCAGGAGAGCGTGTCATCGTCCGATTTAATAATTTGGTTCGATGACTTTCTCCACATCACTTCCGAATACACATCGAGAATGTTTGCAGAAAGTGCTGCCCTCTGTGGAGGACGCTGTCGAAGAGATCGTCGCTCTCCTGGAGATACTTTATTGTTATTATTATTATTTCGATGTCTACGTGAAATAATGTTTGGATTTGGGTTTAAATCTAACGACTATATTTCGGTGGACTAACTTCCACCCTTAGCAAGTAGTAAATGACAGAAGTTGCATTGGGGAAATGTAAAGGGGGAGAAATATTTCGCCAATGCAACTTCTTCTCTCATTCACCACTTGATAAGAGTGGAAGTAAGACCACCGAAATATAGTCCTTAGCTTTAAACCAGAGTGTTTTTAATTGGCCTTTTATACCTGAGACTTACCCTGTTTTAAAAGAAAATTTTATATATATATATATATATATATATATATATATATATATATATATATATATATATATATGCATACAGACAGAAATGTCTACCAAGAGAATAGTGAATGGGTTATGGGTCCCACCGATGTTTGTAATTAGATATTAATGAAAGACAGTCGTGTCAGGAAGACATCATTACGTGCGTAGCCCAAGTGAATGATAGAACGAGGTGTTATATTACCGTAAGGACCAGCGATGGTCATTTGTGTGTGTGTGTGTGTGTGTTTGTGTGTACATGTTTATGTATGTGTGTGTCTGTGTGGGATTAGGTAACGCGACTTGTAATTACTAGGTTATTTCACTGTATTACAACACGTATTGAGTACATGGTATATATATGTTTATTTGTTTGTGTATGGTTATGGATATATGTATGTACTTACCAATCAGCAGAGAGCAAAGAATGGCATCTTTCTTATAAACACTCCAAAATCCTATTCTCATTCATGTAACGAGGACACCCATCAAAAGCGCCTCGGTGACGTGGTCGGTATGGTGTTGGCGTACCACCTGGGTGGCCGCGAATTCTATTCTCTGGCATTCCATTGAGGTGTGAGAGATGTGTATTTCTGGTGATAGAAGTTCACTCTCGACGTGGTTCGGAAGTCACGTAAAACCGTTGGTCCCGTTGCTGAGTAACCAGTGGTTCCATGCAACGTAAAAACACCATACAAACAAACAAACAAACACATCAAATCTCATCCCGTAAGATTTTAAATTTAGGTTTCCTTCTTGTTTGTCTCTGTGAAAATCTCTCCTTCTCTGCGGGCCCCCCTCTCCCCCGCCCCCCTCCCCCAAGTTATCCAGGTTCTATTGATAACGTAACTTTTTTCATCTTCCCTGAGTGGGCGTCATCGATGTTTCCTTGGGAGAGAAACTTTCTCAGTCTAATGGATTTGGTTTTGAAGTCCCTTCTTCTGTAACTTGGGAAAATTTATTAATTTTTTTTTTCCTTTCTTATTTGGCGGTTGTGGACAAGTGCAATGCGCCTCAAGTTTTATTTTCCTCGTCGAGGAGGTGTTTACAGGCTAGTATACTGATATGCACAGAAATTGGCACATGCGCAGAAAGACATTCAAACACGCATACATTTATACACCCTCGAGGTGGATTAATGCTGGCTCCGAATCAGCGAATACCTGAGCGCGAAAGGTATTTGAGGGTGAGAGACGGCATTAACTTATAGCCTCTTGCTGTGGTGGAGTGGGTAAAAGCTTCACTGACGTTCCTGGATTTGTATGGTGTCCTGGGTTCGTGCCTGGGCGCCGACAGTTCTATTATCGCCTGATAAAATTCCCCTTCGGTTAAGCATATATGAAAATATATTAATTCCGAGGTAGATTGAATTAGATATTAAAGGACATTTGTAGCTCGATTTATGTATATGAATCACGGTAATGTGATATGACTTATATATACGTATATATATAAATACAATATTGATACAAACAGCAGAGATCTAAAGGATCAAAGTGTGTAAAAAATAAGGATCGATTCAGATCCTCTGTGTTTCACAGATACTTGTGACATTACGAATATTAGAAAACTACATTCCTCAAGTTAAATATACAAGTAAATGGCATAATGTGCATCACAGCTAAATCAATAAGAATGATGGTTTTGGATTCCCTAGGATGCGCTGAAGTAGATGGCCAGCAAAGTTTCGAAATGTAACTGAGATTTAAGCACAGCGTTCAGTGCAAATAAAAGATTGATGCCCATGCAAAAAAAAATGGGGTTGGGGTGGGGGAAATGGACTTCAAGTTTTAAAAGCAATAAGTAGACTGTTTATTATTGACCTTACAGACAAGAGAATATGCCGTGGAAATGACTTAATCCATAGATTTATTGTAAGGCAAATTGGCTAATTTACTTCGGCAATTTCGTTGCTCATTGAAAAGCTCTCTCTTGAAGATTCCTTCAAGATTAGCATTCGCGCTTGAAGACTCAAATTGCACAATGTAATCATCCCAACATTTTTCGAAACTCTGAGTCACTTTATTGTCCCTAAGAAAAAAAGCCAGATAATTTTAGATGCTTTTTTAAGAGTTTTGTAATTATGTCGTGCAAATGGAACTGCATAAGTTCAAGCGGACATGTAATGCATTACTACCCTAATACAATTTCCCTTGTATATTTCAATAATTTACACACATTTATTTATCTATTTGTTTGTTTATTTAATTATTTATTTATTTATCTATTTGTTTATTTATTCAATTATCGATTTATTTATTTGTTTTTCCGATAACTGATCTCCCCCTTCTGTATTTCCAATCACATTCAGTTACGGTTTTCTAATGAACACCATAATATTCTTTGGAAGCTTGAATTTCAAGTCAGTGGCCCCTGTGGGGTTGTTCAATATGAATATGGTTCATCTGAATAATAATATTAATTATGATAATTAGGTTAATGATGGTGGACTTACTTCCACCCTTATCAAGTAGTGAATGACAGAAGAAGTTGCATTGGGGAAATGTAAAGGGGGAGATATATTTCGCCAATGCAACTTCTCTCATTCACCACTTGATAAGAGTGGAAGTAAGACCACTGAAATATAGTCCTTAGCTTTAAACCAGAGTGTTTTAATTGTCCTTTTATACTTGGGACTTATCCTGTTTTAAAAGAAGAATTTATATATATATATATATATATATATATATATATATATATATATATATATATATATATATATATATATATATATATATATATATATATACTATACTAGACAGAAATGTCTACCAAGAGAATAGTGAATGGGTTATGGGTCCCACCGATGTTTGTAATTAGATACTAATGAAAGACAGTCGTGTCAGGAAGACATTATTACGTGCGTAGCCCAAATTAATGATAGAACGAGGTATTGTATTACCGTAAGGACCAGCGATGGTCATTTGTGTGTGTGTGTGTGTTTGTGTGTACATGTTTATGTATGTGTGTGTCTGTGTGGGATTAGGTAACGCGACTTGTAATTACTAGGTTATTTCACTGTATTACAACACGTATTGAGTACATGGTATATATATGTTTATTTGTTTGTGTATGGTTATGGATATATGTATGTACTTACCAACATATGTATGTTGGTAAGTATATATATATATATATATATATATATATATATATATATATATATATATATATCCTTATGTATCTATATATGTATATGTATACGTGTGTGTGTATGAATGATTTGGCCACAACTTCCATTTTTACAAACATAACATTTGAAAAATGAACTATTGTACTTTTATGAATTCAACAAGAATTTCTTTAGTATGTCATCTAAACCCTGGAACTTTTCAACTTTAACCTTTGCTGCTTTATTGAAGTGATAGCAGATCATTTCAAATTATCTAAACGTTTTCTTACAGATACGATCAAAATTACAGACAAAAAGTTTTAGTCTAATCTAAGCAATGACCACAGTTTTGGGAAGGGATCTTTATACAGAATTTAGACACAGTCACTCTCACTTAGCAGTTACAAAACTTTGAACATATTTTCAGCCTTTACGACTTTGCCCCTAAATTTATCGTCCAATCTTTGACCTTTCCCATCATTCCATCCCTTTATAAAAGTGTGATGTTCCCAAGTAAGAAGTAGCCATGGAAACGAAGCTCACCCTTGTCTAAATCAATCAATTTATTATTCGCTTGATGAACATTTAATCTCTCGCAACAACTTATTGATAAGTGTAAGAATGACATATGTGTCTACACCCTTTAAGATCAAACTTCTCATATATGTGCTTCTCAACAATCACATGGGCTTCTTATATATGACCTAGAAGGACCCCCGTTCCAGACTATCGACCTTTTCGTAGATAGCACGCATGCGTGCGTTATTTCAGACTGACTCACGAACGATGTTCTCCGAGTAATTTCCAAGCTTATCCAGCCAATCATATTGTAACAATAGAAGGACGACTTTCTAAATCATAATGATGCCTATTTACACACGTAAGTAAAATTATACATACTATTATACTATGTATTGCATGGCTACGTTTTATTTTGTATTTTTAAGGTGTTCAATCAGATTTGTTTTGCATAGTAAAGTGTGAGTAGTATGAAATGTAACTCATGCATTGAAATACATTTTATCCTTTGTAAGATACAGAATAGCCAATGAAAATATTGGAAAGAAAGTTTATTATTATTATTATTATTATTATTATTATTATTATTATTATTATTATTATTATTATTATTATTATTATTATTATTATTATTATTATTATTATTATTATTATTCGAATCGTGCACGATTGTAAGTACGCAGACCATCTCGGGAATTCCTCTTTTGAATCGTAACCGTGAACGTTACCGGCACGACCTCTTTTTGCTCCCCTTTTGTGAGAGGAAATGTGAGGAAATCGTCAGATACTTCGCTGAGTGAAAATACATTCTTAAGTTTTAAACACCCCAATAAATGTTCAATACCAAATGTAAGTACCTCCAAGGGAAAGTGTTGTTAAGTTGCACTGGAAAAGCAGATTCCGTTGCGACGAAATTGTTCATGACTTGCAAGATAACGCAGTCCGATGCAGACTTCACAACCCCCTTTTAAAAAAAGAGCGTTCGACAAATATTTAGCAGAAGACAAAATCCCCGAATAGGTTCAACGGGGTTCTGGATGCAGGATGCATGTTGCTGCCATATAACCACCTTTACCCTGCCATAGAAATGGTAACCTCGATATCATTTTAAGGTTAAAGGAAAGGGCAGTTAGTATGTGAGCATGGTGAAATAGGTAAGGATTGGGGTGGGAGGCGGGGAGCCTCCCCTCCCAAGTCAGGGCACGACGTCCTAGGTCGGGCTAGGTTAAGGGAAGTTAGGCTGGAATGCATCCCCGTTAATGTGTATTTTTTTTTTTCTCTCTTTTTTTTTTTTTTTTTTTTTTTTTTTTTTTTTTTTTTTGCTGTAAAGTCGCCAAAATAAGCGATTTGGGCGGATTTTCGGCCTGCAGTCGGGGAAAATAGCCGGCTCAGGTAAACTGCAGTTTTACCCTATTTACACACCTTGAGCATTTACTCGTCAGTTATTCCATAGTTCAGCCAAATGAAGCGACTTTATAAGAATCATCAAAGTTATTCCATGCACAGTTTATACAAGACTGTTAGCGTGGGTAATGCAACTCAGGTGTATATCAAGGTCAACGCAAGGCAGAGTTAATTGGCAAGCTCATATTTAAATCACCTGTCCAAAAATTCCGTTTGATGAATAGCCCACCATTGGCACGCCTGAGTAATTCATTAATCATCACCATTAGCTTTCCTTCCAGAATTTGCATCGAGTGTCAGTCTAGCCAACTACGTCGTCTCTTCCATCATATTCGTGATCTATTAATGGCCCTGTCGCCCCCTTTCGTAGACGAAATGCATTATTATGAATACTGTCAGTACTGAGACGAATTTTTCGAAAATTATACAAACATATTCCCCCAAATTAAAGGTACTGAAATGATGACAGAAAATGTAATTCGGTGCATGGTGAATATTTAGATATAATTGATATTCTAATACTGATTGAGGTATTTTTTCCCCTTTAGTGATGCTTAACAACTCTTTTATATTTACCCTCATTTCAAGATAACGATGATAATACATTTTCCTTCAATCTATTGGATTCGAAGTAAGACAGAAGTTTGGGAATGTATGGAGATTTGTGAAAGTAAAAGCTGAAGAAGGATTTGAAAAGCGAAATATTATTATTATTATTATTATTATTATTATTATTATTATTATTATTATTATTATTATTATTATTATTATTATTATTATTTCCAGTTATGAATCTGCTTCGGCTGGTAAACGATAACATTAGGAAGAGATCCTGGAATCCCACATTTATTTCCAGCCAGTCGCATCCTCACGAGAAGCCTAAGGATTCTCTTTCATACAACAGTGACGTCATTATCTCCCTCATGTGTTCGTCCGTTTTGACGTCATTGCGATTTCAGGGGGTGGGGATGGGGAGGGGGGGGGGGGTGGTGGGAGGGGAGCTATTATTGACCTGATTTACGGCCCAGTTCTGAGGCCTGCTGATATCATTGTCTGCCCGGGACTGGAATTCTGGAGGGAGAATTCTGGAGAGATTAGGAGAGGATCTCTGGAATGGGAGATGGAGAATGAATGAGTGAGGAGGGAAATGAGTAGCTGGAGTTTTATGTGAGTGAATTAGAGCCTGACAGGATAGGATGTTTCAATGGTCAAGAGTTAAGACAGTTCGAAGTTTCTGTGGGCTTCATTTTATCCAGTTAGAACATCCAGAGTTCAAGCGAAGATGCAATGCAATATACCCTAAAAGAGTTCACCTTTTATTTTAGTAATTTATTTATATTTTTTCTATTCATTCGTTAATTTATTAATGTATCTTTTTTCCTAGTAACTAATCTCTTCTTTTTGTATTTCCTATTATCTTTTGTAACTTCTTTCAATTAAACACCTTATTCTTTGGAAGCTTGAACTTCAGATCTATGGCTCCGGTGGGCTTGTTCCACCTGAATAGGGATTTATTTCTTGAATAATAATAATAATAATAATAATAATAATAATAATAATGATAATAATAATAATAATAATAATAATAATAATAATAATAATAATAATAATAATAATAATAATTACTCAGTTACATTTGATAATAATGGATTATAAATAATCTTTCATGATCGCTTGCGGTGTTTCAGTCACCTTAAATTTGCTCATTAAGTTTTCATTTTTATTTATAAATTGTCCAAGATTTCTCTCGTTTCATGTCTTTTTTGCTCTGAGTTGATTATGTCTTTCAGTGTGGGAATATTTTCTCCATTATTTTGCCTTCCCGTTTGTACATAACATTCAATATTTTTGTGTGTGTGTGTGTGTGTTATCGCAATGCAGCATCCTATTCTTGGCAAATTTTTTTCTCACTGTTTCATTATTTCACTGATAGAAGAAAAGTCTCTCTTGAGGATCTGTCTATCTTTCCATCTTTCTATCTATCTACTGCATAGATAGATAGATCGATATAAAGATAGATGGACAGTAAAAAAGCAAAAGTGATTGTTTGAAGATTATCCCTCGACTCCCTTTGCAGGAAATTGTTGCAAAACAATATTTTAGCTAAAATGGTCCCATCTATAAATGGGAAATGTACAGCAGAAATTACTTTAAATGAATATAACAAGAGAACGTGAATTTTATTGTCTGTTTTTAGGGCAATTAATTGCTCAGTTATAGTGAGTCATTAATCCTGTAAATGGCCCTACCATTAACAAGTATAAAATGCCTCACTTGTTTAGAGAAAATGCAACCAATTTTACATTACGTGAGTTCTGAATTACTGAAAATGTCTAACGGTATTGATATAGAAATCCATCAATGCATTTGACAAAGAATTTAGAACTCTGGTGATCCTTAGCAACAATAGCGTGTTTTTTGTCTACAAATCACCCATTATATACGTCCATAGTACTGCAAAACATGTCACGAACAAATTGGCAACTTATTACATATATGTCTCAAACAAGTTGAAAAGAAGTCATTGAAAAGAAATCAAAGGCCGATATGAGAAAATTAAGCTTTGGCACATGCTGGATAATCGTCTGAAGTTCTGGTTAAGATTACCAAATGTGTCGCTAACTTGTATTCAACCAATTTGTAATATGTTTGCGAAAAGTTAGAGATATACGTTTGTCAATACTGCGAGAATTAGAATCAGTATTTTAACTAACAAACGTTTCTCACTGGAATTCAATCCCACATTCACTGCAAAGTCGTGAACATTCCACCAATCAGCAGAGAGCAAAGAATGGCATCTTTCTTATAAACACTCCAATATCCCATCCTCATTCATGTAACGAGGGCACTCATCAAAAGCGCCTCGGTGGCGTGGTCAGTATGGTGTTGGCGTACTACCTGGGTGGCCGCGAGTTCTATTCTCGGGCATTCCATTGAGGTGTGAGAAATGTGTATTTCTGATGATAGAAGTTCACTCTCGACGTCGTTCAGAAGTCACGTATAGCCGTTGGTCCCGTTGCTGAATAACCACTGGTTCCATGCAACGTAAAAACACCATACAAACAAACAAACAAACACATCAAATCTCTTCCCGTAAGAGTTTAAAATATAGGTTTCCTTCTTGTCTGTTTCTGTGAAAATCTCTCCTCCTCTGCGCCCCTCCCCCCTCCCTCAAGGTTATCCAGGGTCTGTCGATAACGTAACTTTTTTCATCTTCCCTGAGTGGCGTCATCGATGTTTCGTAGGGAGAGAAACTTTCTCGGTCTAATGGATTTGGTTTTGAAGTCCCTTCTTCTGTAACTTCGGAAAATTTATTAATTTTTTTCCTTTCTTGTTTGACGGTTGTGGACAAGTGCATTGCGCCTCAAGTTTTATTTTCCCTTGTCGAGGAGGTGTTTACAGGCTAGTATACTGATATGCACAGAAATCGGCACATGCGCAGAAAGACATTCAAACACGCATGCATTTATACACCCTCGAGGTGGGTTAATGCTGGCTCCAAATCAGCGAATACCTGAGCGCGAAAGGTATTTGAGGGTGAGAGACGGCATTACTTTATAGCATCTTGCGGTGGTGGAGTGGGTAAAAGCTTCACTGACGTTCCTGGATTTGTATGGTGTCCTTGGTTCGCGCCTGGGCGCCGACAATTCTATTATCGCCTAATAAAATTCCCCTTCGGTTAAGCATATATGAAAATATATTAATTCCGAGGTAGAGCGAATTAGATATTAAAGGACATTTGTAGCTCGATGTACGTATATGAATCACGGTAATGTGATATGACTTATATATACGTATATATATAAATACACTATTGATACAAAGAGCAGAAATCTAAAGGATCAAAGTGTGTAAAAAATAAGGATCGATTCAGATCCTCTGTGTTTCACAGACACTTGTGACATTACGAATATTAGAAAACTACATTCCTCAAGTTAAATATACAAGTAAATGGCATAATGTGCATCACAGTACTAAATCAATAAGAATAATGGTTTTGGATTCCCTAGGATGCGCTGAAGTAGATGGCCAGTAAAGTTTCGAGATGTAACTGAGATTTAAGCACAACATTCAGTGCAAATAAAAGATTGATGCCCATGCAAAAAAAAAAAAAAGGGAAAAAAAAAAAAGGGGGGGGGTGTGGGGGGAAATGGACATCAAGTTTTAAAAGCAATAAGTATACTCTGTTTATTATTTACCTTACAGACAAGAGAATATGCCGTGGAAATGACTTAATCCATAGATTTATTGTAAGGCAAATTGGCTAATTTACTTCGGCAATCTCCTTGCTCATTGAAAGTTTCTCTCTTGAAGATTCCT
>NC_087206.1:87273154-87280654 GCF_015104395.2 Macrobrachium nipponense
AAGCGGAGGACAAGGAGAGGATATAGTGAAGAAATTAAAATCTATAAAATAAACAACAACTGGGAATAAATACAAAGGTTGCATGAAAGAACAGTAAAATAAGGAATACAAAAGAAGCAAGGACAAACGTGAGAAGAGAGAGAGAAGAGAGAGAGAGACGAAAGAGAGGAATCTGAGAGCTGATGAGAGAGAAGATAGAAAGAGAAAAGATGCAAATAGCACCTGGTGGAAAGTCTTTCGGATGATCCCGTGAGAGATAGATGGAGAGAGAGAGAGATGCTTGAGGAAAAACCCCCATGTTGTCTTACGTTTGATTTATCGCCCTTTCAGACGTTACCCAACTTTTAATGAGGGAAGGCTATCGGGAAATCTCGTATCCCCTTCCCCCCCCCCCCCCACCACCCCCCTCCCCCCTTTCCCCCTCCCCCCCTCCCACCTCTCCCTTCCGCTCGTCCTTTTTCTTTTTGTTTTTCCCTATTTTTCCACGGTTTTCACAAGAATTGGGGACACACCAATAAAAGAACTCGTTAAGGTGACTTCCTGGAAGAAGTCCTTTTACAAGAGGATTCCACTCCATTCGAGACTGAAACAACAGGTCCCAAGTGTTTCGAGTTGGATTTGCCCCTTTTGATGTTCTTTTGTTTTATAGATGCAACGACAGACATCATGTCATTTATATTATCGACGCCTCGATTTCCTCGGCAGGCATCAACAGGTGACCTAAATTCTTTGCAAAGGACTGGGCATTTGCATTCTCCCCGATGGCGTACTGTAGAGCTTGATATTTCCCTCACGATTTAGTCATTTGAATAAATGAACTGGCCATGTATTCAAATTGCATTTATTCACGTTGAAAGTAAATTAATCGTTTATTCTAAGTTGATTCTGGGAAATGGTTTCTTTTATATTTCGCACGATTTAGTAGCTCGACGAGTTAACTGGGAATAAATTCAAATTGTATTTACTCCGGCTAGAAGTGAATTAATCTTTTTTTTTCTTTTTTTAATTCCTAAAGATCGGTTTCTTCTGGAACTTTTTCGGATTACCGAAAGAATAATATTGCAGATGAAGCTAATTCCGGAACGGCCTTCATGAATATCTTTTGATGAAGCAGGTGATACTAATTGAAGTGGTGGACCTTTGAAAATACCGTTTGAGTTATATCGTGATGTATAAGAGTCCTTCATGATATGCGCCTTTCTCATATGTCAGGTTTTCATTTTCAAGACTACTGAATGTAAACAAAGAGCCACTGAAATGGAAAAAAAAAAATTATTTTCGAAAACCTAAACAACGACTAAAATCCATTTTATATAAAAATAAAAGGAACTATTAGCAGAACTGCCAAAACATTGAAAATTACCTGCTGTGAAAATGCCTTAGTTACACCTTTGCGACAGCCAATCAAAATTCGAGTTAAAGCCATCAGTTACTCTTGATTATGCATTGCTATTCAGAAAAAAATTTAACTTGTGACTGTCGAGTGTTTTTTTTATTGTGTCTCTTTAGTTAAAGACTCAAGAAGTTTATTTACGACACTGCAACGTAATTAAGAAATTTAAGGAGCTTGGGTGCCCAGCCTACAGTTTCAACATTGAAATAAAACTGTGGACACAGGTGACGATTTATTTTCTATTTACAGAAGATTGGTGCTAACTATTTATTCCTAACTATTTATGAGTAAGACCTATGATTTTGATAAACATTTTTACTATTTTAATCATGAGGCATCTAATATTCAAATGAAATGTATGTATGATCTTCTTCTTGCCCAGCTTTTTCCCATTTTTTATATGGGGTTCGCCCGTTTCGGGGATGAGCCGGTTTTCCATTCTATTTCTATCTTGGCACTTCTGCCATCATTCAATTCCCTTCTCATGTAAATCTCCTCTCACCACAGTCCTTAACCATCTCTTTCTTGGTTCTTTCCCATCGTCTTTCTTCTTCCTTGCAGACCTACCTTCCACTCCCACACCATAGTAATAGTCTCCCAGCGTGGTCCTCATTCTCTCCCAAAACAGGTGTCCATACCCAATCTCAGCCTCCCCTCCTGCACTTTCTTTGATACTTCCCCCCTTTTTCCAACCTTAGTTTTTTGTTTCTTTGACCCCAGTTATGTAGTCATTTCTGATTCCTATCCACATCTTGGTTACCCCAAGGACATCCACCTAAGCATTCCTCATTTCTGCCACATCCATCTTACTTCTGCTCTGCTTTTCTTCCATTCTTGGCTGTTTCCGTACCATACAGCAAATTGCACTATGTTTATTTGTCTTCCTCTTACGCCGTCTTGTGAAATTTTCCTTTTAACCATAAGCGGCCACTCTTTTGTCACAAAGAAAACTCCCGGAGGCCGCTTCCTCCAGTTGTTCCCAGCCTAGCCCTGTACCCGATGTTTTTACTTCTTTCCTTCCATACTTGCCTCCAGCGTTAAACGAAAAGGATCCCAAATACTTAAACTTATCAACTTCCTTCCTTATTTGCTCTCCCCTCATCCAAGCTGAATATCTTTGACTCTATCATCCCCCTCAGTGGGTGGGTTACACAAATTATATTCTGTCTTGGATCTACCTTATTCTCATTCCTTCTGGTCCATCCCAGTACTTGTCTCCATCTTTCCAATTTCACTTCCAGATCTTCCCTGCTCTCTGCACAACAGAACAATATCATCCGCATACCAATATGTTGCCATGTGTAACTGTCTCCCTTACTTCCTCTATTATAAAACATCCTCACTATTTGTAAAGATAAAATGGGCTCCAGAGCCGACCCCTGGTTGTAATCCTACTCCTCGACCTCAAAAACCTTCTGTCCCCCTCAACAAACACTGGCTCCTCACTCCTGGTAAATACATTCCAGGTACATCTCTTGTATCAATCGCATCATACTTCTCTGGCACCATCCTTCTCCCTCAGGCTCCTCCATACTCTTGTCTCGGGTGACCCTCGGTCATAAGCCTTTTCAACGGTCAATGTAATACCATATGTAGGTCCCCTTTGTCTTTCCCCCACCCCGAATTTCTCCATTATTTTCTTGCCTCAGACAAAATATACCATCTGTTGTTCCCCTTCCCTTCATAAATCCCATCTTGCTCTTTAACCTATTTGTACTTCTTTCTCTCAGTCTAGCATCCTTCATCCTTTCCAGTATCTTCCAAAGTGTTGGGACATCAATTTAATGCCCCTATAATTTACCCACACTTTCTTGGACAATCGGGGGGGGGGGGGGCCTTTCCTTTTCCCTTTAAAAATTGGGATCAATATACTCCCACGCCACTCATTTGGTTACTGTTTTCCTGTTCAAGGATCTTTATCATAAGATCGCACTACAGTATATTATCCACTCCTTGCTATCTCCTAACTGCTTTCCATGCTCCACCGGGTGATCATGTCTGGTCCGGGTTGGCCTTCCCATTCTTCATCTTCTTGAGTTGCCATTTAGTGTCTCTTGCCTAGAAAAAACACCTCATTACCATGCCAATGTTCACTTGCCCCTCTCCCTCTTATTTAGTCTATTAGTTTTCTTCATTTAACAACTGTTCGAAATATTTCTTTCCATCTCTTCACAATGTCTTCCATCCTTTCTAAGCACTAACCCCACCCTCTTGATTCTTTATTTGTTTGATTGGTGTGTTATCTTTGGTTTTGCTCTTATTTCTAGCCTTTTGATGATCTTCAATCATCTTCCTTTCTTCCTTCCTTGTTTTCCCCAGCTCATTATACCACATCATCATACGACTTTGCTTTAGCTTGGGCTACCACCGTTTTTGTTTCAACCACCTTGTTTTTGTCCTCTGTACCTATTTCTGTCTTCCACTGACTGTGACTCTTCCCATCTTTTCTTTGCCTCCTTCTTATCTTTTACTACTTTCTCAATGTCTTCATCCCACCACCAACTATCCTTTTCTTCCCATATGATACCAGATGTCTCTCCTAGCAGCTCCTTTCCATGCCTTCTTATTACTGCTGCATTTCGTTGCCCACCATTCTTGAACATCTTCAATCCCTATATCAATATCCTCCAAAACCCTCCTCTTAAACTCTCTCTCTTATCCCCTTCCTTCTGTAATTCGTACCATTTAATTTTCCTTATCCTTTAGCTTTGGTTTTTCTTTTCCCTTTTCAACTTCAAAGTCCATACATAGCAGCCTGTGTTGGGGGGCTACATGGTCGCCTGGAATAACTTTGCAGTTCTTGACCTCCACCAGATTTATCCTTTTATACAAGAAATAGTCTATCTGGGAGAATCTTCCCCACTCCTATATGTTATTAGGTGTTCCCTTTTCTTCTCAAAAAATGTGTTTACTATTGCCATGTCGAATGACACAGCAAAGTCCACTACACTCTCTCCTTCTGGGTTTCTCTCCCCAATTCCATGGCCCCCATGCACCCGCCCAATCGCCTCATTTTCACTTCCGACATGGCCATTCAAATCTGCCCCAACTATCACCCTCTCATGCTCTTCCAGTTCTTGCATTATTCCATCCATGTCTCTCCAGAAATTTCCCTTCTCTTCTTCTGTGCAACCAACTTGTGGTGCATATGCGCTTATAATATTCAGAATCTCTCCTCCATAACATATCTTCAATCTGATGATACGGTCATTCTTTCTATGCACTTCTATTACCGAGTTCTTTAGTTCACTAGACAGTACTATGCCAACTCCATTTCTACCTTGTTTATTTGCTCCACTATAATAAGCTTATATCCATCTCCCAACTCTTTAGCTTTATTTCCTTTCCACCGCGTTTCTTGCACACACACAACATCTACTTTCTTTTCTCTCATCAAGTCAGCCAATTCTCTACCTCTCCCAGTCATGGACCCAACATTTAGCTGACATACTCTGAACCCAATGTGAGCTCGCTTCTTTAGCTGCACCCGCTCCTGATGCAGTAGCCCTCGCCTTACCACAGAGTTAGGGCGATGTCTCTGTGCGTCGTTTACGGAGTACGCCCTAGCATTACCTCTTTCCTATTTCGGCTCATTCCATTTTTGGTTTTGCACAGATTTTTACAGCCGGATGCCCTTCCTGACACAACCCTCCCTATTTATCCGGGCTTGGGACCGGCACCCATAAGACTTGGTTTGCCCCCCACCCCCCCAGGTGGCTAGGTTAAATGTATGTATGATCATTGCTTACAAATTGTTCTGTTTATGGGATTTTATGCATTTCAAAGGCACCTAATTCACAAAAAGTATATTATTATTATTATTATTATTATTATTATTATATTATTATTATTGTTATTATTATATTATTATTATTATTATTGCTTATTATTATTATTATTATATTATTCAGAAAATTAACCTATTCATATGGATCAAGCCCACAGGGACCATTGACTAGAAATTCAAGTTTCCAAAGACTGGTGTTCATTATGAAGAAGTAAGAGGAGGGGGTAAAGGGAAATACAGAAAGAAGAGATCTCACTAATTAAAAGAATAATTAACAAATAAAAAAATGTATTAGAATGTAAGGAAAATACTATTAAGGTATGAAAAACCCCTGTATCAGATAAGAAAAAAGTTCTTTTGTGAATATAAAAGAAGTATGAATACATTGTGTGCTCTGAAATAAAGGAAAATGTTCGTTTGGGTTTTAGACAACTTTATTAACGAACGGTGCAATGTACACTCGAAACTACAAGCACAATATTACCACATTCTTTTCAGATTTCTGATATACAGGGAATTTCTCACAAAAATGGAATTTCCTCTAAACGAAATGATCGGGAATACACACATACTTACGTAAGCAGATATGTACATAGATATATACATTAATATTTATGTATGTATTTACATGTATAAATATATATATATATATATATATATATATATATATATATATATTATATATATATAATATATATATATACATATTATGTTTATAGTATATAAATATATATATATATATATATATATATGTATATATATATTATATATTATATATATATATATATATATATATATATATATATATATATATATATAAATAGATAGATAGATATGCCACACAAGAATGTGTGCATGTACGCATATGCGCATATATATATATATATATATATATATATATATATATATATATATATATATATATATATATCTTATATATTATATATATATATATATATATATATATATGTATAATATATATATACGATAATAACCTGAAAGGGTAACAATGACACCTTCTTGGGGTAGGTCATGTTAGAGTCCTGTGTTGAACATGAGCGGCATTTGTTTGCAAATACTCTATGTTTACCAAACACACAGATTTTGATCAGGATCCTAAAAGCTCTTATTTTAATTTGCATGGTAAGATCTCTGTTGTACTGTGAGTTATTGAATAGTTTTTTTTATATATTTATAACCCTACCATTTTTTAAGTATTGGTAGACTTACACAAGGTGCATTGCTAATGCACGAATTCACTTATACTTCCATGTCTTATATATTTTAATTTTTCTTTATTTTGTGGTGATTAGGAATAGCTATTTACGTACTGCATTGAAAGCAAAACCTGTCTTCAATAACAACTCTGCATTCTTCTCTTTATTGCTACGTTTATTATATTTCTAATTTAATTATCTATTTATTTACTTTTATAGTTATTTATTCATTTAGATGTTTGTTTACTTTTTAATTTATTCTTTTTTTTACTTTTCGAACGCCATAGCACAACAGAGTCGAAGGAAAATGACTGAAATGTTAAGCTGTGTTAAGAATGCCTCCTAAGTTTCTGCATTCTTTCTGCAAGGCCAGAACATTCGAAATAGCTTAAAAACTCCTGACAGCGCTTAAGGTTGAGAAGCCACTGGAGGAAGCTTTATCAATCAGAAGTTCTTGAGGTAAACCTGGCGTTGTTTACCTCACGGTTATACGAATTTGTTTACCTCACGGGTATGTATACGGGAATGTTTACCTCACGGTTATACGAATTTGTTTACCTCACGGCTATACGAATTTGTTTACCTCACGGTTATACGAATTTGTTTACCTCACGGGTATACGAATTTGTTTACCTCACGGTTATACGAATTTGTTTACCTCACGGGTATACGAATTTGTTTACCTCACGGGTATACGAATTTGTTTACCTCACGGGTATACGAATTTGTTTACCTCACGGGTATACGAATTTGACTGTTGACCTAAACAGCATAGTTTACTTGTGTGTGTGTGTGATGCCATTTATAAACATAGAATAATTGTTAGCGTAGATTGTTAGTTTTTTTTTCAGTATAATTAATTTGCCATTTAAGAACATAGAATAATTATTTAAAGCAAGTCTTTTGATAATAATGATAAGGAAGGAAATAAGGATTAACCGATTATATTATCTGGCATCACCGCAGCCGGAGTTAAAAAAAAATAAGTGCGAACGGTTTGTTGTTGGTGTGAATGAATTTTAATGACTGTTTGGAATATGTTGTATTTTCTCTGCAGTTTATGTATATATGTATATATATTTATATATACATATACATATGCA
>NC_087206.1:87285654-87293154 GCF_015104395.2 Macrobrachium nipponense
TGTCTCTGTATATTTCTGGGTCTTCGTCTACTTTTATCAGTCCTTCTTCCCATGCACTCTTGAGCCACTCGTCTTCACTGGTCTTCATATATTGCCCCAGTGCTCTGTTCTCGATGTTGACGCAGTCCTCTATGCTTAGTAGTCCTCATCTTTCCTTTCGTGTTATGTATAGTCTGTCCGTATTTGCTCTTGGGTGTAGTGCTTTGTGTATTGTCATATGTTTCCTCGTTTTCTGGTCTATGCTGCGAAGTTCTGCCTTCGTCCATTCCACTATTCCTGCGCTGTATCTGATTACTGGCACTGCCCATGTGTTTATGCCTTTTATTATATTTCCGGCGTTAAGTTTTGACTTGAGTATCGCCTTGAGTCTCTGCATATATTCTTTCCTGATCGTGTCCTTCATCTCTTTGTGTTTTATATCCCCTCCTTCCATTATTCCCAGGTATTTGTATCCCGTCTCATCTATGTGTTTGATGTTGTTCCCATCTGGTAGCTTTATCCCTTCAGTCCTTGTTACTTTGCCCTTTTGTATGTTGAATAGGCACATTTTTCTATTCCAAACTCCATCCTGATGTCCCCAGATACAATCCTTACAGTCTGGATTAGGGTATCTATTTCCTTGTTGCTCTTACCATACAGCTTGATGTCGTCCATGAATATCAGATGGTTAATTCTGTTGCCTCTTTTCTTGAGTTGGTACCCAGCATCTATCTTCTGCAGTACTTTTGTCATGGGAATCATGGCTACTGCGAAGAGTAGTGGGGACAGTGAGCCGCCCTGGAAGATCCCTCTCCTGATATTAACTCTGCTAGTCTTATTCCAGAGCTTGTATTGTATTCCAGTTGCGCATTGTATTTTTGAGGAAGCTGATGGTGTTTTCCTCTGCCCCATATATTTTCAGGCATTCTATTAGCCATGTGTGTGGTACCATGTCGAGGGCTTTCTTATAGTCTATCCATGCCATCGTGTTCTTAGGCGTTTGGTTTCCTTCTCTTACTGTTGCGTTCTGTGATTATTACCACATTTTGTCTATTCATTATTATTATTATTATTATCATTATTATTATTTTATTATTATTTTTTTTTTTTTTGCTCTATCACCGTCCTCCAATTCGAACTTGAGTGGTATTTATAGTGTGGGGTTGGGTTTCCGGGGTTGCATCCTGCCTCCTTAGGAGACCATCACTTTCTTACTTTATGTGTCCCGTTTCTAGGATCACACTCTTCTGCATGAGTCCTGCAGCTACTTCAGGCCTCTAGTTTTTCTAGATTCCTTTTCAAGGGATCTTGGATCGTGCCTAGTGCTTCCTATTTGAATTATGGGTACGATTCACTGGCATATCCCAATTATCCTTCTTATTTCTATTTTCAGATCTTGATACTTATCCATTTTTTCCCTCTCTTTCTCTTCAACTCTCGGTGTCCCATGGTATTGCGACATCAATGAGTGATAGTTTCTTTTGTCTTGATCAATCAACGTCACGTCTGGTCTGTTTGCACGTATCACCCTATCCGTTCTGATACATAGTCCCCAGAGGATCTTTGCCTGATCATTTTCTATCACTCCCTCAGGTTGGTGCTCGTACCACTTATTACTGCAAGGTAGCTGATGTTTCTTGGCACAGGCTCCAGTTGGAGGGCTTTGCCACTGAATCATGCCTCTTTTTGTACTGGTTCTGTGCAAGTGCCGGGAATTCGCTGCTATGTGGTTTATGGTTTCATTTTTCGTATTGCACTTCCTACATATGGGAGAGATGTTATTTCCGTCTATCGTTCTTTGAACATATCTGGTTCTTAGGGCCTGATCTTGTGCCGCTGTTATCATTCCTTCAGTTTCCTTCTTTAGCTCTCCCCTCTGTAGCCATTGCCATGTGTCATCGCTGGCTAGTTCTTTAAGTCTGTCTCATGTATTGTCCGTGCATTGGTTTGTTGTGCCAGTCCTCTGTTCTGTCTGTCATTCTCCTGTCTCTGTATATTTCTGGGTCTTCGTCTACTCTTATTAATCCTTCTTCGCATGCACTCTTTAGCCACTCGTCTTCACTGGTTTTCAGATATGCCCCAGTGCTCTGTTTTCGATGTTGGACGCAGTCCTCTATACTTAGTAGTCCTCTCCCTCCTCCTTCCCTTTCGTGTTATGTATAGTCGTATGTATTTGCTCTTGGGTGTAGTGCTTTGTGTATTGTCATATGTTTCCTGGTTTTTCTGATCTATGCTGCGGAGTTATGCCTTCGTCCATTCCCCACTATTCCTGCGCTGTATCTGATTACTGGCCACTGCCCATGTGTTTATGGCTTTTATCATATTTCCGGTGTTGAGTTTTGACTTGAGTATCGCCTTGAGTCTCTGCATATATTCTTTCCTGATCGTGTCCTTCATCTCTTTGTGTTTTATATCCCCTCCTTCCATTATTCCCAGGTATTTGTATCCTGTCTCATCTATGTGTTTGATGTTGCTCTCATCTGGTAGCTTTATCCCTTCAGTTCTCGTTACTTTGCCTTTTTGTATGTTGACTAAGGCGCATTTTTCTATTCCAAACTCCATCCTGATGTCCCCAGATACAATCCTTACAGTCTGGATTAGGGTATCTATTTCCTTGATGCTCTTACCATACAGCTTGATGTCGTCCATGAACATCAGATGGTTGATTCTGTTGCCTCTTTTCTTGAGTTGGTACCGGCATCCATCTTCTGTAGTACTTTTGTCATGGAATACATGGCTACTACGAAGATTAGTGGGGACAGTGAGTCAGCCCTGGGAAGATCCGTTCTCCTGATATTAACCTCTGCTAGTCTTATTCCAGAGCTTGTAAGTATTTTATTCCATTGTATTTTATGCGCATTGTATTTTTGAGGAAGCTGATGGTATTTTCCTCTGCCCCATATATTTTCAGGCATTCTATTAGCCATGTGTGTGGTATCATGTCGAAGGCTTTCTTATAGTCTATCCATGCCATGCTTAGGTTGGTTTTCCTTCTCCTACTGTTCTTCATTACCATTTTGTCTATCAGGAGCTGGTCTTTTGTGCCCCTTCACTTCCTTCTGCAGCCTCTCTGTTGGTGGGGGATGGTGTTTGTCTCCTCTAGGTAGTTGTATAACCTTTCACTGATGATACCTGTTAGTAACTTCCACATTATTGGTAGGCAGGTGATAGGCCTGTAGTTACTGGCTATATTTCCCTTACTCTTGTCTTTTTGTACTAAGGATTATTATTATTATTATTATTGACACCGAACAAACATGTGAATGGATCAACACTTGGAAGCTTACAAAAAGAAAACCATGCTGTCACGGTGTATATAGTTCGTATGTGATATGACTCAAAATGAAGATTAAAAATATAAAGATTTCATGGTCACGGGTTGGGACCATAAATTATTGTTGTCAATATTGCATTTTTTAATGAATTCTATAAAAATTATGCTTATCTCTGCCTTTAGCTTTCCCAGTATTTTTCTCTTCTAAATTTTTTATACGAATGACCATTTGTCGGCAAGAATGAGAACTGACAGTTGATTAAACTCCCGCATGTATTGTATTAACAAACCCCATTCAAGAAAACCATCAAATTGTACCATAAACATAGTTGTAATCCTCGGATTCTTTTATGAATCTATTACTTGAGAAACGTATGATAAGCTACTCCCCAATGAAATACATGTTAGAACAGGGATACCTTCCTTAAATAATGGAGAATATCGTAGAATAAAGAATAATGGTTTGCATAGCCTCCATTATGATCGAAAATCATGAGAATTATATGCCCTGTGGTAGCCTAGTCAATCTGCTCACATGTTTCTGGTCGGCTGTTGTAAACCTGCGCTCATATGTTAGAAGAGGAATATCAGTTTTAAACAGTGAAGAATGACAGAGAATAATGAATAATGCAAGGTAAGGAAGAATAATTATATGCACCTCAACTATTATGTTAGCAAAACGTTAAAAGTATACGCCTGTGGTGAGCCGTTGTAAGGAAGCCAGTACCAGGTAGTCATCTACCTTCCGAAGTTCCGGTGCGTCAGCCAACCAGGCTGACCAGCTCTTTTGTTAGTTGGTGATCATGGCGTGAGAAGTAATCGGTGCACTGTGTGTTTCATAAGTGTTTTAATTTTATCGTTATTATCGGCATTTTTAATAATTTATCGATTATATTAACTTATAATGAGTGAAGGCAACGTAGATTTTATGGGTAAGTGTGAAAAAAAGCAAAACATAAATTATGTATAGCCTATCTCCCCTGTAGGTGGCTTCTTTGGTGAATGTGGAGCTATTTTGGACGATGTTTCGCGGTCAGTGTTGGTGAGAGACGACTGTGAGCCTTTTCTGGTTATAGAGAGTGTCGATGGTGTTGTTAGCAAGATATGCTATGTTATAATAGGCCAAGGTGAGGTTAAAGAGGAAAACACTGATATTAGCTTATAGAGAAAAAGGAAAGGTGAAGGGAAGGAGAGGTTACCTAGGTCTCAAGATCCCATTATTGCGATTACAGTGACATTGACACCTAAGATGACGTGCGGACATAATCTTCTAATAGTGATATCGATACAGAATGTGATGATCCATCCCTTTTGTTGAAGCTAGCAGCCCTATGCGTGTTTGCAAGTATGCCACCCCCATCAGTTTTGAAGCTAGTACTAGTGCCACCACCATCCGTGGTTTCCAACGTATGGAACCTGTTAACGAGGCAGGCCATCAAAAATAGGGAGAAATGGGTTTAGTTGACAAGCAAGATGACTATTATTGTTGCTAAATGACAGAAAAAAAAGAGAAAAACCTGGCTTGTCCTATCAGAGCTTTGTTAACGAGGCTATTATATAAAGAAAAGTGTTCCAACCAAGAGGGTCGTTTCCCATGCAACTGTCAGAACGATCGTTCTTTCAAAAGGGGGGGATTGGACGATTAATGTAAGCTTCAGTGCCTACTTTGCATGACTGCAAACAACACAGTCCTACGACCTAAGGCCTGAGAGAACAAGGGGATAACATTCTGACTTCCTCTCCATTCGTGCAATAGGCCTAACCTGTATGAGGACCCAAGATGGTATGGAAAAGTTGTCTGAAGGCGGAACAACAATGAGTGACCTGAGGGGCACGAAAAATAGTAGGGCTTGTTCAAGATTATACCCGTGAAGATATACAACTTAACCGGCACTAGGCCGATTTTGGAGTCTCACCTCAGTATCAGGGCACAGCGCGAAAAATACATCGATTGGATTGATGTAGGCTAACTAATGTCGCCATGGTGAAGCTAAAATAATGCAAGATTTTTATTCGCTTGAACTTCTCAAATTTTGGTGAGTACAACTTTATTTGCTATTATACAGTTTATCATGCACATTCGCCCCTGCATTAATCACCATATCTTCGTTATAATAATTATTCACAGGTTTATTATGGTTATTATTAACATACTGCAAGTGTTTCTGTTTATTAAACATGTGTGCCAATAATAATGTTTTGTTAGATTTCTTTGAAATTGTTTGCATTAATCACTATTATTTTCATTAGTGATTATTGCCAGTAACGCATGCCATGTTTATTAATGCATGATAACTGTGAGAATGGTAAATATTTTTGGGATTTTTAAACATTTGGTATGCATTAATCACCTTTTATCATAATAAGTAACTTACTCCATGTTTATTAATATGTGTTTACTATAAGAATGACTAATTTTTGGGATTTATTTGCGTTAATCACCATTATAATTAAAATTAACTATTCCTTGATTGTTAATGTTTATTAATGTGTGGCATTAGAAAAACTTTGGAATTTTCTTGAAATCTGGTAGCATGAATCACTATTATCTTCATTATTAATGAGTATTCAAAGGTTTGTTAGAATTATTCGTAAAATACTCCATGTTTTTTGTTTTATGTTCATGAAGTAAGTGTAGCAATAATTATATATATATATGTATATATATATATATATATATATATGTATATATTATATATATATATATATATATATATAATATATATATATATATATATATATATATATTTTATATATATATATATATACATTATATATATATATATATATATATATATATATATATATATATATATATATATTATATATATATATATATATATATATATATTATTATATATATATATCTATATAAATATATATATATATATATATATATATATATATATATATATATATATTTATATATATATATATATATTTATATATATATATATTTATATATATATATATATATTTATATATATATATATATATATATATATATATATATATATAATATATATTATTATACTATGTACGTAAAATATATTATAAAAATGTCTTTGTAGTGAATACTCCTTTATTTTTCATCATTATTCATTATTCACAGGTTTTTAGGATTGTTATGAACATTCTTCATGGCATATTTATTATTTGTTATTAATGTTATTAAGCATGGGTGACAATATTTTTGGAAATTTGTGGATTTTTTAAATGAAAATAAATAGTCAGGGAGGTTCTGGATCAAATTTATTTTTACCATTACCATAGAATATTGTGAAGCAACTTAAGGTAACAATAAACAATATCTTGGGATTTTATTCCATAAAAACATGATAAAGCATATTTTAATGCTTAAATGGGGGTAATTTGAAAATAGTTATTTTTGCAGATATCTCAAACCTAGAAAGCTTTTGTTTAAATTATTACGTGGCTTATAATTTACATAGAAATGCATAGGAATTGTTTACATAGAATTAGCCTCATTTAAGCAACGAAATAAGATCGTAGCTTTAAATAACCATTTTATCACGATTCGAAAGTTGTTTTTCTGTCGAGATTTGCTTAGTTCATATATAGGAAACGGCAGAGCATGTTTCTCAAATACGAGTTCATAATCACCATTGCAATATATACTAGAAACGAAATTTCTTTCTGTATACGTTTTCAAAATGAAATGCAGTAAAAATTGTATCACATCTTTTAACGGAAAAAGTAATAGTCGTTATTGTTAGATTTTTTAACCATTTAATAATTTAAACAATTAACCACAACTTAAAGTTTAGTTAAACAGCTAATCACATTAGAACTGTAAAGTATCAGAAAGAATAATACATATTATATATTCGCTTTAAATTATTTAACTGAATAAAACCTGAATTACTATCGTATAAAACCTTGTAGAATGTATGAAATTATGTTCACGAAACGAAGCATTATTACCGTAAAGAAGAGAAGAGAATTTTGATGAGATACTCGATAACAGTTACGATGCCACTATGCTCTTCATTCATCGTTAAAATGCTCACCGTCTTCCGCTTTTATGAATGAAGGGATATCGAAAGTTTCTGGGGCGTTTAATTAATAAATGGGGTCGGTGCGCCTCTGAATTAAGATTTGGTCACGTAGTGGACTCTACGATGTATCAGATGATTTTGTGAATAAGGGAACCTAATGTGGTATACATTTTTACAGATTTTTTTTTCAGTATTGTATACACACATACATACATAGTGTGTATATTA
>NC_087206.1:87300654-87320654 GCF_015104395.2 Macrobrachium nipponense
TATATATATATATATATATATATATATCAGTTCAAGTGTATCCCAAGTCAGCCGTAGACTCAGTGTAAAATTTTTAAACTTATTATACATGCACGAATGCACATGCTGCCTGTGTATACTGAAGAATTGCTGGATATGTAACAGTGTTACTAAAAGTAACATTATTTTTTATGTGATTTTTTAAATAACTCGATTTGTGAAGATTATTTTTTTTATAAGTCCAGCTATACTGCCAAGCTTGCTCTTAATCCTTGCCATTTAGGATTAGGCCTTAGCACCAGAGGGACTGAGCTGGACTAAATTCATTTGCATATACTGAAGTAGAAACGTCTTTTATACGCCTTTTTAACAATGCAACGTACGCGTTAAAAATAATAAACACGGTGCGTAGCCTTAATCCCCTGAAAGTATAGAAAAACAAAACTCAAGTGTCAAGTACTCGCATCGTTGAAATATAGTACAGAGGGAATAAGTATGACCAGTTCTGACGAATGGAGAAGTTCATGTATTATACGTTACAGTGTTTCATCTCGGCTACATTATAGTGCTAAAAATACCTCGTAATAAACATCGTCAGGATACATGGATACATTGAAGCATTTTTGTAGCCCTTGAAAACGCACATGCAAGTAATTATACAGGCAATAACACCTTGTATTTCATTGTTCAAGTATTAGAGAAGGAATATGTGCTTTACTAATTATTCTACTCCAAAGTAGTATAATTTTTCTTTATTAACATCTGTAAACTACAATTGTATAAAATCTTCATACAACTTCGCGCCACTCTCTCTCTCTCTCTCTCTCTCTCTCTCTCTCTCTCTCTCTCTCTCTCTCTCTCTCTCTCTCTCATCAAATTCTAGAGTATATGTCATTCTAAATCAAACCGCAGGGTTATCTCAAACGTCAGATTTCGTTGTCTCGCGCCAGAATGGGACCAAATAACGATTGTTCCGAAATTTGTTTGTGGAAAAGAACAGCTGTTCAGCTTCCCCCTCGTGATATTGGATTTGGCTTCCCCCTTCCTATAGGGTGGGGCGGGGGACACAACCATACTTTTCGTTTTTCATTTGCTTGTTTCTCTATTTATTTATATGTAGCTACAGTTTTATATAGCTTTATGTTATCTGCTATCGTATATCGGTTAGTGCTCTTTAATCTACTTCACTCAATTATTCTTTTTTAATTGTTGATATCTAGTTGTGGTGAATCTTGCTAGGAACTCATAACTTTTTACTTGAACTCATTATTATTATTATTACTAGCTGACCTACCCGGCGCTGTCCAGGAAAACTGTGAGGCTATGGGTAGGGGACGGGGAGAGGGAGGAGGAAGTGGAGGGAAGAGGGTGAGGAAGGGGAGGAAGAAGGAGTAGGGAAGGGGGAAGGGAAAGTGGTAGGGGGATGGGAAAAGAAGGGATGGGGGATGGGGTGGTGGAACTGGGAGGGGGAGAGTGAGGGGAAGATAGAGGTGGAGTTAAGGAGAACTTACATTTCTGTATTAGAAGAGAAAAATCATCTCCCTTTCAACAACAGTCAGACCTTTTATCGATTGTGTGAAATAAACTGCACAGCTGCACAGCAAAGCGGAGGATGGTCGTGCAAGGGTCTGTCTTCAGCAAACTGCACAAATTCGTAATGGATTCAGTATACATGAATGTACTGCTAACTCACTGCTGTACTATACTTCAGAAACTCCTCCTTCCTCTTCCCTCCCATAGCCCGTCATTCACAGTTTTCCTGGGCAGTGCTGGGTAGGTCAGCTAGTATATATAAGGCTATAAACCTTCCTTGATCGAAGCCCTATCCAATAGTTTTTGTTTGATTTAAATCCGTCAAGCTGTTTAGCCATGATTGAGTGATAGAGAGGCAGATGGACATAACCCCCATTTTAGTATTATTATTATTATGTTTCTTACCCTCTTTCTTCTCCCTAACACCCCCTCTACTCTCCCTCTCTCACTTCCTCTCCCTCTCACTCCCTCTCTGTCACATCTTTCCGAACCCCCGATCCCCTTTGGTGCCATTGATGTCTGACCCCCACAGTATTCGATAGTAAGTCATATTTAGTATGCATACCGAAAATCGAAAGTCATATTATTTACTACATATACAGAAAATTAGGTATGATAAATTCGTAACGTTATTAAGTCGACGGGCTGAACCAGCCCCGTTTCGAGGAAGGTGCCCTTCGCCCTCAGGTGCCTTTGGTGCCTTTTGTTGCTTGAAACCCCGTTATAAACCATCTTAGGGGTCCCCACTATAACCCTGCCAAGTTTCATGCCCATCGGACTAGCCGATTGGCCGTTATTGAATGACAGACGGACGGACAGACATAACGCTCATTATAATAAGATTGTGCATATACAGTCTCATGGGGATATAAAAAATATTCCATGAAACATTATGAGTTGACGAGTTAATATTCAGTTACATCAAGAATAACAGAGAGAAAAAAAAGAGATTAGCTTATCAAATAAATAATATGAAACAGAAGTAGACGAGAACATTATTAACTGTTCTCATAGTCTCTCTAAGAAGCCGAGAGTGAAAAACCGAGAGGAGAAATTCCCGTTTTCCATGAGAGTAGAAAATGCAAGAGAGATTCACGTTTTCTATGAGCAGATAAATTATATATATATTTTTATACTTTTTAACGTTCTAGGAATATTTCTGCCTCGGGAATGTTAATACGGTAGTTTCAGTCTTTCCAGGTGTGAATACACTTTTGTTTTAAATTTTTTCATTTTGTTTTTAATTGCGAAGCTGGTCTCATAAGGTTTTAAGAGGCTCACATAACCAGATATTTCGCCTAATCTCCCCAAGAAATATATCCAGTACTTGTCAAGTTCAGGCTTTCAGTGAAGAGCGAGGGAATGTGTTTAAAAGGTTAATGCTGCACTATAATTTCGAAATGAGCATACTGCAAATGCTTTGTTGTGCTCCTTTATGGGACATTACTCTGATTTATACTGATAGGATCGGCGTGAGTTAATGCAAATAAACGCAAAAGTTCCGTGACATGGAAATAACGAAGTCTAGAAATATGGATGGGATTTTTTTCCTTTTTTGGAGGGGTTAGGTCTATCGGGATTATATAATAGGCACCTCCAATAATGGTTATTGAGGATTTTATATATATATATATATATATATATATATATATATATATATATATATATATATAATATATATGTTTTTATATATATAGTATATATACTATATATAATATATATATATATAATATATATATATATATATATATATATATCTATATATATATATATATATATTATGGAGGACTGGACCCACTTATGTTTTTAAGTGTCAGAAAACAGTCCTCGGGGTTTTAATTAAGGATTTGCAAAATGCGAATAGTGGTGTGCCTGGAGAATTTTAACAATCTCTCTCTCTCTCTCTCTCTCTCTCTCTCTCTCTCTCTCTCTCTCTCATCTCTCTCTCTCTCTCTCTCTCTGCAGTCAAGAAGTAAGGTAGAGACTTCTTTCATTTCTTCGTTACATATTAGTATCATAGAAGGATGTCGGGAAACTTTTGAAGTTAGCTAAAATAATATATTCTCTGAAGTATTATTACATCTTGAGATAGACTTTTCAGAAGAGCGTGGTAGTTTTTCTAAGAGAGTCAGAGGAGGAAGAAGTGAATTTTACAATTGAATGTACATTCGAATAGGTTTATACAAACCATAATCATGCATACTCACGAACACCTCTTTTAGGTCATGATGATTCAACAAACTTATTTAGTTCTCGTGGGACCCAAATCTAGGTTTCCAAAGCAAGATGAGGCTTCGTTTGTGTTTGTTGTTATGCTTACTTAGCCTTCGCGCGCATCCTGTGAGTGTATTTTTGGGAGCTTCTTTCCTGTCTGATCTGTGACCTGAATCAGAGTTATGCTTTTATTCTAAGGAATGTATTACATTTCCGTTTATTATGTCATTGTTATTACATAAACAGTATACACATATAATCGCTTCCAACTCCGCGTGACGTAAAGGGCCTCTGTAAAATTCCGCCAATCATGTCTTTCTTGTGCTTTATCTTCCCCAAATCTCCACTGAACTCGAGCCTTTCGTCTTCAAGTTCTCATCCAAGTAGGTCTGGTTCTTCCAACTCTTTCGCGGATCCTACAGCGCATTGTTCGTTCTCCCAGTGGTGGGGGGAGGGGGGGGGGTGGCATGTCCACGCCATCTTCATTTAGTATTCATCCTGATCTGATTTACATATGGACTTCCGTGAATTCCTTTATGGTGTAATTTCTAACTTCATCCTTATATCTGACTCCTGATATTTTTCTTGGAGCTCCATTTGGAAATCAGGTGTTATTGAAATGAAAGAGACTTCATAATTTCGATATGTATCTCATCATTGCATTTTTGCTCTTAGAATGTTGCATGTAGACACTAACCCTTCAATATTATTGCTCTTGTACAATCACAAGTTACGTCAATATTCACTTTTCTAAAGTCTTGCAGATTCCAAAAAATATAAAGTAATGAGCAGATTCTCTGTAAGGAAAAATTATTTCCAATATCTTTATGGTTCTGTCAACGTAAATAGAAACAGACATATTTTATAAAACAAACTTTTTTTTCGCTTATTTTACATATTACGAATATTCCTCATTATTAGTTTTTTTTTTTTCGTAGAAAGGACTATATGCGGAAATTCTTCGGAGTCAAAGTATAAGACCCCTTCGAACATATTCCCATTCCTTCATACTGTTGTTGTTGTTGTTGTTCTTTTTCAGAAAGTCCGGGAGGCAAATTTCCTAGAAATATACTAGTATTGCACTAACCCATTTTGCCATTCCCCTAGGTCAGGTTAGGTTGGATTAGGTTAGGTTATTTCAAAGAATGGAGCTTCGTGGAATTTGGGTGTGGGGAACATATTGAGATTGTTTTCAAGAAGATCCTATGGTTAATTTTTAAGATATGGCGTCCCGCTTTTCCAGGGAAGGGACCATACTCGGTTACAGTTTCGTGAATATGCGTCAGGGAGGATATTGTGGCTTCTAGTATTGACATTCGCTTAAAAAAAAAATAATAAAAAAAATTAAAAAAAGTCCTTTGATCAACATTTATTTTCCAGTGATTTTCCCAGAATTTTCAGCTCAGACCTTAACCTACACGGGAAAGAGAGGGTGCAGAGAAGAAGAAAAATAAAACAATGTTTGTGCAAACGTATATTCTTTCGTTTGTATAGCTGGCAAATTATATTTTTCGTTTTTGACTTTCAAAACGTATTTTTGATTCAAACTTGGTTTCTTTAAGATTGCGTTATCAGTGGGTAAGTTGAGATATGACATAATTGCGCTTTAATTGGTGTATGATGACAGAAATGTTTGAATTTAGAATTAAAATATATATATATATATATATATAATATATATATTGTATATATTATATATATATATATACTATGTATATACGTATATGCTATACTATATGTATATACATACTATCCATTTACTTTGAAATAATCAACTAATTCTGGTTATCAACTTGCAGACTAAATATATGATAATATTTACATTTATCGTTTAGATATTTCTTATATGACAGTATTTACATATTTAATCTTATTACGACGTCAATATACTAGGTGTTGTGACGCTAGTTTTAGCAACCGTAATCAATCAATCAATAAAAAAAAAAACATTGAGCAGCAGGGTCCATTTTCAAGACGAATTCATTCTCGCTCCACTTTGGGTGAGCGCTGCGGCCGAAGGCAGAATCCAGATGCCATTTCGACGTTCGGTCAAATTGCCTGTGACATATTGCTTGGAGGGGGTTTGGGAGTCAATTAACTAGGTTCGCGGAAGTGACGTCATCTTCCAGTGGCCAATAATATATAGGGAAGTCTTTTCAGGAACCGTTTTTTATTAAGACTGTCGAAAATTCATATTTAAAGTGATTGTACCAAAACGTAGGGTTTTGAATAACAAAGTAGGTTGACTCTTTTAAAGAACAGCAGAGGTAAAGAGATAATTACATTTTTTTATGTATATTGGTGTGAACTTTCCCTAGTAATGTTGTTCAGAAATCAAGGATTTTCCAATAGTCTTGTTTCATTTATTTGGGATATCCTTTGCAGATGTTTAGCAACACTTAACTGGGATAGATTACCTGCCTACTAAACGGTGTTTGTATCACAGCACCTTAAAAATATGAAAGTGCTTGACTTTATACGTGATCTTTACACTAAAAGAAAAACAGTGATTATATCATTCGTCTGCTAAATTCCTATCTTTTATTTCATTCTTACTGAAAATGTTATCGTCAGCTGTCTTAAAATGTCGTTCAAACTATATTTTATAGACTAAAGTTAAGAGAAGCCTTGACCAATCTCGAACGGGTGTCTGGACACTGTCCATCTTAGAATTGGTCCCAGGGACTTTCCATTAAAATTATCAGTCATAATTATCTTACTATGCAAGGTCTGCCTTTGCATCTGCATTTTATTGCAATGAGAAAGTTACTGGTTGCATTAACAATCAGTTTTTAAGGTTAATATTGTGCAGTGTATCAAGATATTTTTATTGCGGTTATACTGTTTAAGTTCGCTGACTTTAGTTGATCCCCAAATTCTTACATTGTGTTTGTGTTCAGTTTACCTAAAACTTGGAAGGATGCCGCATCACTAAAACAAACGCGGTTGAGGAACAGTTTCATCCTGAGAAATTCGTTCCAGCATGTTAACTGCAAACTCTTTTTTATCTTGGTCTATCATTTGGCTCGAGTGCCTGTTTGAGCTGCTCTTTGTAAGCGTACAATGGCAAGTTTTTGTGTAGGACTTCGTTCACCGTTGAACGTGGTAGCTGTCTTACACGATCGACGTTTTCCTCCTATGTTCTTGGTCGTCCACTCCTTTTATCCAGCACTGTCCCTGCTTCAATAAATTTCTTGTGCCTTGCAGGAATTGACGGACGCGATGGTGGATCTCTTCATATTTAATTCTGAAGTTTTGCTCATCCTGTGTTTCTGGGTATCTGCAATACACAAATGCACGGAGATTAAAAACTTTGATAACTCCTGAGTACATAGAACAGATGTGATTAAGTGGCTTTTGTTAACATTTTTTAAATTGTAAAGGGACGTTATGGACACCCTGTATATATATATATATATATATATATATATATATATATATATATATATATATATATATATATATATATATATATATATATTATATATATTTATTTATTTATTTCTTTATTTCATTTAAATCAAGAAATATTCAGTTACCTCATCAAATTCGGTGTTTCTAAGCTCTTTGCCCACTTCACCTTGAATAACATTAAACTCCTTCAAATCCTTTCGTCTGACGATTCATGCTCCTTGTTCAGAAGGACTTAAGGAGTATTTGACATAATTCTGAAAGTACTTTCAACAGAATTTCTAAAAAATAAAGAAAGGAGATTGAATGTAGTATCTGGGGAAGACTCGGTATTAAATTCTCGTTCACTCGTCGCGGTTTCTACGAAACTCACGCCCACCACAGGATATATAATGACCACTCGTTTATTTTAGGTCTCTCTCTCTCTGCCCTCTCTCTGTCTCTCTCCTCTCTCTCTCTCTATCTCTCTCTCTCCTGATTCTTTTTAGGAACTCTCATCTTTCCATAAGAAATATCATACCTGAGTGCGTGGCGCCCACGTTTTCTTTTCCAGGGAAAGCTTCTCGGACGTCTTGGCTTCGACGAAGACTCAGAGGGAAAGTGGGACTCGAAGATTTGAGTTTTTTTTTTTTTTTTTTTCTTTTGTATATGTCTCTTATTTATCTTCCAATTCCTTTCATATTGCATGCATATGGTCTTATATTTCTTTTATCTTATTTTCCTTTTTTCTTTTAAACCGCTTGCATAGAGAAATGGAGTTATAATCTCAGTTCTGTCAGCAGTTTCAAAATATTTCTGTTAGAAACTCTCTCTTCTCTCTCTCTCTCTCTCTCTCTCTCTCTCTCTCTCTCTCTCTCTCTCTCTCTCTCTGCAGGAGGAGTACCCTTCGTTAATTACCCTCATCATCTGCTTCGTAATCTTCGGGTTCACCTACTTCCCAAGAGGTAATTTGCTGCCGGAAATAAATCATAATAAGACGAGATAATTGTTTGGGGGCGAAGCAAGTCTTACGGCGCCGTAAATATGGCAGGTGTTATAACCTCCAGATAAATTAATAATCTCAATCCCTTGTGAGAGATATATACGACCTCCTGAGAATTCGTAAGCATAAAATTTGATTAAATCCCGGTGAAGAAAAGTAACTAGAGGTATATACGTAAGCATAAAGTTTGATTAAATCCGCATTGAAAAAACCAGCGACGTTGAGATTGAAGCAAAGACTGGGTAACCTCATTCACAAATGCATAGTGTTATTTTATGGAGAATTCGCGTTAAATAATGTGATGAATCGGCCATCCACGAATAAATCAGTGAGAAAAAGATATCAGATGAAGAGGTGGAAGTAATAACGCGAATGCGCTTGATAGTCTTCTGTTTTCATTTTGTATCCTTTTTCCCTGTCATATGGGGAATTTTTTTTTTAATGTGAACCTATCATACATGATATATGAGTAAATTGTAACGTAGAGTACGTTAGTATCATTTATTTTGAATATATTTTCATAAAGACGAAACCAGGCCAAGATACATCACGCGTTCTTGGGATTTGAAACTTGTATGTCTATATATATGCATACATACATACATAAATAAAATATATATATATATATATATATATATATTATATATATTATATATATATATGTATATATATATATATATATATATATATATTATATATATATATATATATATATATATACTATATATATATATATTATATATATATATATATATATATATATATATATATATTGTCAATTATATACACACATGACCTTTTTATGTTCACAAATATTAAATCACGAATATCGTTTAATATCAAATTCACTATACGTTGGGAATATTCTCAAGGTATAGTGAAGTAATAAATTCGATATTTTCGATATTTCTGGCTAAATATCTGTGGGTGTATATATTTTTATTGATTTATTTATCTGTTTATTTTTTATTATTTGTATGTGTGCGAATATGTGATTGTGTGCCTCAGTAAGCATAGTGTATATGAATATTTTTAAATATCCAAGATATGCCAATACTTCTTCCATGCAAAATCCCTCTTGCCATCATTGTTTTCATCATGAAAGCATTTTACCTACTTATGCTTTTTGTAGACTTTGAAGCTCATGAAAGAAAGAAATTTTGGTAAACGCAGTTGTAAATATTGTATTACTTCATCGGGCGTAACAGTGGTAATCATTTGATATGTACATTATCGTTCATTGAGAAATTCACTCATGACAAGCTCTTCACCTACGCGACCGCATCAGTTTGCGACTTTTGTACCGGACGCTATGTAAGACTGACCATTCATAATATAGTAAAAATAACCGTTAACATGAAAAGTAGTTTGTTTTTCTGATAGAGTAGTATGTATTATGGAGGTTGGGAATTGAATGTGAAATTTAACGATTCAATATATATAATATATATATATATATATATTGTTACGTATGGGCCTGGCCTTGAATGAGGTTCCAATACGTAAACAGGAATAGTTGAGGGAAAAAAAGTAAATTACTTGAACTTACCGTAAAAAGGATTTAAAGTGAACATTTACTCTAGAGGAAAAGGTCGCCAGAAACTCAGCTAATTACTTTACATCTATTTATTTACAAGAGGCTGCTTAACAGCCAGGGTTAAGTAAATGCAACTGGTCCCCACATGGACTAATAATATCTCTCAAGTGGATAATAGCTGGCTCAAAATGAAATTCACGTAAAAGCTGGTTTCGAAATCTTGCGGTAATGCAACACTTGCGAGCGAAGAGACTTTGGACACGTGACTCAGGGAATCTGGAAAAAGATCCCAGATTAGACAGGATAAAAAGAAAAAGGACTTCTTGCACAAGTTACGATTATTCAGTTCTCTAACACTGGGGAAAAGGAACTAAAATGTTTCACTGTGGTATGCAATGAAGACTTCGTCTTTATCAAGTCACAAGGGGAAGCACGTGGCCCGATGAGGACAAAGGGCTTTTGATGTAGGAGGGATAAAAGTGAGACTTGAAAATGAAATTAGCAAGAGTCTTATGGTAGTAAAAGGTGCTGGTTTGGAGTTTACACTTTCTAGACGTACCTTAATTACTTGAGGCTTGGACCTGGGTCGTGCTCTGAAGATAGTCCCACCAGCGTTTGGACAGAGGGCTGACATCCCGTCAGAGGAGGAGGCTAGAGGCACGTCTGCCTAGCTTTAGTAGTAGCTTCTGACTGAGAAAGATGCTGGTTCTCTGGGAATCACGGGGCTTCCATATACCGCCTCGGGCACTGCCTGAAAGCGTAAACAACCGCCAGCAAATTGGGAAGGAAAATAGGTCTTATTGTAGAGGTCCCTAAAATCCATCTCGAGGCCTAGCTTCTCTCATGACTTGCCTATCTTACAATAAGCTTCCGTCAGACCGGAAATTCTTTCCTAGCCTTCCTACGACGTGCTCTCTCCCAAAATCAGTTGCTTTAGGAGAAGGCATGGCTGCTTCTTTTATAACTATGATACCTTAAATACTGCTGGGGAGATGAGGCGATCAATAACCGTAGGAATATATATATATATATATACATATACCATATATATATATATATATATATATATCTATATATAATACTATATATATAGATATATAATATATATAGATATATAGGTATATATTATATATACATATATATATATATATATATATATATATTATATATATATATATATATATATATATATATATATATATATATATATATATATATATATATATATATATATACTATATATATATATATATATATATATATATATATATATATATACACACATTCGTATATATGTATATATATGTATGTATTATTCCCCCCCTTTTTTTGTAGTGACTTAGATTATAAATGAATTCTGCATTCATGAATAAAGGCTTGTAAAGTTTTAAGGCATAGCACGACCAAAACAGATTTTGTGACATGAGCTTTGCTATCTAAAAAAAAATTGCGAGATTGGTGGTCAATAACATGTAAATTTGTTTAGGTGGTACCCATTTTATTTGGAGATTCGCATTTATTTCAAAATTACAGTTGAAGAATTAGAAAATCTCCCCCCCCCCCTTTTTTTTTTACAGGAATTTAAGTCCAAAACAGAAAGCCTTGGGACGCAATCTAGTCAACTATTGTGTATACATTATTGTGTGTTTGTGTGCTTGTGTGTGTGTGAGGGAGTGTGTGGATGGGTGTTAGTTCGTCAGCATCCAAAGAATTGTTGGTGATTTTGTCACCAAATATTCTAGCCTCTTGTTTACCAAAAGCCTAAGGACATCAGTTATCCAGACACTGAACCTTCAAAGCCTATACCCTTGAAATGGCACCATATTTAGTACTGCTGGAATCTGAAGTAACTGTAACGTAATGCGAGTGCGTTGCATATGGGTGCTGACCGAGTGATACAGCAGTGGTCATAGAAATATCTCCCATATCTCATGTTAATAGGGTCTGGTTGAGTTTCCGAGGGATAATAAGACGCCATTGACCTGAAAGCTCTCAAGAAACCCAATTACTCCTTCGGGTTTGGGTTATACTTACCTGGGGAGACATTTCCGGCCGTTAGACATCTTTGGATGGTCTCAATTGCTCTTCGTTGCTTATCCTATCTGCCAGCTTGCCTTTTCAATTGAATATTTCTTTAGGTCACTTTTTCTTGATTCGTACATTTCTTTGAGACATATTTTTCAGTTTGAGGTTCATACAAAATTCCTCTCAGATTATACCAGGTACTGTGAATAATTTTTTAATGGTTTTAAATATTGCGGATATGTTCACATAGCTGACACTAATGAATGAAACTGTTGCTAAATATAAATTATCATTAAAACATAAATAGCTTTGTTAATTATCTCAGGAGACATACAGACAGAGAGTCGATGGACAAGACCACATAAGAACTACAGTTGCATCCAAGTTAAGATTGCTGTTTGTATGTTGAATTGAATACCAATATTTATTTAACAGAAGCAAAAATTGGAATAAAGATTTGAGGAACACGAAGAATGAAAATCTTACGTCAGGGTTCATTGAATATCCCTTCTGTCCTCTTCAAATACGAATCCATTCAAGCAGATATAGGTACAACAGTTCTGGTAAACAAGGCGGGTAAACAAAAACGTCCTCTTGGAAGATTGAGAGAGAGAGAGAGAGAGAGAGAGAGAGAGAGAGGTTTATTAATTTCTGTCATCATCGAGGTAAATATAACTATCAGTATTAATCACAGTGCCTATTAGTTAAGTAGCAGTAAGGTCATCATCTTATTCAGTAAACAACAATAACGTCATGGTTAATTTTTTAATAATAATAAATAATTAACTAGTAGTAACTAAACCATCCGGAGTCATCTCAGAATATAATCCAACTTCCCAGTATAAAAAAAATGGATGAAATTCTATCAGTAACATTTTTCAGGAGGTCACAAACATTATCCGTCGAACGAAAACCCAGATTAACCACTTGATACGAATCTGCAGGAATAATTTCAGATTTTGGTAAATTACTTTTCACGACCGACAGTCGGGCCAAGTCTTCTTTGGGCCATAGTTTAACGCACTTCAAAAATGAAAATAATTTGCAATTTCGTACACAGGTTTCAGTTCTCTATTCGCTTTGGAACAGATACTTTTCCAAGAAGGGTGGATTAAGATTAACCTAAAAGTCATTTGGAATCCAATTCGTTATTTAATTTGTGTATTTAAGGAACTTCTTTTTAGCTATTTATTTTTTTACTCTACATTATTTACTAATTTCTTTCGAGATTTGTAAATTATCATCCTGTCTGTGAATTCTTCATCTCGTTTTAAGGGATTTTTCAAGCCGAGTAACGCCCCTAAACATTGATTGAATTTCAGTTTTATATTCCACCCTTCGCAGTTAATCTACTTCAACAGCATAGTTGGTCCGCTCATAGAAGCAATCACCTTTACGGCTAAAATTGCATTTCAGAAACTTCTAAAACAATCTATTTTAGAACCGACGCAAACGGTTGTTGCAGCTTTTCATTCAGTTAATGGGCTGAGTTTTTTTTTTTTTTCATCGTACAATACACTCTACTTCAAATAGAATGATTTAACCTAAAAGCTTTGATCGCTCTCTCTCTCTCCCTCTCTGGTATATATCTGCGATTAGGATGTAGGGATTAGTGAAGGATTTGCAAAGACTATCTAATCCATCTGATGGGGATGCATTTGAGAAAGTTCAAAGCAGTTTCCTTGGTTTTTAAAAAAACCACTTGGGACGTTGTTGACGTCAGCAGAACCACTGATACCTATTTTTAATGAATTCTCATCAGAAGAAGAATATTAATGTTCCAATCAATTCATTTCTAAACAATGAGTTGCATTTAGTACTTTGTTATGATTGTTTGATTTATAAAACACAAAGTTTATTGTATGAAGGTATAATTATTTATTTCGTATCTTGCAAGCACAGTGAATAGTGATTTAGCAGGAAACATATTTAGCCCATTAATTTATGTTAGCAATATTCCAAACGTTTTGTTGAAAAAGAGTTGAATAAAAGGTCTGATTTTACAGTGGATAAGATTTTTTTTTTCATTAAGGAAAGCTAAAAGAATGTCTTTAATTGGATCAAAAATAGGTATTTTGGAGCTTCATTCACGTAAGAGAGAGCAGATAGAGTCAAGTTTGCTTCGTCAATTGACCGATAAATGAAGTCGAGTTTACTCCGTAAATTGCACCCGAGTCTGATCGTAAATTAGGAGATTCCGAAGAGCAGAGTAAAGTCAGGAAAAAGAAGTGGTTGTTTATGTTATTTCTTTATTATTTATAAGTAATTACATGCCAAACTATAAGCACTTTGTACGTATTATTTTTAATACAATAAATAACATACTCATATATCAATATTCCGGATTGAGAGACATTATGGAAATTAGTAAAGTACAAGTATATTTTGTGAAATGATTCTAAAGAGAGAAAGTTATTACATATAAGAAACTATAGCGCATGTGAGAGAGAGAGAGAGAGAGAGAGAGAGAGAGAGAGAGAGAGAGAGAGACCGGGGTGGGGGGAATGATCGATAATTGCAAATGACAACCAGTTTTGAGATCATGTACTTTTAAAATTGAATGAAAAACCAACTTCCCAGTCATTGATTACAAAAACCATACAAAGGAAACCTCTTCAGTAGCAAGACTTAATCTTGTCTGAAATATTGATACTATCAATTAGGTGATTAGGTTTTATTATTACAGAGAATTAATCTTTTCGTTTTCTGGCAACTTCGTCTCATATCTACTTCTAAAATAATTTAGTTCAAACTCCGTTATCCTTGTTTTTGTGTGATTTCGCTGTTTTCTTTCATATTTACTCTACGACACAGAAATTCGTATAGACGAGTCAGGTTTACTTCTAGACGCCTCTTTTATTTAGAATTCAATTATAGACGATATATAGCTTAAGAGATTTTGATAGCCAATAACTATGACGCTTGTATATTATTCAACTAACTTGACCCCGTAGGTGGATAGGGCAGGCAGTGCCACTCACATGGTGCACTGTATACATTACTTATGGTTCTATGCAGCGTCCCTTCGGCCCCTAGCTGCAACCCTTATCATTCATTTTATTGTACCTCCGTCCATGTTCTCTTACTTCCATATTACTTTCCACCCTTACCTAACAATAGTTTCATAGTGCAACTGCTTTGAGGTTTTCCGTCTTTTACACCTTTAAAACTTTTTTACTCTCAATTTCAATTTCTGAATCTATTCTGTTAAACTAACTCGACACCGTTAATTAATAAGCAGCCAGCGATAGTATTGCCTTCCCTGCAATGCTCTGTAATACCTCGTGTTTGCGAGTTGCTTGTCAAAACAAACATCATAATAAAAAATCACTGATTGCAAAGGCAAGTGAAAATATTATTTAGTTGAAGTCTCGGAGAGTCAGAATTCCATGAGGAAAATAAGTTTATTGGATCAGATTCAAAGGAAAGTCACCATATTGTCTTTTATCTAGGAGCTTGCAACACTCCAATGGTAATTTCGTGGGTGTTTCCCTGAAAGGCCAATCACAATTTTTCTGGGGGTTGACTGAGGAGGATCAGTTCCAATAGGAAAGGAGAGAGTAGGAGAAAGAGAGAGACGAGAGAGAGAGAGAGAGAGAAGAGAGATCGAAAACGTTCCGGTTTCTCTCTTGGTATTTGCTCGAGACTCCAAAGAAAGAGGCTCAGATATTGCATGGCTTTTATTTTAATTCGTCGCATTGTTTAAAGTGTTCTGTAATATTCGCAGATACCAATTCGCACACACACACATCAACATATATTATATTTATATTTATATATATATATATATATATATATTATATATATATATATATATATAATGTGCGCGCGCGCGTGTGTATAGCCTATATATATTTATGTATATATATATATATATGGAAGTGAATGTTTGTATGTTTGTCCATTATGGGAATCCGAACCGCTTGACAGACCTAGAAAAAATCTTGCACATGGCTTCTGTGTTAACTTAGGATGGTTTATACAACTAAAAATCAAACCCCTGCCCCGTGACAGACAGACAAAAATTAAATTTAGGATTTTAGTCCACCTTTTCTTCAGTAACATTCTTGGAGTCACGAGTAGCTTGAGTGAAAAGTCCCAACTTTCTGTTGACGTCATTAAACTTCCCAATCCAAACCCTCAGACTGAAGTAGACCGACAAACCCAAATTTCCTCTTTAATTCGTTAGTTTCTTCTTCGTTTTAACTTTCGGAATTCGCCATAACGACTGCTTCGTGACGTTGCAGTGATGTATTTACTTAAAATGACGTATTTTGTTGTAACTCTGGTTTAAATGAGGTCTGGAATAATCGAAATATCACCTTAGACACTCCAGCGGCTGACAGTTGGAATAAGTATCGTGCGAATTGGCAAAACTTCACTGCTACAGAAGATGAGTTTCTTTTCACGTTGCCTCCTACTGATTACTTGGAAGATCATGACTGAACAGTCTAGATTAAAACTTTACCGGAATGTAGATCATTACATTTGGAAATCTTTCCCAAAATACACTTGCAGAATTTGTGTATGGAAGGTAAATGCAGAATTTGTGTATGGAAGGTAAATGTATACGGTGCAAATAGGGATTAAATTAAGGAATGGCAACTGTTGCGCTTCAAGTAACTCAGAGTGCTCACAGCTTACAGAACACGTCAGTTTCGTACTACCTTTTTGCTGATATAATCATACACACCAAGGAATAGTATTACCGGCATTTAGGAAAATATAATTATTGTTTGTGGTTATATATTAGAATGATATATATTCATTTCTATCTTTTATCAACACGTATTCATTCAAAACAACAAATGACCAATTGCTAAACATTCCTCTACGAAGGGAATGATTTTGTTTGATTCATTACGTTATATATATATATATAATATATATATATATATATATATAATATATATATATATAATATATGCTATGTTAACGTATTTGATGTCACTAGTTACTGGGGCCCCGGTACCCGGGCGGTGAGGCCGGGTACCACGGCCCCAGACGATGTGACTACTCTAAAGTAACAGTTATTTAGCACTGGTGTTTTTATTGCTGAGCTAACGCTCGAACTTTTTATCTCCTATCTTGTTATTTCCTTTGTTGTTGTACCTGCCCTACTTGTCAGAACGTAAGAATTCACAATTCCATGTTTACCGTAAACTACCAACCGAGCGGTAGTTTTCCCGGGTGTAATTTTCACCCGTATCTTACCATATTCACAACGATTTGAAAATGGCTTGGTCTTGTTAGTAAGGTAGTCACTGAGTAGGGAAATACCCTCTCTCCTTCTCCCCTCTAATGCTAATAAATTGGTCCGTCAGCTGTTAAGCACTTACGTGGGATTCCGCACCGTGAAAAGCGCTTACAGACAACAGACAGACAGACCAAACTACTGTTTTTTGTAGTAAGATTGTAAAGATAACGAGTTGTAATTTATTGTGCTATGTTAAAACCGTCCCTGAAACTAATGTAAAGTATTCGTATCACGAGTTGACTTGAGCCGTATTGGAAAATGTTTTGCCACTTTTTTTTCTTAATCTGGTGAGGCGGTGGAAGACTAACGGCTGCGGAAATTCACTTAATAATAGGAGAAAAGTAAAACGGCGTAACAAAGTATAGTCTAAATATTTCTTATTAAAATAGATGTATATTCTCATACAATATTAATGAATGAGTTTAAATTAGAACATGGGGGTTGGGTCAGTTTTTTTTTTTTTTTTTTTTTAAGAAATGGACAGTGAAGTTTACTTTCATTATAGTAACTCCTATCATAAAAACTAGGACATTGGCCTAGGCCTATATCACATTTGAATTCTTGGAGCTAACGTTTTATTTTTGCCATTCTTGAAAATAGAAATTATAGCCTTCGATGCAACACAACATACAAATTCAAGCAGATTTCAAATTAACATGGAAAACGTGCGCTAGACATCGCATCTCTTCGCAAAGTGATGCACAAGTAAATTTTCAGCTAAATGAATCATTCGTATATATCTCGCAATTTAGACAACACGCATTTCAGTGTTCCATTAAAACACACTACCGTGAGCATGTCTCCAGTGGCCTTCCACTGAATTCGAATTCGAAGTTCCCGTGTTCCTTGTCAGGACTGATAAATCACTGAAGATCCTATAACAAGGAGCGTATCTGACGGAAGTATGCGTGCGTTCTGTTTGCTTGTAAGGTTATTTCTAAAATTGAAGTTGAATTTCAATTACGAAAGTTCAAAAACTATTAAATGTTGATTTTTTATCATCTCTTATCAAATTCCAATATTTTTCTATTTTTTTGGAATCTAGAAATCTAGATTTTTATTTCCATCCTAAAATTTGTCTGGTTTTTCGCTGTCAGCTTTAACAAATGAGATTAAGAACCGTCCATATATATATATATATATATATATATATATATATATATATATATATATATATGTGTGTGTGTGTGTGTGTGTGTGTGTGTGTGTGTGTGTCATGTGTATATATTGTAACGAGGGTGCCCAAATCTTACGCCATCTCATCTTCCATTAACGTAACGTTAGTAAGAATAAAAGAATAATTTTTACAGTTGTTTTGATGAAGTACAATACAGGTGAAATTCACCCGTACCAATCACTCAACACTTCCTTTGAGGATTAACTCTGTGAATCTGCCCTTGCTTGTAAGGGTCAGTTTATACTATGACGTTTGTGGCGCGGCATGAGTCACCTGTACCAGCATATGCCCGCCCACCTTGGCGATGCCTCATGCTGCATAGCACGTCTTGCTTCTACACTACGTGACTGCTGCGAGAGGCAGCAGTATCTTCCTGAGAGCCATGATGAGCAGCGACGAGGAAGAATTTGCCTGTGCTGAGGGCTCCCACTTTTAGGGAATTTTCCCTGGGACTTTTGAGGAGCTTCGGGAATAATTTGGGGATTTCTGAAAATGTAGGGAATCTAGGGAATTCTCGACTATCAGCCAGTATTAAAAACTTTACAAATTCCAAATAAAAACTCATAATTATTTATTATAATTTTCTGTCAGTGATATCCAAATTGAATTTTTATGAATGGTACCACACTACCAGTGGTTAGACGGTAACACTGTCATGAATGATTGCATGATTTGAAGCACCATTGCCAGGCCACAGGCCACCAGGCGCTAGGCTCAAGGCCTGTCAGGCGCCAGTCTGGTCAGTCCCAGTGGTCACTAGTCATTCACGTCAGTGGCATGCTGTAGTCTGTAGCACTAACACTCCGTTGCTGTGTTAGTGCATGTCAAATTGATTAATGTGTTATGATTTGTGATACTGAGAATTTTTTTATATTTTTCTAGTGTTCATATTTCAATCGAGTGTTTATAGTACTTGTGACAAGGATATTTGTATAAGTTGCCACTGTTCCACCCAGCAACAAAGGGACATAGGCTTAGTTTTAATTCATTCTAACCTAGCCCCTGGGCGGGGCCTTGGCCCCTCAGATCACCATTTAATGTGTCTTCCTGGCTGTGGGCCATTCTGAAACAAATTAAAAAGAAAAGATTAAAATGTAACCTATGCATAACATTTATACCTATATCGTTGGGTTGTGATGTGAGATCCAGTGACAATGAACTTGAACCAGTAGTCTAGACTGTGAAATCTTTGTAACATGTAATCTTGAGATCTAAAGAAATTGAAAAATTAATCTAACTTGATAATTTTTTTTTTAGATTTGCAGAAGCTTATAAGCTTAAGGTTAATATGGCCAGCTATCAGAGTGGTGATGAGAGTAGCGAAGATGTGGCATCTACCCCTCAGAAGCGAGCAAAGTGTAAAGTGTACACACAAAACTTTAGAAAAGAATGGACATCCTTACAGGAATTTAAAGAATGGTTGGTGGTACCTACAGACACCAAAGAACCTATGTGCTCTGTTTGCAACAAAACTGTTGCCTGTCATAAATCTGCCTTGATTAAACATAGCCAAAGTCAAATGCATAAGCAAAATATTAAGAGTAAGAAAGCAAATCCTTGTCTAAGTGTTAAAGATGCCTCACACAAACAATCGGAGCTAAGTATTTGTAAAGAAAATACTGAAGTCCAAGTTTCCGCTTTATAGCAGAACATGATCTTCTCTTTACATTAGTGGTCCCTTTGATAACTTTAATCAAGGCAAGAGCTCAAAAAAAACTCTGCTGAAAAGGTTACTTTAGATAACATGCGGATGGGTGATACAAAATGCTCAAATATATTAAGACAAAGAATTGGGCTTCATTTTGAAAAAGATTTAGTAAAAAAAACTGAGGGAAACAAAATTCAGCCTAATTCCAGACGAAACAACAGATATATCTACAGAGAA
>NC_087206.1:87325654-87333154 GCF_015104395.2 Macrobrachium nipponense
GATTCCCCGAATGAAAATACGTTATTAGATGCACATAATTCAACTAACTTTATTATTTTGTCAAGTGCCAAAGGGAAATGATCTGAATAGGGGGATAATTTTTCCCTTAAAAACTGAAGAACGTCCTGTACTGGTACTTTTGTGAATAGGGAGTCTACGTCAAGGCTTAAAAGTTTTATGTTGTGAAGTGGTATATGTGCTTCTCTGAATTTGTGACAAAAGTCTTCCGAATGTTTGATGTGACTGGGAGAAAAAGTGCCTAAAAAAGGAGAAAGGAGGCCAGCTAACCATTTAGAAATTTTGTAATTGAAAGCTCCGGCGCATGAAACGATGGGTCTGAATGGAAGATTGTCTTTGTGAGTTTTGGGAAGACCATAAAAGTAGGGTAATTTAGGATTAATTACTTTAAATTTCTCTAATAGTTCAATACTCTTTTTTTGTCTTGGCCAATTAATCTTACTTTCCGAAAAAATTCTGTGGGAACGTTCTGGAGGGGATTTTTCGTCAGTTTTTCGTAAGTATTTGTGTCGCTAAGGAGCTGGTTGATTTTGTCGAGGTAGAAGTCTTTGTCCATTATTACAATTTTGCCGTCTTTGTCGGATCTACTTATTATAACATCTAACTTTTTTAGCGAGTGGATGGCTATCATGAATCTGCGGGGAACAGGATATTTCTTATGAAGGTCAGTTAAAGCATTTAGTAACACTCCTTTTAAACATATCTCTTCACGGCTGTAGTTTTTGTCAGATATGAATTTATCAAAAGCCACTATGAAGTCTAGGTTGTTTTTGCGGTCTGGCATTAGGGCAAAGGATAAGCCTAAATTTAAAACTAAATGTTGATTTACAGTAAGGGGGGTGTTGGATAAGTTTAAAACTTTGTCTTGTTGTTCAAGATTATTCCATGCGCTATTATCTATTAGGTTATTTAACTTGCGTAAAACCAAAAACACTTTTTGGAAGAATGCCTCAAAGAACAAGTACTTCCAAAAATGTACGGATTCGGGAGATGGACTCTGCAATCAAACCCCTTCCCTCTATCACACAAGATTTTCCTGGAAGAAAGAATCACCAATACGAGAAACGACATCTTCGTGCTACGCAGAGTGATATATGGAACTCAATCTAATCTTCGCCTCCTCACTACGGACCACGTATACAGGTTATCTGATTTCTTCTGTTCCGACATTGCTGCCTATAATAGCGTGACTCATTCCAACAGACTTTTTACGCAAGTTAAATAACCTAATAGATAATAGCGCATGGAATAATCTTGAACAACAAGACAAAGTTTGAAACTTATCCAACACCCCCCTTACTGTAAAATCAACATTTAGTTTTAAATTTAGGCTTATCCTTTGCCCTAATGCCAGACCGCAAAAACAACCTAGACTTCATAGTGGCTTTTGATAAATTCATATCTGACAAAAACTACAGCCGTGAAGAGATATGTTTAAAAGGAGTGTTACTAAATGCTTTAACTGACCTTCATAAGAAATATCCTGTTCCCCGCAGATTCATGATAGCCATCCACTCGCTAAAAAAGTTAGATGTTATAATAAGTAGATCCGACAAAGACGGCAAAATTGTAATAATGGACAAAGACTTCTACCTCGACAAAATCAACCAGCTCCTTAGCGACACAAATACTTACGAAAAACTGACGAAAAATCCCCTCCAGAACGTTCCCACAGAATTTTTTCGGAAAGTAAGATTAATTGGCCAAGACAAAAAAAGAGTATTGAACTATTAGAGAAATTTAAAAGTAATTAATCCTAAATTACCCTACTTTTATGGTCTTCCCAAAACTCACAAAGACAATCTTCCATTCAGACCCATCGTTTCATGCGCCGGAGCTTTCAATTACAAAATTTCTAAATGGTTAGCTGGCCTCCTTTCTCCTTTTTTAGGCACTTTTTCTCCCAGTCACATCAAACATTCGGAAGACTTTTGTCACAAATTCAGAGAAGCACATATACCACTTCACAACATAAAACTTTTAAGCCTTGACGTAGACTCCCTATTCACAAAAGTACCAGTACAGGACGTTCTTCAGTTTTTAAGGGAAAAATTATCCCCCTATTCAGATCATTTCCCTTTGGCACTTGACAAATAATAAAGTTAGTTGAATTATGTGCATCTAATAACGTATTTTCATTCGGGGAATCATTCTACAAGCAAAAATTCGGGTGTAGTATGGTAGTCCTTTAAGTCCTATTTTTAGCCAATCTGTACATGGAATACTTTGAAACTACAGTAATAAATGCAATAAAATAAAAACAAAAAACATGCTGTGGATGAGATACGTGGATGACATACTAACATTTTGGGAATAATAAGTGGGGTAATTTTAATGAATTCCTCTCAATATTAAACGCATTAGTGCCCAGCATCAAATTTAAAGTTGAATGGGAAACAGACAACAAAATTCCTTTTCTTGATGTTTTAATAATCAGAGACACGACAGAATACAAATTTACCATATACAGAAAACCAAACCGTTCTCACTTTCATATATTCACTATTTTCAGCTATCATGACAATACCATCAAGATAGGTCTAGCTAGCAACCTATTCTTAAGAGCCTTACGAATTTGTTCCCCAGATTTCCTGGAAAAAGAATTTGAACTAATTCGCAAGCAACTTTCATCTTTAAATTATCCTGACCATATAATTGAGAAAGCAATTCAAAAAGCAAACGTAATTTTCTACCGACCCCCTAAAGACAAGACCAGAGACACACCCAACAATAAAATAAAAATTCCCACCTGGAGACGATTAAGAGAGTAACTCACACCCTTGGGAAATCCAACCCTTGCATTTACCTACCCAAATACCTTAGCCAAATCCCTGATTAACGTCCACAAAAGACATCGCCCAAAGACTCTGGGGTATATGAGATCCCATGCCAGGACTGTGACCAATCTTACATCGGATTTACAGGTAATAAACACTTCCCCAGAGATTAATACACACAAACGGTCAGTTAGGTATGGACAACAGAACTCGGCTATTTTCAATCATATAAATGAACATCAACCATAGAATAAACTGGAATATGTCACGTGTAATTTATAGCAGCAACTGCCGGTACAAGATGCAACAAATGATGGAATCGGCCTTAATAAAAGAGAAGCATGTAATGAACATCTCAAAAGGGAATTGGACATCCGACATCGTCGACGCAGTGTTCATTCAACCAACGCTTAAGAAGATTAAAGGAAGATTATCAGCGGGGTGACCTAAATTGGCTTACTTGTGGACGAATCTCTTGGTATAAATAACCACCTTTTCTGTAAACTTTTCTCATTCTCATACCTGAAGAGAGAGACAGCAGTCTCTGAAATATAGTACTTTCTCTCTACATTTTGGTGCTTTTTATGGGCTCCTTTTATTAGATATAGTATATATATATATATATATATATATATATATAATATATATATATCTTGACAAATGGGAATGAAAACTGGGATTCAAACTTAATATTTTTGAGACTAACTGAGTGGATTGTAAGGAAAATAAAATAATTACACACACACAAGCAGAATTACATCATTCCGCATCCTGATGCAAATGTTATTATAATCGAGTGTAATAAGTAGTGACCTAGGGAAAAAAGAATTACATGCTTCTTACTGCTGAATTAAGTATGAAATCGCATTGAACATAGAATACATATATCTGTTTCATTAACGTGCTCGGAATATCTCTCAAAACTCAACATCATTCTTATTACTATATGTTGAATATTGCCTTCACTGACCAAAAAAAAAAATAAATAAATAAAATGAAGGCCAACCTTTTTTTTTCGGGCCCCTAAGATGGAAAACGAACTAAGTCGTAGATTTTCTAATCAAGAAACTAGATTCGCCTGTGCAAAAAACATTTGCATTTAAAGCCTGCGGTATAATTTCTTCGTACTCATCTCGGAAAGATCACAAAACTGCCACAGTTAATATCTGGTACAAAATAGATATTTGAAGCCAAGAAAGACCAACACAAGTGTGTGTGTGTGTGTGTGTGTGTGTGTATGTGTATGTGTATTTTGTAAGAAATAAATTAAGAACTTAGTTGACGAAGATCCTGATTAAAATCAAAAACTCGAAACTAGAGTTTCTTTTCCGTGATTGTTCCGATACTCGATGACGTAAAGGCGCCAATCCTCCTCGTGTTGTGACTCAAGTCCCGTAAAAAGTACCAAAGTTTTTTTTTCTTCGAATAAATGAATTCGGAGCAGAATTAATGAGTCTGGATGCTCCCGAGAACGTAACGTTCTGGCATCCTGGGCCTCATTTAAATGAGGTAGCTCTTTTTCTTCTCTATTGGTCTAGAAAGTCTTGGAAGATATTGAAACTCCATTTTTGGCAATCTGCACAAATTAAACTTCCCGGAAAACTGTAGCGGATTTCTTAGATCGCTTCTGCATTGCTCTGGGATTTGGCTCCGGACGAAAACCCTTTAGTGGGCCTCTGCAGTCAGAGCACCTCATGTGGTGCGCTGTGTAGGCATTGTCAAATGGTGTTTGGAGCATCCCTTTGGCCCCTAACTGCTGCCAGTGTTTAGCTTTGTACTTTACTTCCTGTCACGCTTCTTGTCTGCAACCTTTACTTCCAGTCACGCTTCTTGTCTTCAACCTTTACTTCCAGTCACGTTTCTTGTCTTTAGCCTTGCTGCCCATCCTCTAGCTACTATATCTCCCAGTGCCCCCCTTAGGTCCTAATAATTCATCTCCTTTAAATCTCTATTAGTATTAATTATGATATTTTTTCTTTTAATGAACCCTATTCACAAGCCCACAGGAGTCTCTGACTTGAAATTGTAGCTTCTAAGGAACATTGAGTTTACTCGAAAGAAGTAACAGAGGGTAATGGGAAATACACAAGAAGATACCATTTATTAAAAAACCGGAGAAATTATTAAATATAATAAAGGTATAAGTAAAATTCTGAAATACAAATTGCATCTTAAATACTTTATCTTGGTGCCCAACCACTCCAACTCGCTCTTATTCGTCGAATGCCCAAAAGTGCCCAAGTGTTCCGGCTTGGCAGGGTAAATTTCATAATTCATTACGGTTAGATAAAGTATGACTGTTATTTTTGTATTTTCATTTTCAGCTTTCTTTTCGTAACTGAAAAAGACCGTGATGAATCATTTTAAATTAAAGATTGCTTTTTCAATCTAATTTTTACTTCATTTCATTTCAATATTTCTATTTCCCTTTTCCAAAAAAAGAGGGTTTCCAGCACTTTCGCTTTTTTAAAGGTTTGCCCTCATAACTCTATTTTAAATCAGCGCTGTGAAACCTTGCGACATTTTTTTTTTATTTAGAAGGTTTTTTATGGTTTTTTTTATTTTGTAATATATCTTTCAAAAAAGAAAATGTTTTTCTTTTATTCCAGCACGGGCGACAGACCCTGAGTTAATCATGTGTGATAAATTCTTACTGGAAAAAGTATATGAAGAACAGAAAGTTTTTCTCGAAATAAACTGAATAAAACATTAACAGATATATAACAGCTTTTTTGTAGTATAGATAAATAGGTAGATATATAGCTAGACAGATAGACATTTGGAGAGAGAGAGAGAGAGAGAGAGAGATTAAGCATCTGAGTTTTGAGGAGGCTTGTTGTTCTCATTTAGTAGTCCATCACTTTTCTTGCTATGTGCGCTGCTTCCAGGAGCACACTCTTCTGCATGAGTTCTGGAGCTACTTCAGCATCTAATTTTTCCAGGTGCCTTTTCAGGGATCTTGGAGTCGTGCCTAATGCCCCTACGATTATGGGCATATCCCATATCCTTCACATTTCTATTTTCAGTCATAATACTTATGAATGTTGTATCTTTCTTTCTCATCTACTCTGGTGTACTACGGTATTGCGACAGCAATGAGTGATACTTCTTGATTTTGTCACTCAACGCCACATCTGGTTTATATGCACGTATCACACTATCTGTTCTGATACCCAAGTCCCAGAGGATCTTTCCCTGATCGTTTTCTTTCACTCCTTCAGGTTGGTGCTCGTACCACTTATTACTGCAAGGTAGCTGATGTTTCTTGCACAGGCTTCAGTGGAGGGCTTTTGCTACTGAATCATTCCTCTTTTTGTGCAAGTGCCGGACATTTCGCTTGCTATTTAGTTTATGGTCTTGTTTTTCTTATTGCACTTCCTGCATATGAGTCGTTTTTCATATTGCATTTCATGCAATTATTATTATTATTATTTTTTTTTTTTTTTTTTTTTTTTTTTTTTTTTTGCTCTATCACAGTCCTCCAATTCGACTGGGTGGTATTTATAGTGTGGGGTTCCGGGTTGCATCCTGCCATCCTTAGGAGTCCATCCACTCTTCTTACTAATGGTGTGTGCCGTTTCTAGGATCACACTCTTCTGCATGAGTCCCTGGAGCTACTTCAGCACTCTAGTTTTTCTATGATTCCTTTTCAGGGATCTTGGGATCGTGCCTAGTGCTCCTATGATTATGGGTACGATTTCCACTGGCATATCCCATATCCTTCTTATTTCTATTTTTCAGATCTTGATACTTATCCATTTTTTTTTTCCCTCTCTTTCTCTTCAACTCTGGTGTCCCATGGTATTGCGACATCAATGAGTGATACTTTCTTCTTGACTTTGTCAATCAACGTCACGTCTGGTCTGTTTGCACGTATCACCCTATCCATTCTGATACCATAGTCCCAGAGGATCTTTGCCTGATCGTTTTCTTTCACTCCTTCAGGTTGGTGCTCGTACCACTTATTACTGCAAGGTAGCTGATGTTTCTTGCACATGGCTCCAGTGGAGGGCTTTTGCCTGTTTCTTGCACAGGCTCCAGTGGGGGCTTTTGCCACTGAATCATGCCTCTTTTTGTACTGGTTCTGTGCAAGTGCCGGGCATTCACTTGCTATGTGGTTTATGGTTTCATTTTTCGTATTGCACTTCCTACATATGGGAAAGATGTTATTTCCGTCTATCGTACTTTGAACATATCTGGTTCTTAGGGCCTGATCTTGTGCCGCTGTTATCATACCTTCAGTTTCCTTCAGTTTTATTATTATTATTATTATTATTATTATTATTATTATTATTATTATTATTATTATTGTATTATTATTATTATTATTATTGGTTATTTTTTTTTGAAACCTATTTTGTGTCTCATGCAGATCTTAAAATAGGATGATATCCCCCACCTACAGTGTATATACCAGAAATTTTTACTAATCAGACTTTAGATGAAGTAATTGATTTCCTTAAAAGTAAAAAAATATCTTGAACGGGTTATACGAAATTCCGTATATTTTGAAATCAAATTTTGCAACTGCTAACACATGAAAATTGTTACAAAGGCGTCGATTCGTAAGATTCCTTTGGTAATCGAGCTAAACTAATTACGAAACGAAATTTGTAAACTTTTCTTATGAATTGGACTGTCAGGGAAATTGACTCAGTCTCTCTCTCTCTCTCTCTCTCTCTCTCTCTCTCTCTCTCTCCTCTCC
>NC_087206.1:87338154-87375902 GCF_015104395.2 Macrobrachium nipponense
TACAATCGTGAAGTTTATCACCCACGCATGGATGCTCAATAGAATGCTTTTATTGTGTATTTTTTACAGTTTTTTTTTTTCAAAATCAGTATTATGAACAACCAGTGAGGTGATTTTTATTTTCTCCTCGGACTGTAGAATTTAATTTTGATCTATGTCGTAAATTGCTGTCCTAGATAAGAAGGAACCCGCTTGAAAATGATGAATGTCTTAGTCTTGCACCTCACACCAAATATTCATCGCATATTAAAGACGAACCATTTCCCGGAGAACAAGGAAATCAGACCGTGGTTGATTTGGATAGGACTACCTCTCACTGAGGAAGAATATCTTCCTCAGATACCAGCTGTTATTAGATCAGAAACGCAGGGGCTATTACTCTCTTGCATTTTGAATCCTGGAGTAATATATCATTCTTACATGAGCACTGGAGGAGAAAGGTTCACGAGCTGACCTGACCGCTACGCTTTTACTTGTTATTAAAGATGATAGGGAGACGATATAAGTAGAGGAAAAGCATATCGAGGATGTAAATACTCTTGAGAAGATGTAAAATGGGAAGATGTTTTGCAAGAAGGGTAGAGGGGCTTGGCAGTAACGAAAAATGACTTAAAAACTGATAATGTATATTAAATGGAATGTTTATATGTGTATTCATAAGTACATATCACTGGTTACTTGAAGTATCAGATATGACTAGATCATTACTATTTCATTTCATTATTATTTGTCTGAAAATTGCCGTTTATTTTGCAAACATACCAATGCAAACTTGTTTACTCACAAGCGTTGTCTAAGCAGATTACTATCGCAATTATAAGTTTTAATGTTCATTCAGTACTTAAACGAGATGCATCAACACATCATGATTTTTACTTCATGTGTGAATAAAGAAATATATGTGAATTACATTTGAGAGCTAAATTTAATACGTCTTCGGTATTTATGCCAATATACAAGTCTATGTTTAAAAATAAGATTCAGTGTTATATATATATGTGTATATAATATATATATATATATATATATATATATATATATATATATATATATATATGTGTGTGTGTGTGTGTGTGTGTGTTGTGCGTAATATATGTATATATATATATATATATATATATATATATATATATATATATATAAATAGATAGATAGATAGATAGATAGATAGATAGACAGCTAGATATATAGATGGATATACACGCTGTGTGTGAGATGCAGATTCTTGAACACAATATGTATCCTGCTTCTGCGCCCTATATTTCCACTGCCAACGAAAGGGATTGCTGATCTTAAATCCCTTTTGTTATGAGAGAGAGAGAGAGAGAGAGAGAGAGAGGATTACCGAGAGGCATAATGGAAACCATCATACACCATGTTTTCTTGCCGTCTCTCAGGAAACTGAATGAGGATTTGGAGTTCTTGAATTATTCATTTGCGAGAGTAAAGAATGGAATTCCCTTCTAATTGCAATTCTGCTCTTTTGCCAGAAACCCACTAAAAGCAGGAAGACTCCTGTTGCGTTTACCGATTCAAATTCACCTTTCCTGGCGTTGCATACATTGCATATTGTTAATTTTTTTTGTATGCTAGGCTTTTAATTTAATTACATCATTTTATCCTTTTGATGTTGTGCAATATTTATTCTTTACATGCATTCTCGAGGTAAATGTTTTCAGGTTAATATTTAATATTTCTTTATTAAAAAGTTTATGAGCAAAGCACGCTAGTCTTATTAATATTAATTCAACAGTTAAACCCCATTCATAGGGAACAAGCGCACAGGGGCCCTACAGTTATCAGTATTAGGTGATTACCAGTTGATTGATTGATTCATCATCCGGTTATTCAACACTATGTATTACAAACTATTAATCAAAGGAAGACCTTTAACGTCCTCTTAATGTTTGTTGAAATTACTTGAGACTACTTATTTGTGTCCTTAGGCTGACCCTGGGAGGATGAAATACAGAAGGTCGTATTATTGGGCGGGGGGCAGAACTCACTTTAGCAGAAAAATATAAAAGGTTCAGTGATTCAAAGCAGTTATATATAGATATATATATATATATATATATATATATATATATATATATATATATATTATAAATAAGCATTTGTATACATATATATATATATGTGTGTGCGCGTGTGTAAATCTTTATTTCCTTCTGTCATCTTTTATGTATTTTTTTTGAAAATCTTGTCTCTCCCCTTTGGCACAATATATTTAGCATCGTCTTGCTTATGGCCCTGTTGACCAGACATTCTATGTATAGTCTCTCTCTCTCTCTCTCTCTCTCTCTCTCTCTCTCTCTCTCTCTCTCTCTCTCTCTCTCTCTCTCTCAGGGCTTCTTGTTATTCATGCTTTATGAATGATTCCATAAATAAACATTTCTTGGCTTCATTTCTATATTGTCGCATTAGTTTGGAATTCTTTTTGAAATTATAGTAATACTAATAATATCATCTACTCTTTTGTCTTGTACTATGTCAATCTCGCTGTCAACTACTGTTTTGTATTTTAATGACTTCATACTCAATCAAAGTCTGAGCCGTTCTGTCTGAATAAAAATGATTTTTTAAATTCAGTTTGGCTTCACAGTTAATGTTGATTTTGTATTCGCTGTTATTATTACGCATGTAAAAACCATTACCGTTATTATCGTAGCTTTTCCTCAGTAAACAGACGCTTCCATCTATATTGTGTAGCTCGAGAGGTAAGAAGTTTCATTTTGCTCCATCTGGTCCCCCCCTCCCCCCAAATATGTATGTCTGAAGGAAATTATATAAATAAAATGACATTTAAAACTACTTACTCGTCACTTCACAGTGATCTAATTTTACATTTTTTGTTGTAAAAATGCATAACTTACTTTATAATTCTGTCATTTCCATTTTCATATCGGCCAAAATGACTTTGTCTGTGGCTGAAAAGTCTCTTAAGTTTAAATGTGTTAGAGTTCAAATATAAGTATATGAACAATGGCCGACAATATGATTGGCAGAATAGAAATCACGAATAAAAAGCCTCTTACATCTAGATAACGAAGTGCAAACCACTGGCCTAACACTCCTGTCCTTCGCTTATTGCAAAACACATAACAGGCTCTGTGCAACTATTGCAAGGGAGTGATTGTAGGTATTATTGCTCTCGTCCCCGATAATTGTGTTCGGCGGTAAATACGTCTTATTGGCCGCTGGGAAATGGGTGTCGCTTTTGTGTTTTGCTCAGTTTGCGTTGGAAATGGTCTCCTTGATCACTAGATCACGTGGGTTCTTTACTCTCTCTCTCTCTCTCTCTCTCTCTCTCTCTCTCTCTCTCTCTCTCTCTCTCTCTCTCTCTGTATGTATGTATGTATGCATGTATGTATGTATTTATACGTATATATTCTGTTTACAAAATTCTGAATTGTGTTTTTCCTATCATATTTTTCTCCAGTAGTCTCAACCTATCAAGATGGAAGCAACGTATGTTGAGAGTGAAAAGGGAAGGAATAAATTATGTTTAAATGGATATTTATATATCAAGGACAAAGGAGTGATAATATTTTTATACATACAATAAAATTATAACCTTTGTATTTTTTTCATTCCTTCATTTACAATAAATTTTAACATTTTGTGTTTGTCAACCCAAAAAGGCTATAATTTTTCCTTGAAATACATGAAAATTTTTCCATTCAATTTTCTCGACAAAATAGATACCAGTTTTCGAGAAATATGGGATTCGAGAAAATGATAGTTCGAGAAATTATTTTTCGAGCAATTGAGTTCGAGAATTTGACTTTCGAGAAATTGCATTCGAGAAATTTACCTAAAATCTTTATATATATATATATATTATATATATATATATATATATATATATATTATATATATATATATATATATAGTATATGTATAGTATCTGTATATCATATATACGTATATATATATATATATATATATATATATATATATATATATATATATATATATATATATGTACATATTTATATATACATATACATATGCACATATATATATATATATATATATATATATATATATCATATTTGTGTGTGTGTGTGTGTGTATATACACTACATACTAAATTGAAAACAAAAGATATATCAGTCTAACAGGTGGGTCCTCTGTCGAAATCAAAGACAGACAAAAGTCGACTTCCAAGATTATTTTAAGAGAATAACAGAGAATAAGCCAAAAATACTTTTTTTTTATTCTTTTAGGTCCACAGAGATTTCATTCAAGAAATCCTGTTTGATAGAAAGAGAAAGGAGGTCGAGATGACTAAGAAATGTCCCTGTGTTATGACCAGATGGTCAACAGGTATGGTACACGTGGCGTGACTCTCTCTCTCTCTCTCTCTCTCTCTCTCTCTCTCTCTCTTCTCTCTCTCTCTCTCTCATTTTTCTACTCTTTGTAGAAGACTGTCGCTGTATAAGCACTGTACAATATTTATGAATAACCGATTTATATGAAGAAACTAGAATATTGCTTAATGGAATATTTTCAGAAATTAAACTAATGACAACAGACATACAATCTCTCTCTCTCTCTCTCTCTCTCTCTCTCTCTCTCTCTCTCTCTCTCTCTCTCTCTCTCTCTCTCTCTTATATATATATATATATATATATATATATATATATATATATATATATATATATATATATATATATATATATATATATATATATATATATATATATATATATATATATATATATATATATATATTATAATATGCACACACAGAGACATTGTCTGCTGTTGTCATTAATTAAATTTCTGAAAATATTCCATTTAGCAATAGTCTAGCTTCTTCATATGAATCTGTAATTTGTAAGTATTGTACAGTGCTTATACAGCGATAATCTTCTACAATGAGAAGAAAAGTGAGAGAGAGAGAGAGAGAGAGAGAGAGGAAATCACGCTACGTGTACCATACAAGGACATTTCTTAGTCCTCTTTACCTCCATTCTCATTTTTGCAATAGGATATCTTGAATGAAATCTTTGGGCACCTGAATAAAAAACAAAGGAAAAAATAACTATTTTTGGTTTATTCCCTTTTCTTCTCTTACAATATTCTTGGAATTCCACTTTTGTCTTCCTTCGATTTCGACGAAGGACCCTCCTGGAAGACTGAAATTTCTTTCGTTTACATTTTAGATTTTGACGTCAAAGGAAATACACAATTCTTTTCAATTTGAGCTGATATGCAATATAAAAAACAATTGCATTGTCTAATATTTTTACCCAATGCAATTCGCAATGATTATTACTGTAGTAAGCTTGGCAGAGTTTATACATAACACATTTTTCATTAGTTATTTTATAAATATTTATTTGGTTTTCCATGAATAATTTTCTCTTTGCGCAAAATAACTCTCTTCAATTTACGACTGAAAAGTATTTTCATGCACTCTCATATATTTCCTTTGCAATAGATGCATTGTAAATGATATACCCTCTATTTATTTGCTAAATTCCAATAATCCTCTGTGATAAATATGTAGGAACTTTCTGGGAAATTGTATTGATGAATTCTGGAGTGAAAATAACAAGGCTAAAAGAGAATATACACGACAGAAAGACAGGAGCTTAACAGAAGAGTTGCCCTGTTTTCCAAGGCTCCTAAATTGCATAGGAAGAGGCGGTATTTTAAAGTCAGTTTTTCCAGGTTTGAAAATACAGTTTTGATCTTGAAAGCGTGATGCCTGCCAAGGTGTAGAGATTACAGGGAAGCCCACGCAACCCTAGGAGTCAGAGAGGAGATAAAGGGAACCTTTTTGTGGACTGCTCTCTCTCTCTCTCTCTCTCTCTCTCTATCTCTCTCTCCCCTTCTCTCTCTTCCACACTGCCAGAGTAAAATATTCATAGTGAAGATTTTTGTGAGAGACTACATCTTAAGGTACTTGAGTTATTTCTTCAAGTGCTAAGATTCTCCAAGGGTAACTTCTTGCATGCATTTCGGTTGGCGAATAAAATAAAACTGCCATCTTGAAAACCGAATTTAACTTATAGTTGACAGATAAATCATGTTGATTAAGTATGACCTTTGACCCAAGTCCCTGTTTTCATTGAAAGATGTCTCGGCATCTATTGTTATATAAAGATTATATATATATGCATAAATCATATATATATATAATATTATATATATATATTTATAATATATATAATATAATATATAATATATATAATTATATTATATATTCATATGGTATATACATATTACCTTCAGCTTGTTATTCCAAGGATCAATATAAGTATATGATATAGACCCGAGTAAGACCGAGGCATTGTGAAATGGATATAAAGAGAACGATTTTAACCAATAACGCAGGAAAGCTCAGTCAATGCTCATTCCCCGACTGCAGTAAGTTTTATTTGGCAAGGGAGCAATCATCAGAAGTCAAAGCTATATCGCTGGCAATCATAGCTCGCGTGATATCACAGAAAGTGAGTTTTTGTATTTTCCGAGAGCTGCATCAACAGTGGATGTTGTCGAACAATTATTTCCACCTCATCCTCCAGCGTTCGTTGACGTTTCAACGTTTGGGTTGCCATTTTGCCAATGAATGTCTAGTGTTTGTGTCGTTCATTAACTGTATGCCAGTTTTTCTTGGAGGTGACGCGGTGGACTGGATTGACTTGTCGAGTTGCAAATGACAACGTAGTCATACCCGAAATATATCTACACGATGTTTGGATGATACCGAGGGGGTTTTTTTACCGTGAAATTTTGAAAACAGTGAAAACATTTTTTCATATATAATTGATATAAATAACTCATATCCCAAGATTATCTAGTGTTTAAACTTTAAAGTAGTAATGTACTTTCGAAAATCGAAATTTAATCTAAATTCCATAAAAGACTACAATGCGAGCTTTAGTGTACTCTTCGTCTGCTTAAACTCACATGAAAGAAACAGAATTCTTGCCTTTTTATTTTTTTTTTATTTTTCCTTTTTTGTTGGTTGGTGGGCGGTTGCTTTTCTGTGACTCACACGACATGATGACAGACTCGTGATGCTTCGTAATGCACAGAGATCACTAGAGATCTCATGGTGTTAGTGACTAGGTCAGGGGATCTCTTGTTAGTGGTTCTCTATCTATCTATCTGTCTATCTTTATATATATTTTGTCTGTTTATTTGTCTTTTTATAGATTTTTCTGTTTATCTGTCGGCGAAGGCCACTAGAGATCCCCATTCGATATCATGGTGACGGTGGCGACGCCAGGGAATGTTTGTCTTATCTGTCTATCTGTCTATCTATCTATCTATGGCACTAATCTGAAAATATGATGCTATTAAATCTCACCACCGTGGAATCAGCAAATAGAAAAAAAAAATAGTTTTCGATTGGTATTCCATGAGACAATATTTTCTTGGAGAGAAATCGCAAAATCTAACCTTTGCCAATCCATTACTTGGCTTTCCCGATGTATATAAGGGGAGGGTGCAACAGACACGAGTGATATATGAGTACCTAATGCCCAGAAATTGCACTCGTTGTTATTTGCACTCATTTTTCTGTCTGTGTTCGAAAGGAAGATTTATTAAGAAGACTCTTCTGCAAATTAGATTTCAGGTAATTCAGCGACTCTGTTTAGGTGGAAATTGGATTTTCGCGCTCTCACACACACACACACACACACACACACAAACACACGTAAACAGGAAACGTAGTACAACTTACACCAGGTTATAATTTCCATATGAATGAGCTCATTTGCTAAACCGTTATTTGTCTAAATTCAAATTTCATTTAAATTTCATTTAAGAATTATTTTGGCTGGATTAGATTTAGCATCTCGAAATCACGGCATCTGATACGATATTTGCGAGAGAAAATTGACACGATGCTTCTAGATACAACTATGAAGTTTTGTCCGTTGTCTTATCTCGAAAAATTGTCAAGGAATATATATATTTCGCTCGAAATACAGGGTGATTCAACAAGAATGACCCTATTTCATGATTAAATATTTTATGAAGGAAAAATAGCAAAAAATAAAACTTATAATACAAGTATTCTACTAACAGTCTTAAGTTTTATTTCACATGTTACAAGTGCTCAATATGGCCACTTCTTGCAGCACGAACAACATCAATACGATATGACAATTCTTCCCAAACACGTTGAAGCACATTAGTAGAATACTTGTATTATAAGTTTTATTTTTTGCTATTTTTCCTTCATAAAATATTTAATCATGAAATAGGGTCATTCTTTTTTAATCACCCTGCAAATATGTGCCGTGAATTAAAAATCTGCAAATAGAATGAAAAGTAATCTTAACTAACATCTGAAGCAGAGTCGTAATTCCAGGATTTTCTATCCAGAGAAATAAAACCTATTGGAATGGAAATAGAAAAGCAGTAGATCCTACAAATTCCTTCCAACCATTTCCTTGTGGAGCAATGGGAAAATATCCCCAGGGACCTAGACGAAAAAAAAGCCAGTATTCAAACCATTAAATGATCCTTTAACCGAGGATGAGGGAAAATAAAATAACATTGAATAAGTATGGCTGCCAGCTATAGCTATACCATTAAAGATTGGGTACTTTATCTAGGCTACGTTGAGAGAGAGAGAGAGAGAGAAAAGGGGGGATTGTGATGTAGATTTTAACAGTGGACTTTCTAGAAGTTTCGGAACAGTTAGAAGTTTATTGATTAAAAGTCTTGAGTTATCTTCTTTCCTTTTATTTTCATTTTACAGTACCAGAAGAAGATATTACTTCTTAAGTAAATAAAACGGCTACAAAGTTGTCACAATGAAAATAAAAGATTTGAGCCTTAGCACGAATGACAGCTGGAAATATCGTGAGAAATTTCTAAAAATCAATAACAAATTCGTGGCATTTTGTATATTTTAAAGATGTTTATTCTCTCTGCTGTGATTTGATAATTTATGGTTAGTCTCCTAACGTTCAGAATAAAAAATAAAATTTTCCTCACCAAAATAATATAGATTACTTTGCACATACTCAGATGCTGCGGGAATTGTGCTGTGGAAAATACAAAGCCTTCTTCATTGTCGAAATTTCGTAACTATTTCTTGGCTTTATTGCTTTAATAGAATAAATAATAATACCTAGGGAAAAACCCTTTAGTAAATTGTAGTTTTCTTTCAGACCGATTCAAATCCGATTCATTCATCATTCATTTCCTTTTCTTTCCTTTTAAAATTTGTTTTATTTGTCAGTTTCCAAACACCTGTTGTACATTGAAACGGCATATAAAATAATCCTAGACTTAGGTAATCAATTCTTGCTAGCCTCAATTTTCATTTTATTTTATTGCTTTTTATTTTTGATAAATAGACACGTTTCTTGTTTCCTAATCGCAGTGGAAGATAGGCCTGCATGGCACTCTCTCGTTCATTAAGGCAAATAGATAATAATTGAACTACTGTCAGAGAGAACATTTGTAAATGTATTACCGTCAGTTCCGCAGTCCTGTTCGCTTATAAAAATTACTTCTCTCTCTCTCTCTCTCTCTCTCTCTCTCTCTCTCTCTCTCTCTCTCTCTCTCTCTCAATGTATATTTATAGATCTGATTTGCTATTCGTATTTACAGTTAACTTTTTGATAATTATGAAATTAATTGTAGGTGTAAATACGGTTATTGCATAATAACCTTCCGAATGGTCAATTTATTTAACTGTAAACGAGTACTGATTTCCACTGAAATTACGTAAACTGCCAGTTTAATGCATATACCATGACCTAATATTATATGTGTGTGTATATATATATATATATAGATATATATATATATATATATATATATATATATATATATATATATATATATATATATTTCGACTCCACGAGAGAAGGAATTTATTAGCAACTAAAAAAAATTCCCCTTCGGTTAACATTTATGAAAATGTATTAATTCCGAGCGAATCGGATATTGAAGGACATTTGTAGCCTAATGGCATAGCACAGTGATCAAAATTTTGTAATATATATTATATATATATATATCTAAATATATATATATATATATATATATTATTATATATATGCACACACACGTATATGCGTGTGCGTTTGTATGTCTTACGTATGTTGTGTGCATATGTGCGTGTAAACTTTGTATAAAATCGTGGCTGAAGACAGTGCGAAGACTTCTTCAGAGAGAAAGCCAATCTTCTGGTGTTTTCCCAAAATCTGCATAGTCGCGCTTCTTTAATTGGTTTCCGTATTTTTCGGAAAGTCTTTGAGTGCAAACCACTCTCTCTCTCTCTCTCTCTCTCTCTCTCTCTCTCTCTCTCTCTCTCTCTCTCTCTCGCCTATTCCGTTTGCTTCAGGACTTTTCAAACATCAAATGTCAACATGAACTCACTTGACAATGAGTAAGTAATGATTCTCATTCGTATATCGCTAATTGCTATTTTCTGGCGCACATCTTGTCATTTATAAATAATTTCTTTGTCTGTTCATTAGTTTATCATAATCAGCAGCAGCAGCGCATGATCATGACACCGACTGAAATATTTGCTTTTAAAAGTGAGCATCCTTCATAGGGAAAGTTTGCTGATGCTTTCGAGAGAATGTTATCCAACGACCTTCCAAATGATGCAATTTCCACACCGAACTGACACTAATCCTACTGAAATATTTCTGGATTTAGGTCAAATAGCATCACCTGGGATTTATACTAGATTGGCAAAAATAAATGGCATTATCGTTCGAGGAAAATTTATTGCATATCAGACTGGCAAAATTTGGTTTAAGCCAGAACGAAGTATTTTTTTTATTAGATTTACATTTTTGTTGTAGAATAATGTTTAAACAGGACGTGATTAAAATTAAATTTTTCATAATTGGTATAATGTATAAACGAGAAACATTTTTGAATTTTTTATGAGTATATTGTATGAAGAGGAGAGACTTTAAATTTTTTTCTGAATAATGTAATAAATAGAAGTCATTTTTTTAGATTTCATTTTGGAATAATGTATAAACAGGAAATATCTTTAAAATTCTAATTGGAATAATGTATAAACGGAACACGTCTTTAAATTTTTTATTGGAATAATGTATAAACAAGATATAGCTTTAAATTTTTCATTAGAATAATATGTAAACAGGAGACGTCTTTAAATTTCTAATTGGGGTAATGTATAAACAGACGGCGTTTTTTTTTATTTTTTAATATTTATAAACAGGAGAGGCCTTTAGATTTTTTTTTGGAATAGGGCATAATCAGGAGACATCTTAACTTTTCTTTTTTTTTTCATGGAATGAAGTATAAATCGGAGACGTCTTTTTCTTTGCCGCAAATTTATCGAGCCACCTCTTCCTTTGGCGGATTCGTTTTTCGCTTCGTCGAGCAAATATAGATAGGCGTAGGCTTCGCCGGGCCAAAGGCGGAAGATTTCTCTCGTTGATTGACTCCCGCGAAGCTCAGGCTCTAAGCTTCTTTCTGTGAGCTTCTCCCCTCCGCGGGAAAAGACCGAATTTGCTAATGGAGTTGCTTGCTTGCATTTACTCTGAAGTGATATCTCATTTTTTTTCTTTTTTAGATAAAATGATATCCTTTTTTTTATGGGGCCTGATTGGGAAGGCAAATTGGTGGGATTTTGCCTAATTGGAAGACGATTAGTGCCTCATTTTGCCTGATTGGTGAAACGGATTCATGCGTTTCTTTGTCCGATTGGACAGATGTATTAATGCCTTTTTTTTTGGCTTATTGTTAAGACTGATTAGTGTCCTTTTTTTGGGTTTATTGTAAAGACTGATTAGTACCTTTTTTTGTCTTATTGTAAAGACTGATTAGTGCCTTTTTTTGGCTTATTGTAAAGACTGTTTAGTGTCTTTATTTTTTGGTTTATTGTAAAGACTGATTAGTGCCTTTTTTTGGCTTATTGTATAGACTGATTAGTGCCTTTTTTTGGCTTATTGTAAAGACTGATTAGTGCCTTTTTTTTTTGGCACTTATTGTTAAAAGGGGAAAAAAACTTGTTAGTGCCTTTTTTTTCTTATTGTAAAGACTGATTAGTGCCTTTTTTGAGCCTGATTTGGAAGACTGTTTAGTGTACTTCTTGGCCGGATTTGAAAGGGGGAAGTGGATTTTCAGCCTAACTGGAAAGACTGATTAATGCACTTTTGTGGTAGTAGGTGGGAAGACACGTTAGTCTTTGCCTTCTTCCTCCAAATATCTTTCTTTGACAGTTGTTCACTTTTGGTGTTATTTCGGTATTACTTTCGAGAATCCTCGAACTCATGCCAATGATGACATTGCCTGTGTATGTTCTCTCGGTTGTCCTCGGTTACAATATAACTTTAGTATCCATATAAAAGTAATTTTTTCTTTTTTACAGAACTCTGAAAATATCAAATAACCAAAATGGAATTGAAAGTATAGACCTTTCTATCGCAGAAAGTAAGTAACATAGTTCGAAAAGAACTCTCTCTCTCTCTCTCTCTCTCTCTCTCTCTCTCTCTCTCTCTCTCTCTCTCTCTCTCTCTCTCGTATTGTAATAATACTTACTGAACAGCGCTGTGAAAAATGTCTATAACCTGCCTATCATTTCCTTTAGTTAACCAAACTTCAAAGTGGAATTAAGGTTAGATAGGAGGTTCGTCCCATAGTGAAGTTTGTTCCATTAACTAACTAGATTCTATAATGAGGGATGATAAGAAATAACTTCATACATCAGTGGCCCGTGTGTACTGGGAGAAATGTCTTTCTTGATCAATAACATTTCCGGTGTCAGCGAGAATTTGGGCTTTATCATCTGTGCCAAATAGAGGTTATTGTAAAAGATTAGTCGTTGCTGAGATAGTGTGAAGTGAGGAAACTGACCTTTTTTTAAGGCTTTTCCATATTACAAAAGACTAACTCAATCTTCCATTTAGTCTGTTCATATTTGAATGATATATCTACAGTGAATTTTGTGTGTTGACTGAAGACTCCTAAATTATCAATTGTCAGATTTTGTTACTTTTGTTGAAAAATATTTTGTTCTTATTTGCTTTTATACCTGGATACTACCCATATTTTTCGGATAAATAAATCCTCCATCACTGGGCATAAAGATATTCTATTCCATCCTTTTTAGCAAACAATGGAAAGCTTTTAGCCAAGTCAAGGGCAAAGAGGAACTGATTCATTGGACATATAATGCGAAGATATACAGCGTTTAATTTTTTCGTCCGTGTACCTGTCATCTTAGCCATTTAACATTATTTTTGTTAAAAATTATTTCATGAAAACCGTGAATTTTACCTATTTCAGAAGGAGCAATATTAGGATGATAAAATGTTTTTTGAAGAGAAAATTCTCCATATAAAACAGAACATAAAATATTCATATTAGATTTGGAAGCACGAGCTGGAGCGAATGAATCATTTATACACCAATTTCAAAAACCAGTAAAAGACATAGGAAGAACTAAGTTTCTAGACTTGAGATACTTATATATGAAGAGACCAAAAGAGTTATTACTGAATGGATGAAACAAACTTATGATGACGATTATCGATTAATATGATGTAGGTCTATGAAATAAAAATGACTTAGTTTGTATTGAATTCCTATAAATTTTCTTTGTTTTGTTAAACATTGTCAACGGACTGCTTCATTCTTTTTTTTTTAGTAATTTGATTTTACATACATGCACACAGGATTTGGGATTTATTCCAGAAGACATAAGCAAATTCTTAAAACAGCATTTGATTGTATATGGATCATGAATTACAATTTTCTTGATATATAATGCTCCAAATACTCTACAGTTGCATTGCAGCCGTCATGCGCCTGCAGATGACCTTGAAATGACGTGAAAGTTTCCATTCACAGGTCCAAACTTTTCCAATGAAAACGAAGGAATCCCAAATGTGAAACTGTGCTAAAGAAAGTTTCCCCAAGGATATGAATGTGTTTCCTTTTATCTAATCCCATTTGTCCGGAAACGGTGTTATGAAGCAGTTGTTGAATTAGATCTGCAAACGTTTCTGTTAAAAAAGAAAAAAAGAAAAAAAGGAACGGTTTCCCGAGACGTTCAAGATTTTCCCCATTGCACACTTTGTAAAATTGATCCAGACTTTGGAAATTAAACTGTTGATTGCAAAAGTTTAAGAGAATTATAGAAGTTTAGCGTCTCCCACGTGATAGTGAACTCATCCCCTCTCACCGACCGACACCCACTCTCTCTCTCTCTCTCTCTCTCTCTCTCTCTCTCTCTCTCTCTCTCCTCTCTCTCTCTCTCGTAACATTTCTACGATTTTATTTTATACCATGGCTCCTCTAAAATTCTCTCTCTCTCTCTCTCTCTCTCGTGACATTTCTACGAGTTTATTCTGTGCAGTTTCCCCTAAAATATTGCGTAATTTTTGCTTACTCTGGGATTAAGCCTTCAAACTACTATGTTGTGGTGGGGGGAGGGGGGTGGCGGGGTGTAGGAAATCCCTTTTGAAAAGCCTACAAAGGTCTGAAAAAGGTGTTTCACGTCGAATTAAAGATACAGGAATTTTAGGATAGGATATTTGTGATTTATTTGTTAGAATGAAAATTTAAGAAATATATAATATGCATGTTAAACACTACAGAAAAATCATTTCCAATAAAATATAGCATACTTAGGAAGCAGACCCTCTCTCAAGCATACTTTATTAAAAGTAATGGCTACTTCAGCAGCGTTACACTCGTAGAGATTCTTCCCTATTTTACGAATAACGGCTTTTTCCGTGCTACTTAAACAGGCTAGGAGAGCGCCTATAGAGGTCATGATCAAATACAGTGTCAAAATAGGTGTATATATTTGAATTTTACAGATAAACTCTGATACAGAGTCATCAAAGTCATTAACGATTCTCTCTCTCTCTCTCTCTCTCTCTCTCTCTCTCTCTCTCTCTTGAAGCGAGCTTTCGTCTGGAGCTTACAGACATCCTCGGGCTGGGAAGCTGAGGATGGACTGATCTTGGTTTGGTGTCCGCCCTCCTTATATTTGGGGTAGACAGCAGGGGGGTCTGCCCCATGCTGATCTCCTATTGGCTGGTGGCGGTAAGTCTTCGTTTTCATTGGTGGCTTCAGCCAGGTCTCAAGCCACTTTCTTCCAGTCGATGGGTACGATGCTGCAGGTCCTGCAGCCGTCTAGACCTCCTGAGCGGCGCGGTAACGTTGATGGGCGTTGCGCTACGTTGCGGACGTCACGGCTAATTTGATTTTCATCGGCTGCAGGAGGACCTCGTTCGGGGGCGTTGACTTCCGTAGAGTTGTCGTGATCGGTGGTGTCATTATTGGTGGCAGGTCTTCTCATACTCGTAGGGAGGAGAAATTCCTCCTGCGTCGTATTCAGTGTAGGTTTTATTTGCTGGATCAGATGGCCATCTCCCGTGATGTCATCATTAAGAACACGAAGTTCATCGGGAAGGCCCCTGATGGCCGTCGGTTACGCCTGCTGGAGGCGCTTCTCATCCAGCAAATAAAACCTACACTGAATACGACGCAGGAAGACGAAAGCTCGCTTCAAGAAAGAGAGAGAGAGAGAGAGAGAGAGAGAGAGAGAGAGAGAAAATTGTTAATGACTTTGATGACTATGATATCATAGTTTATCCGTAAAATTCAAATATGTACACCTATTTTGACACTATTTGATCATGACCCCTATGGGCGCTCTCCTGGCATGTTTAAATAGCAGGGAAAAAGCCGCTATTCGTAAAATAGAGAAGAATCTCCACAAGTGTAACGCTGCTGAAGTAGCCATTACTTTTAATAGAATATAGCATACTTATTTTAATTTTCGTTGATGAAACAAGGCTCTAGTTGACCGTAGATTTTAGCACATTTTAATATATTTGGTGTACTGAATTTAGGCTATATTTCTCTTCGATTATTTTGTGTTTCTAATTATAACCGAGAGTATATGAATGTGTTTAATGTGTGTCCTTTTTATTTTATCCTTGTTGTTAGTATAAGTAGTACTGAGTATGAGTATTAATTACGAAGACCATTCTGATTAAGTTAGGAATATAATGTTTACAACCTATGCGTGAGGGGAAAATCTTGCCTGCGTCCCGAGTAAGCTGAAGGTCGCATCACGCCTTGTTTACTTTTTATTTTTCTTATATTCAGTGATATTTAACTTATTTCACATACGAGAGAAAGTAAGTATAGAGAGAAGACATGAACATGATTTCAGAGACAAAACGTCATGTTTTTATACAATTGACGTCAGGTACCTGTTGCCGCTTTGTAAAATTGAGAAATAATCATTACAGAAGTACTATACCCAATGAAGATAAATCTACTTTACCAGACACTTATGAAGTGAAAAAAATTAAGTAGGGGACGTCATTTGATTAATATTCGCTGTACATATAAGGACGTCCGTCAAATTGTTGCCATGGAAACCATTTAGTTAACTACAAAAATTTCATTTCTATTGGTACGGTTGTAAGTTGAGTGAAATGAAACATAGATGAGTAGAAAAATCATATAACTATTGTAATAATCGTTTTATAATTATTTCACATAATATTTCAATCTTTTTGAAAGACTGTAAGTTAAATTACAGTTTATATCGAAGCCTAAAACAATAACAGATAAGAACAAGAATTGATTAATTTTTGTAATATCGTTTCATAACTTTTCTATAATATTCCAAGCTTCCCAAAATACTTTGAATAAAGCTCATTGCATCAAAGATAGCAATCAGGAAGATTCGTCATTAGTCAAAGGCGCTTCGAAAAATAACATTAAATGCTTTAAAGCGAATGATTAGGCTGTGTAAGTCTGTGCGTATGAATGTGTGTGTATATTGAGGCCAAGAACTTGGCAAGTTTCTAGAGGGTTTTTTATTCCTTCATTTTCATATTGCGTGACTTCGTTTTGCAAAGGTTCGTGCTCGCCTCTCTTATGGCCCCATCAGGGATCGAAGAAGATGTTCACATCAACTATTTGGATGGCTCTCTCACAGATGTTGCTGCAACATCTAGGGAATGGTCTCTCTCTCTCTCTCTCTCTCTCTCTCTCTCTCTCTCTCTCTCGTCAAAAAGAAAGTATCCAGGAAGAAATATTGTACATTGCTTCTTCAGACTGTTATGTGCAGTTATCGAGGAACCTTAAGCGATCAGTAAAGGGGGAAAGCTTTATTCCTTATTGGAAATTTCACGTAAGTTGTACAAAACGAGAACAGTTTCAGGGGAACAGTAATTATCGAAAGTGACTTGCAAACAAATATCTTTCATTTTTGATTAACAGGTTTTGCCAAAAGGCCTGTCATTATTATTATTATCATTATTATTATTATTATTATTGTTATTATTATTATTATTATTATTATTATTCATTATTATTATTATTATTATTATTATTATATATTATTTTTATTCTGTTAAAAAGGATGGCAGAATTAAGCGAGTTGATTTTATATACTGTTTTTTCTATTTTCCTTACAATTCGCTTCTCAGGCTCAGCGATGTTTCTGAGTAACTGGCCAATATTCATATTGGGAATTTTCAAAAATTATAAATGCTGAAAGAATCTTTTATTAGAACAAGATATCAGGTCCAGGTCAAGCAGGGGTCGTCGTCAGTGCTGGTATTATTCCTTGACCTGGACCTGATATCTTATTCTAATAAAAGATTCCTTCAGCATTTATAATTTTTGAAAATTCCCAATATAAATATTGGCCAGTTACTCAGAAACATCGCTGAGCCTGAGAAGCGAATTGTAAGGAAAATAGAAAAAACAATATATAAAATCAACTCGCTTAATTCTGCCATCCTTTTTAACAGCATTTGCCTAAAAGAGGGTCTTCTACCAAAATATTATTATTATTATTATTATTATTATTTTTTTTTTTTTTTTTTTTTTTTTTTTTTTTTTTTGTGTGTGTGCTCTATCACAGTCCTCCAATTCGACTGGGTGGTATTTATAGTGTGGGGTTGTCCGGGTTGCATCCTGCCTCCTTAGGAGTCCATCACTTTTCTTACTATGTGTGCCGTTTCTAGGAACACACTCTTCTGCATGAGTCCTGGAGCTACTGCAGCCTCTAGTTTTTCTAGATTCCTTTTCAGGGATCTTGGGATCGTGCCTAGTGCTCCTATGATTATGGGTACGATTTCCACTGACATATCCCATATCCTTCTTATTTCTATTTTCAGATCTTGATACTTATCCATTTTTTCCCTCTCTTTTACTCTTCAACTCTGGTGTCCCATGGTATTGCGACATCAATGAGTGATACTCTCTTCTTGACTTTGTCAATCAACGTCACGTCTGGTCTGTTTGCACGTATCACCCTATCCGTTCTGATACCATAGTCCCCAGAGGATCTTTGCCTGATCGTTTTCTATCACTCCTTCAGGATTGGGGCTCGCTACCACATTTATTACGCAAGGTAGCTTTATGTTTCTTGCACAGGCTCCAGTGGAGGGCTTTTGCCACTGAATCATGCCTCTTTTTGTACTGGTTCTGTGCAAGTGCCGGGCATTCACTTGCTATGTGGTTTATGGTTTCATTTTTCGTATTGCACTTCCTACATATGGGAGAGATGTTATTTCCGTCTATCGTTCTTTGAACATATCTGGTTCTTAGGGCCTGATCTTGTGCCGCTGTTATCATTCCTTCAGTTTCCTTCTTTAGCTCTCCCTCTGTAGCCATTGCCAATTGTCATCGCTGGCTATTCGTTAGGCTGTCTCATGTATTGTCCGTGCATTGGTTTGTTGTGCCAGTCCTCTGTTCTGTCTGTCTTTCTCCTGTCTCTGTATATTTCTGGGTCTTCGTCTACTTTTATTAGTCCTTCTTCCCATGCACTCTTTTAGCCACTCGTCTTCACTGGTTTTCAGATATTGCCCAGTGCTCTATTTTCGATGTTGACGCAGTCCTCTATACTTAGTAGTTCTCTCCCTCCTTCCTTTCGTGTTATGTATAGTCTGTCCGTATTTGCTCTTGGGTGTAGTGCTTTGTGTATTGTCATATGTTAACTGGCGTGATCTGATTCTAATGCTGCGGGTTCTGCCTTCGTCCATTCCACTATTCCTGCGCTGTATCTGATTACTGGCACTGCCCATGTGTTTATGGCTTTTATCATATTTCCGGCATTGAGTTTTGACTTGAGTATGGCCTTGAGTCTCTGCATATATTCTTTCCTGATCGTGTCCTTCATCTCTTGGTGTTTTATATCCCCTCCTTCCATTATTCCCAGGTATTTGTATCCTGTCTCATCTATGTGTTTGATGTTGCTCCCATCTGGTAGCTTTATCCCTTCAGTTCTCGTTACTATGCCTTTTTGTATGTTGACTAAGGCGCATTTTTCTATTCCAAACTCCATCCTGATGTCCCCAGATACAATCCTTACAGTCTGGATTAGGGTATCTATTTCCTTGATGCTCTTACCATACAGCTTGATGTCGTCCATGAACATCAGATGGTTGATTCTGTTGCCTTCTTTTCTTGAGTTGGTACCCGGCATCCATCTTCTGTAGTACTTTTGTCATGGGAATCATGGCTACTACGAAGAGTAGTGGGGACAGTGAGTCTCCCTGGAAGATCCTCTCCTGATATTAACCTCTGCTAGTCTTATTCCAGAGCTTGTAAGTATTGTATTCCAGTTGCGCATTTATTTTTGAGGAAGCTGGTGGTGTTTTCCTCTGCCCCATATATTTTCAGGCATTCTATTAGCCATGTGTGTGGTATCATGTCGAAGGCTTTCTTGTAGTCTATCCATGCCATGCTTAGGTTGGTTTTCCTTCTCCTACTGTTCTTCATTACCATTTTGTCTATAAGGAGCTGGTCTTTTGTGCCCCTACACTTCCTTCTGCAGCCTTTCTGTTGGTGGGGGATGGTGTTTGTCTCCTCTAGTAGTTGTATAGCCTTTCACTGATGATACCTGTTAGTAACTTCCACATTATTGGTCAGGCAGGTGATAGGCCTGTAGTTACTGGCTATATTTCCCTTACTCTTGTCTTTTTGTACTAAGGATGTTCTTCCTGTGGTCATCCATTTGGGTGCTTGGTGATTTGAGATACAATGCTGGAGTTGTTCTGCTATTCGTGGGTGTAGGGCCTTGAAGTTTTTGAGCCAGTATCCATGGACTTCATCGGGACCTGGGGCTTTCCAGTTTGGCATTTTCTTTGTTAGTGGTCTGACTGTGTCTGTCGTGATCTCTGTGAATCTTTGTTTTATTCTCCCTGTTTCTTCTTCCTTGACTTCCTGGAGCTATGTTGCATGTTTGTTGTGTGAAACCGGATTGCTCCATATGTTTTCCCAGAGTCTCTTACTTGGTTCGGCTTCAGGAATTTCTGGGTGGTTGTCTTCCCCTCTTAGTTGGCTGTATAGTCTTTTCTGGTTGGTTCCGAATAGTTTGTTCTGTTGGTATCCCTTATTCCTCCTGTTCATGTACCGTTGGATCTTATGTGCTTCGGCCTTAAGCCTCTGTTTTACATCCTCTATTGTGTTGTTTGTTTGTCTAACTACTGATGTGTGGAGAATTTGTATATTATTTCTCACGGTTTCGTGGAGAGATTATTATTATTATTATTATTATTATTATTATTATTATTATTATTATTATTGTTGTTGTTGTTGTTGTTGTTGTTTATACATTATTATTATTAATATTTTTATTATTATTATTATTATTATTATTATTATTATTATTATTATTATTTTTATTATTATTATTATTATTATTATTATTATTATTATTATTTGGTAAATGGTGGTCTTTGCATTTATAGAAGAATTTTGGTATCACTGTGTACATTAAATTTCATTCCATCTTTTCCTATTCTTGTCTTGTTGTGAATTTTTATAATTATATACATGATATTGTGAATATTTTGCTTAGTTATATTTATAATCTGCGTATTCTCTCGCTCAGAATTCTCTCTCAGTACTACATGAAATGTCCTTTCTAATTAATAGGAATCAACTTTGTCATTTAATATAGGCAAAAATATCTTTGATTTAGAAATTTTTTTTATATTTTTTTAATATAGGACGAGAATAAGTATAATATAGAAAAGAAATTTAGTCGGTAAACTAATGAATATATATTTAGGTAAACAGCAATTAAAATATGAGTTAGTACTAAGTAGATAAATAAAAATGCTTTATGAAAATAGTATCAGTTAATATATTGACAGTAATGGATAAATACCAACTACTTCCTTGTACCAAACTGTATTTCAAAGTCAGTATGTAATTATAGATAAGAAGGTTTTTATAGTGGACAAATTTAATTGTGAAGGTAATTCCTTTCATATGAATTGATGTAAAACGTATCCATTGGTTAAAGTATGTTAACGTCTTACTTCTATGAGTATTATAAGTTTTATTTCTAAAAGTATTGTTTCTAAAAGTATTTTGTTTTACTCATAAAAATATATTAAGTTTTGCAAGTGTTATGTCTTATTTCTAAAAAATCTTCATGCTTTACTTAAAGTATTTTATGTCTTGCTTCTAAAACTATTTTGTGTTAAACTTCAAAGAACATTTCCTGTTTGATTTCTAAGAGTAATTTACGGCTTACTTTTACGAGAACTATATATGTTACGTATAACTGCATTATATGTCTTTCTTATAAAGGTATTTAATGTTTACCTTCGCAGAGGAGTCCATAAAACAAAGCAAAATTCTGGACCCTGCCTTTTTTTAATTGTTTAATGCCAGACACATTTCACTGACTATCTGTTTAAATATATAATTATATATATATATATATATATATATATATATATATATATATATATATACATACATATATATATGTATATATATATATATATATATATATATATATATTATTATTATATATTATATATATATAATATAATATATATTTACATATATATTATATCTATGTATATATATATAAAGAGAGAGAGAGAGAGAGAGAGGACCGAGACGAAGAGAGAGAGAGAGAGAGAGAGAGAGAGAGAGAGAGAGAGAGAGAGTAAGTAAGTCTCATATTGCAGAAAAAATCTAATATAAAGGTGTTATTATGTGAAACTGATATGCTTGACTTCACACGGTTATGGGAGACAGACAGACAGACAGACAATTAGTAGGAGGAAAAGTTTAGCCTTTAGTAAGTAATGCTAAAATTTGAAAATAAGATTGAGTGGGAATATGAAATGTTTGACGTAATTTGAACATAGGAGAGAGGAGAGAGAGAGAGAGAAGAGAGAAGAGAGAGAGAGAGAGACGAGAGAGAAGAATGGAGAAGAGAGAAGAAGAGTAAGAAGATGAGGGAGGAGACGAGAGAGAGAGAGAGAGAGAGAGAGAGAGAGAGAGAGAGAAATTTGTCCCTTAACTTTTAAGGCAAGAATATTATGCATACAAAAAGCTATTTGATGAACATATGTACAGCGACTGTATATCCAATATACTTAACGCTCGGCTTCAGAAAAAGACACAACTTAGGTTGATTCGGTAACTAACTCTGTTACGATGATGTTATTCCATCATATTCGATATATATATATAATATATATATATATATATATATATATATATATATATATATATATATATATATATATAGATATAGATATAGATATAGATATAGATATAGATATTTACCTCAGAAACCAGTTGAAAAGAAATTCGTAAATACCTTAATTCAAAAGAGAGATCTTAGTATTATCAAACAATAAACACTGAAAATTAACAATACGAATGATTAGTATCCAAAGGAAGTTTTAATGACTAACCAATAATTAAATTTTGAGGCCCTAAAACTCAAGTAATTCAGTTAAGAATTATTCTAAAGGAAATTACTGAATAAATAAAAAATAAATTTCAAATACTGACGTAAGAGCAATTTATGCATAAAACATGATTCTTGCGTGACCTTTTTGCAAATGAATTTACGAAAGATAATGACGCACATCACCTCATTAAGTTAACAATTTGGTCTAGGAAGCTTTCACACCATTTATCTTAAATTTAATTTCCTTTATTATACCTCAGATAACAAGGTTGCGCTGAAAATTCCGCCTCTCTCTCTCTCTCTCTCTCTCGTAGACCTATGGCCCTGTGTTAGGAAGGTCCCTACCATCAAAGAATACTTATGGTTTTGAGTGCAGTCATTTTTGCGTGTAAGTTTTCATTGGTGTACTTAAAAAGAAATAAGAAACTCACTTTCCTACTTTAGTATACTGCAGATTTCAGATAATGTTTTTAATTTAGACGTTACGATATGCAGTAACTTTAATCAAGTTGAAATATGTGTATTCTTGTATCTTGATCGTTCTTGGTACGTTGGTAAAACATAGCCAAGTCTAAATATGCTGTTTTATTTTGGGAATGTAGTGAAAATTAAGTTTTTTGTTTTATCCCAACATGCTATTTCCCATACCCTAACCCACCTCTTCCTCCCCCACCCCCATACATGCACCCCTCATCTAATATGGTCGGTATGGTGTTGGCGTGCCACCTCGGTGGCCGCGAGTTCAATTCTCGGGTATTCAACTGAGGGGTCAGAGATGTGTATTTCTGGTGAGAAAAGTTCACTCTCGACGTGGTTCGGAAGCCGTTGGTGCCGTTGCTGAATAACCACTGGTTCCATGCAACGTAAAAACACCATACAAACAAACAAACAATTAATATTTCCTTCCGTTAAAAGTGAAATTTTACAAACCATTTCTCTTCCAAATTAGCCATCATTTTCGACGGTTTCTTCGAATGGATACTGTTGCCTTCAAGTATTGAAAATCGCATTTTCTCCTGAGCTTCTCGTTTATATATCTATATTATATATATATATATATCTATATATATATATAATATATATATATATATATATATTTGACTCAGATGTCATCGACCAGGTTTTCATTCAACGGACGCTTAAGAAGATTAAAGGAAGATTATCAGCGGGAGTGACCTAAATTGACTTACCTGTGGATGGACCTCTTGGTATAAATACCACCTTTTCTGTAACTTTTCTCATTCATCTACCTGAAGAGGGAGACAGCAGTCTCTGAAATATAGTATTTCTCTCTATATATTTTGGTGTTTTTATGGGCTCCTTTAATTATTATATATATATATATATATATGATATATTTATATATATATATATATATATATATATATATATATATATAATATATATATTTGTGTGGGGGGGGGGGGGCGGGGAGGTCACAATAGATTGGTTTTTGGAGAAGGAAAACTGTTAATTAAAATAATGGTAATAAAGAACACCAAAAGAATTGCCGAGTTTTCCACTTAATGTTCGTTAATAAAAACAATAGATTTTTTTATGCTGAAGAAAAGCCTAATTTTCCTATTGTAAAAATTTTTTAGTAATCATAACAAAATGAGGATAATTCAAGAGAATCGCTTTGAATACAACAGATTATTGATGCTTCTTCTTATCCCTGAGAGCAGTACAGTACATACTATAATGCATCATCTATCTCTTTTGACGTACGCTTTGCGTATATATTGAAATATGTAAATTTGTTATCCCTCTTGTGCCTACAAACTCTCATTTTGCGCTGGAAAACGTCGACTTTTGGACGTTTGTGTCAGGAGTCCCATCTCCCAAATCACCTAAACTAAGGCTAAGAATTTTGCATAAAATCTTATGAGAAAACTTTTTTTTTTTTTATTTCATCGAGTACTGCGATGTTTTATTTTATTTTATTTTTTTTTTGAGATACGAGATTGATATTTATCGACATACGTTGTCAGTAAGTTTACAATGCATTTTTATCTTCACTTTCACAAAATTATGTAAAATATTTCCTATTATTTAGACCCCAGCTGTTATCGAGAGTAATACTGAAGGTAGAAAACTGATTGAAAACTTGTGCTGGGTTTTTTCATTTACAAAAAACGGTATGGGTCTCATGTATATGTATATATATATATATATATATATAATATATATATATATATATATATATATATATATATACCATCCTATATATATGCATGCATCATATATAGTATATATATATATATATATATATATATATATATATATATATATGCATACATATATAATACTATATATATATATATATATATATATATATCATATATATATATATATATATATATATATATATATAGGGTGTTTCGAAATTCAAATTGGCCCCCCTCGACAGCATAAACTAAAATAGATATGGACAAAAACAGAATAATCCGGAACAGGTATTTATTTAAGTTTCTCTCTGAGTATTTAATATTTTGTGTGGCCTCCATCTACCTGTACCACAGCCTGTATTCTTGAGGGGTATAATTTCAGCAAATTGCAAAAAAGCTGAGACTCAAACTCCATTTCCCTGAGCACTTCGGTCACCTCTCTTCGCAGGTCATCGAGGCTTGGTGTACTATCATAGTTCACTGTGCACGCTTCAACACGATCCTTTAAGATACTACCAATGTTTTCACACACATTAAAGTCAGGGGAGCTACCTGGAAATTCACTTGACGAGAAATCGATTCTACTGTTTCGAAGCAGCTCCTGTGTCTGGAGAGGCTTGAAACATGGTGCCTTATCATGCAAAAATGTGACTTCTTCAACAGATAAGACATTTTCAGGATCTTTGAGGAAAGGAAATACTCCACCAGTAAGCACAGTTTCTCTGAAGTATTCACCCTTCCATGACTCTCCTTTTTCTTTGGTGACCCATGTTAACTGTTTGGCTGTGAAGCAGAGAAAAATTCCCAGACATTCAGGAAATTTCACAGCTTGGTGATAGCGCACATCATCACTGATATCATCTAACTTGCAGCCAAAATGATGTCATTTTTATGATTTGGCTTCCTGACTGTGTAAATGAAGAATTCATATGATGCAGCAATATGGAGAAAGTCAGCTTCATCCCAATCTTTTAGAAATGAACCACAAAACCATGCACGGTCTTCTCTCTGTTGCTGAGTGATGTTGGGCTTGCTGGTAACATGAAATGGCTTGATACCAGATTTTTTCAACTCACGATATACAGCACTATAACTTCTCTTCTTTCCTCTTTTTGTTTCTAGTTCAAGCGTCAATTTAAGTAGACTTTCTTGGTCTACCCACTGCCTCAGCTATGATGCCTTTTGACTCCTGAGAAAGGACTTCAGGCCTTCCAAGAATCTCACTCTTTTCACGATGACAGTCATATGTATTTTTGTTCCAATTTCTTTTAACAAAGGATTCATCTTTTTTTTTAAGTATTTAGCTATCGAGGAACGTGAAATGAAGGATGCGCCAGCAGCCCTGGCTTCAATGAAGGTCAATCCATCACATTTCCTGCGAATCGTTAGCCATGGCTGTATCTAACTCTGTCACTCAGTCTGAAAATACAAGAAATGTATAATGAAAAATAGCTTAATAGAAATTCAAGATAATGTACTTGGAGATAGGATATAGCAGAAAACTTCATAACTTTCCATTTGTTCTGTCGAGGGGGATTGGCTCTAATTTCTAAACTGATATATTATATATATATATATATATATATATATATATATATATATATATATATATATATATATATATATTTATTTTATATGTATGTATATGGTATATATATGTATATATATAACTATATATGTATATATATGTTTTATATATATAGATTTATTCATTGGACCACAGGGAGAATTGAATCCATATAGAGATATTTGATGATTAATTACCGTTCTAATATATGTCGAGGGGTGTTGCTCTAATTTCGAAAAACCGATATATATATATATTTATATATATATATATATATATATATATATATATATATGTATATATATATTTATATATGGTATATATATATATATATATATATATATATATATATATATATATATATAGATTTATTCAGTGGACCACAGGGAGAATTGACTCCATACAGAGATATTTGATTGATTAATTACCGTTCCATATATATATATATATGTGAAATGTATTGTATATCAATATTCTTATGTTAATTTCCAGCCAGTTAGATATATTATTTCACAATTTCTAATAGTGATCTTAATATTAGCCATTGTAAATATTCACCAATTTGGGCGAGAATAAAAACAGTGACTGTTAACGGAGCGGAATGAGAGAACCAATGTTGTCATTCCACGTCCTCAGTGAACTGGTGATATTCGTCTGGTGATCATCAATCTCTGTCAGTCACTTGGATGACGTCATCTTTTTCTGGTTGCTACAGCTGACTTTCTTTTTATTGGTGAACAACATTTTATCGACTTCATTTCCTGTTTACTGTTTTCATTTATTTGACGTTTAAGGTCGTTTAAATGTACATGGTTAGTCCATCATAACCTTCTTTTTCGAAGTTTCATTATATACTAACAGTTAAGTGTAGTCCTAATGTTAAGTAATGTATATATTGATCAAATCATGTTATGCTCATAAAAGAATATAAAAGCATCATTAATATTTTCTCATGTCAAGTAGTTGTAGAATCCACAAGATATGCTCCAGAACTAATTGGCAGATTTAAACCACACTAAAACTCAAGTAGATTCCCTTGTTTTTGCTGTGTTACCGTTAGGTTTATCAACGACAGTACTCCAATTTCTGTAGCTCATATTTATGGTAAAATTCATCTAGACTTTTTCAAAGTTGCTGACCTCAGCTAAGCTTTGTCGGTCAGATGAAAAGTTCGACGAGAAAAAATGAAAAAGTTCAGAATGAAAATATTCTGAAAACAAGAACTTTTAGTCAGTTAAGACTTCTTGTTAAGATGAAAAGTTAAAAGAGAATAGATAAAAAGTTGATTATAATTATATTCAGAAAACAAATACTTATAATCACTAAGCTTGGTCGGTCTGGGAATAAATTACAAAAAAAGCTAAAAAGTTAAAAATAAACATAACATTCGCGTCACGGTAATTCCTGAATACTGGCGGAATTTGACAGGAAAATACCAGCGGTAAAATTCGTGTCCGTGGCCACGTCTGTAATCACCAGATAAACTAGAGAATTACTCGTAATGATGATTGGACATATTGTTGCGGCAGGAAGCGTTATATTATGTCCCTCTTTCTGCTTTAACAGAGGCGACTGATTGGCAGTTTTGCTGAGCCTTCATTATTCATTACAGGATGCTGGGTAATGCTTCGCGCGCGTGTGTGTGTGTGTGTGTGTGTTTGTGTGTTTACGCGCGCGCGCGCTTTATGGGCGCTTCAGAATTGACATAACACCGTGTAAACGAATCCCCCATAACTGTTATGCCTTTGTCGAATGCATTATTCAGGCAATCTCCTACTGATGCTGGGTATTTAGTCATGTACGCAGTCGCGTTCACTGCTCTCTCTCTCTCTCTCTCTCTCTCTCTCTCTCTCTCTCTCTTATACACAGACATTTTGTAAATATTAATATAATTGGAAGCCCAGTAAATAGGTGATATTTATTTGCCGACGCGTTTCGTAACGAAACACATATTACTTCATCAGATGAAAATACACTGAATAAAACTACCGACCTCAAGAATCACAACATGGCACATAAGTAGACTTTAAAATAAGACATTTCAGGAAAAGACCTTGCCAGACTAAATTTTGAAAACTGAATGGATCGAAGATTGCAGATTGACCAATCCAGAATTCCCTGATATTAGAAATCATTCAAAAATATGTAAGGCCAATATCAACTATTCTGACTTCTCTGTTTTGGGCCAAACACGCCATCCACGCGAACTGCTCATTGTAGTGTCGTTATTTATTAAAGCAGTTATTGCCCAAGTTGAACTCACACATCTCTGAACAGTTAGTTGTATCTGGTTTGAACCGGTTTTCTTCGCCGCTTTCCTTTTCATTTTGAGTCATTCATTCTCCGACTTTTAGTCTAGCCGTGTTTTTCCCGGAGTGTCTTATTTTAATGTATATTAACTATGTAGCATGTTGACACACATGAAGTCGTTAGTTTTGTTCCATGTATTTTCTCTTAGCCTTGATGATGTAACTATGCGCTACGAAAACGCGTCGGCAGCCTTGATAATGCAACTATGCGCTACGAAAACGCGTCGGCAAATAATTATCGCTTATAGATGGCCGACTGTATTATATACTGAGGCCTGATAGCGCCAACAGCTCCTGTCCTCTCTATATATATATATATATAATAAATATATATATATATATAAATATATATAATATATATATATAATATATATATATACATATATATATATATAATACACACATATATATATATATAATATATTATATAGATATATATATATATATATATATATATACAAACCGTCTGGTATTCTTGATCTTGTTGGTGTACCTGAGACCTTTCTCTCCAATTGTATTTCATTAGCTCCTTGACAATGTCTTAGTAAAGACGAAAGCACTTGGATTTCTGACTATCATTTCCCTGTGGTATTCGCATACATATATAATATTATATATATATATATATATATATATATATACATAAATATAAATATATAATATATATATATCTATATATACTATATATGTTATATTTATATATATATATATATATAATATATATATATATATCATATATATTATATTGTAAGCGAATACAGGGATAAATGATAGTCAGAAATCCAAGTGCTTTCGTCTTTACTAAGACATTGTCAAGGAAGCTAATGAAATACAATTGGAGAGAAAGGTCTCAGGTACACAACAAGATCAAGAATACCAGACGGTTGATTGTCAAAAGGGTAAAAATTAAAAGAGATAATCCAGGATTATCGGATATCACACGGTCACAAACCTAAACAGATTTGACCCTAACCGATATTACAAAGTATCTTTACAGTCCAAAACATGTAAAAACTGAATGTATTAATTTTTGTTGCTTATCTATCTACAACTTTTTCATTATGAAAGCATCAAGTTAAATAAACCAAGACTTAAATTTAGAACATTTCTATTATTTGACTTGATGAAACAAGATTCAATGATATTCCTTTTAACTATGTCATTACATGGGATTAAAGGACTTGTTCGCTTGAAATCCATTTAATAGGATGATATAAATCTCTCATAAGTACGAATAATGCATTCCATATTTGCCCAGTTCTCACAGAATATTGGTGCTGTTAGAGACGTTGTGAAAGAGACTTACCGGTCTGTCCGTAATAGACTTAATCACACTTTTTGCAAGGAATTTCATATATGCAGCCTGGAAGATCTTTAGGAGAATTTTTTATTACTAAACTCTTGACATTAATATTACTGAAAAAAAAACATTTATGTTAAAAAGCTTTAAAATCATCATAAGGTAATTTTAGAATGTTGTCCTTACTAAATTCAAGTTTGTCATTAGTTGAATAAAATGTTTTTCCAGCTCTTTTTCCATGCCACATTTACAAAAGTTCTTGGGTATTTAAGTTTCAATGCAATATCATAAATAGTTTTAATTGCAGCGTCAATAAACTGCGGGCTACAGACACGTAAAGCCCTTAGGAACATCCCAGAAAAAAACAGAGAATTTAACTGAAAAGGTGAAATTTCTATCATTTCTTTGGACAGTTACATCAAGAAAATTCAAATTACAATTTCTTTCTTCCTCTACAGTAAATTTTATAGAAGAGACTAAATTATTGAGATTATTAAGGAATTCCTGGAGATTTTCGTGAACTGGCCAAATACAAAAAATATCATCCACATACTAAACCATATACAACTTTTTGGGCAAAATTCTGGTAAGAGTTTTGTCTCAAAAAAATTCCATGTAAATATTGCTAAGGATAAGGAGGTAAGGGATTACCCATAGCCATGCCAAACTTTTGTAAACAAAAATTCCCGATTAAAACAAAATTTACTATCTTTGATACATAACCTTATCAGACTAATGAGGTTTGCTACAGTTAAGGGAATGTCATGACGTTCTAATTCATCCTCCAAAAGTTCAAGTAAGTATCTACAGGCACTTTTGTAAATAAAGAGACAACGTCAAAACTAACCATATTAAAATCAAAATTCAAATTTAAACTATTCAATTTGTTTATCAAATCAACATTGTTTTTAACATTCGTGTTAGAAATGTTTATTAAAATTGGAGTTCACTGTCTGTGTAGGGTCAGACCTCAGTTTCGTATAAGTATCAGTATCATTTAGCAATGTCATTATTTTACTTATATAGTCACTTTTATTCATTATTACCACTGCATTAGATTTATCTGCTTTTGTCACTTTTACTGCTTCGTCTTCTTTAATTTTCTTATAAGCCTGGAGAAATCTTACGGGTACATTAGGGGGAGAAGGTGTTTACTCATAGCACCATACACAATACCTTTGCAAATATTGATATCATCAGGGCATAGGTTTTGATCAAATTTTTCCAAATAAACAAAAGGATTTTGAAATGTCGACACAGTCCAGGTTACCGTTAAACACACCAAAGCTTAACCCATATCCCAAAGCCGCTGTCGTAGCACTATCTACTGGTTTGTCTGATAAATTAACATTCAGCTTGACTTGAAGCTTCCTTTCAAGACGGTTGCAGCAGTTTCTCAATTTAGTAAAGACGAAAGCACTTTGATTTCTGACTATCATTTTCCTGTGGCATTCGCTTATTTAATGAAGTCACGTGCATCTACTGTGATTTTCTAAGCTTATATATATATATATATCTATAATATATATATACATGTATATATGTATATATAGTATATATACACACAGTATACATGTATATATATATATATGTGTGTGTGTGTGTAATATCAATTCCATGATAAAAAGAAATGTAATACATTCCTTAGAATAAAAAGCATAGCTTCGAATCAGAAAAAAACACACAAAGGAAAAACCTCCTGCTTGCTATGGGGGGAACCTACTTCTTTTGGCTCCCACGAAAACTAAGTGAATCTGATGAATCAACTTAACCTAAAAAGAGGTGTTCGTTCGTGCACACGTATCTCTGTTAGTTTTGTAACCCATTATACTGTACATAACTTTGTAAACACTTCACTTCTTCTTCGTCCTCCAACTCTCTAGGAAGTATTACCACTCTTTTCTTTGAAAAAGTCTATCTCAAGATGTAACCTACTCATAGTATATATCTATGTTTGGCTAACTTCCGTGATTCCGACAACCTTCTATTGTACTAATCATGAAGAGAAGAAATTGAAGAGTATCCCCTTCTTGCCTGGAGAGATAGAGAGAGAGAGAGCGAGAGAGAGAGAGAGAGAGAGAGAGAGAGGAGAGAGAGAGAGAGAGAGATTGTTAAACATCTCCAGACACACTGCTGTTTGCATTTGCAAACCATTCAGTTACTAACCGAGGACTGTGTACGTACACTTAAATTACAAGTGAGACTAGTCCCCTAACTATATAATATATATATATATATATATATATATATATTTATATATATATATATATATATATATTATATATATATATATAATATATCTATATATATATACACAATACCTTTACTTCCAGTCACGCTTCTTGTCTTCAACCTTTACTTCCAGTCACGTTTCTTGTCGTCAACCTTTACTTCCAGTCACGCTTCTTGTCGTCAACCTTTACTTCCAGTCACTCTTCTTGTCTGCAACCTTTACTTCCAGTCACGCTTCTTGTCTTCAGCCTTGCTGCCCATCCTCTAGCTACTATATCTCCCAGTGCCCCCTTTAGGTCCTAATAATTCATCTCGTTTAATCTCTATTATTATTAATTGATATTTTTTTCTTTTAATGAACCCTATTCACAAGCCCACAGGAGTCATTGACTTGAAATTCTAGCTTCCAAGAAATATTGAGTTCACTCGAAAGAAGTAACAGAGGGTAATGGGAAATACAGAAGAAGATACCATATATTAGAAAAGCAGATAAGTTAATAAATATAATAAAGGTATAAGTGAAATTCTGAAATACAAATTGCATCTTAAATACTTTATCTTGGTGTCCAACCACTCCAACTCGCTCTTATTCGTTGAATGCCCAAAAGTGCCCCAGTGTTCCGGCTTGACAGGGTAAATTTCATAATTCATTACGGTTAAATCAAGTATGACTGTTATTTTTGTATTTTCAATTTCAGCTTTCTTTTCGTAACTGAAAAAGACCGTGATGAACCATTTTAGATTAAAGATTGTTTTTTCAATCTAATTTTTACTTCATTTCATTTCAATATTTCTATTTCCCTTTTCCGAAAAAGAGGGTTTCCAGCACTTTTGCTTTTTTAAAGGTTTGCCCTCATAACTTTGTTTTAAATCAGTGCTGCGAAACCTTGCGACATTTTTTTTTATTATTGAGAACGTTTTTTATAGTTTTTTTTTTTGTAATATATCTTTCAAAAAAGAAAATGTTTTTCTTTTATTCCAGAACGGGCGACAGACCCTGAGTTAATCATGTGTGATAAATTCTTACTGGAAAAAGTATGTGAAGAAAAGAAATTTTTCTCTAAATAAATTGAATAAAACATTAACAGATATATAATAGCTTTTTTGTAGTATAGATAAATAGGTAGATATATAGCTAGACAGATAGACATTTGGAGAGAGAGAGAGAGAGAGAGATTAAGCATCTAGGTTTTGAGGAGTCGTGTTGTTCTCATTTAGTAGTCCATCACTTTTCTTGCTATGTGCACTAATTCCATGAGCACACTCTTCTGCGTGAGTTCTGGAGCTACTTCAGCATCTAATTTTCCAGGTGCCTTTTCAGGGATCTTGGAGTCGTGCCTATGCCCCTACGATTATGGGCATATCCCATATCCTTCATATTTCTATTTTCAGGTCATAATACTTATAAATGTTGTATCTTTCTTTCTCATCTACTCTGGTGTACTACGGTATTGCGACAGCAATGAGTGATACTTTCTTCTTGATTTTGTCAATCAACGTCACGTCTGGTTTATATGCACGCATCACCCTATCTGTTCTGATACCATAGTCCCAGAGGATCTTTCCCTGATCGTTTTCTATCACTCCTTCAGGTTGGTGCTCGTACCACATATTACTGGAAGGTAGCTGGTGTTTCTTGCACAGGCTTCAGTGGAGGAGGGCTTTTGTTACTGAATCTTGCCTCTTTTTGTGCAAGTGCCGGACATTTCGCTTGCTATTTGGTTTATGGTCTCGTTATTCATATTGCACTTCATGCAATTATTATTATTATTATTATTATTATTATTATTATTGAATACAATAGCTGTTTCAACGGCATTTAATTTATATAGAATCATCTCAATTCTTCTTATTATCTTTTTCTCGTCAGCATGTAGCTGGTGTATTAAGTTTCCTAAGGACATGTAAAGATTTTCATTTGTCTTAGGTTTATTCCTCTAACGTGTCGACAGCGCACAGGCAGTCATCTATGAGAGTTTACAGTACAGTGAATTAAGATACGTTTTACAAGTATTTATAGCATGCAAGGTCGTGTACAATCGGTGGGCGGGTCGGTGGGAACGGATTTTAATTGGTCGTTGGATGGTAACGAAATCTCCCCCTGAGGCGTTCAGACCTACGTAGTTTGGACGGGGTTATTAGCGTCGTTGGGTGTTGGTTGGGGTTGATATATCTTCCGCTCGTTCTCTCCTGCTTTCTCTCTCTACTTCTTCCGCTCTTTTCTCTCTCTCTTGCGGCTCTCTCTCTCTTCTCTTTTCTGCAAGTCCTCTCTCTCTCCTCTCTCTCTCTCTCGTTCGCTCCTTCTCACGCTCTCTCTTTCTCTCTCTGCCTGCTCCTCTCTCTCTCTTTCTCTTTCTCTCTCTGTTTGCTCCTCTCTCTCTCTCTCTCTCTCTCTCTCTCTCTCTCTCTCTCTCTCTCTCTCTCTCTCTCTCTCTCTCTCTCTCTCTCTCTGTCTCTCCCCCCTCGATCTCTCCTCTCTCTCTCGTGGCGGTATACGGAGTCGGTTGGTTTCTTGCGCCATTTCTTCTATGATGGTGGGAAGAAACTCTGTTCTTTTACCGTGTTGATAGTCGGTTTTTTCTCTAATATGCGTAATGCTTCAAGATAACGTAGGCGTTTTCGGTCCGGTGCATGGTCAATGATTTCTATGTTCTTTATAAGCTCAGCTCTTTCTGGTCTCCTGTTATGTTTTTCTCTATAGTAATGAAAATGGCCCCTTCTTGAAGATGACACGAGAGACGCTTGGAGAGTCTGGTAGTGGTCATCCCGATATAAGAATGGTGGCATCCATCCACCGAGCATGTGAATTCGTAGTGACAGTCCTTCTCTTCAAAGACGTTTCTGGGGGTGGGGGCGCCGGGTTGTTTCTAAGAAGCAGCTGGCTGGTTTTCATGCTTTTGTAATAAATTATGAGGCTAATTTTACACTTTCTGTAGTGGGGGAGACATTTTTCACTGATTATTTCCTTATAGCCTTTTCATCTTCCAAAAAAATATTTGTGGTGCATATGATTTTTATAAAATATTTTTATAGCTCCACTTTGGTCGTTAGTTACGGTCGTTCTTTCTTGGTGCCATTTATTTATGGAGTCCCTCGTTTGGCGTTCGACCATACGGTTTGAAAAGTTATTATTAATGAGAACTTGTGTAGACCTTTCGATCTCCCTGGTGGTTTCTCTCCATGTGGAACAGTGTGTAAGGGCGCGGCGGACGAAGGCATCTACCACCGATCTTTTATACCTGTCTGGGCACTCGCTGGACCCATTAAGACATAGACCCGGGTTTGTGGGTTTCTTGTAAACCGTGGTGGAGCTATAAAAATATTTTATAAAAATCATATGCACCACAAATATTTGGAAGATGAAAAGGCTATAAGGAAAATAATCAGTGAGAGAGAGAGAGAGAGGAACTTGCAGAAAGAGAAAGAGAAAGAGAGAGAGCAAGAGAGAGAGAAAGAGCGGAAGAAGTAGAGAGAGAAAGCAGGAGAGAACGAGCGGAAGATATATCAACCCCAACCAACACCCAACCGACGCTAATAACCCCGTCCAAACTACGAGGTTCTGAACGCTCTAGGGGGAGATTTCGTTACCATCCAACGACCAATTAAAAATCCGTTCCCACCGACCCGCCCACCGATTGTACACGACCTTGCATGCTATAAATACTTGTAAAACGTATCTTAATTCACTGTACTGTAAACTCTCATAGATGACTGCCTGTGCGCTGTCGACACGTTAGAGGAATAAACCTAAGACAAATGAAAATCTTTACATGTCCTTAGGAAACTTAATACACCAGCTACATGCTGACGAGAAAAAGATAATAAGAAGAATTGAGAAGATTCTATATAAATTAAATGCCGTTGAAACAGCTATTGTATTCAATGCTACTGCCCTCAGAGAAGGCCTCCTTCCATATTATTATTATTATTATTATTATTATTCTATAAACCTATTTTGTGTCACATGCAGATCTTAAAATAGGATGAAATCCTCCACCTACAGTATACTATACCAGAAATTTTTACTAATCAGACTTTAGATGAAGTAATTGATTTTCTTAAAAGTAAAAAATATCTTCAACGGGTATTACGAAATTCCTCATATTTTGAAAGCAAATTTTGCAACTGCTAACACATGAAAATTGTTACACAGGCGTCGATTCGTAAGATTCCTTTGGTAATCGAGCTAAACTAATTACGAAACGAAATTTGTAAACTTTTCTTATGAATTGGACCGTCAGGGAAATTGATCTCTCTCTCTCTCTCTCTCTCTCTCTCTCTCTCTCTCTCTCTCTCTCTCTCCGTAGAGAGAGGAAGACAGTAGCAGCTCGGGGCGAAGAGGGAGATCCTAACCTTGCGCCCCCCCCCCCCCCCCCCCCCCTCCACCCGCCCCCTCTCTCTCTCTCTCTCTCTCTCTCTCTCTCTCTCTCTCTCGTTAAATTTGTAAACAAGACACAATTCAAGGATTTCTGTTTCAAACAGCTTCATTCGATTGTGGGGAAACAGAGAAAGAATTATGAACAAATTCTCTCTCTCTCTCTCTCTCTCTCTCTCTCTCTCTCTCTCTCTCTCTCTCACTGTATTCCGCCAACTTTCCTTTTAGGAGGCTAATTATTGAGTAATGACAGGTAGGAAAACTGTTCATTAGTGCTGTGATATATTATTCCTACCTATGGATTTCTCTTGTACGTATTTAGGGATGGAGATCAAATTGATTTTTAAAATTATCTATTTATTTATTTTTTTACCTTAGTTCTTTCTTCGTTTCCATCTGATTTTTATGATATACTTTTTTGTCCACATTTCTGTGGGTCTCTCATAGAAAACCCCCGCCAACCCCCCGCCCCCCAATAAGACAGAAAATCTATTGATAGGAGTTCATTTATCTATCAGTCCATTTTTTTTTATTCATCTATTCCATTTGTTGTAATTAGTTGGTGTTATTGACCCCATTGATTGTGACGTCAGCCAATAAATTGGGTACACATCAACCTAGATAAAAAAATGTTTACACGGAAATTATTTCCTTTAATAAGATTTCAAAGAACAATTCACTGAACCATGGAAGAAATTTATTTTTACCCAGGGATATTTTTGGCGGATGAAAGTGAAACTGATTCGCTGATCGAAAACTGGATGTTTTGACGATTTTGGGAATTATGTCATCATTTGTTTTGCTCGGCCTTTTTTTTTTTAGTTTTGCTTTCGCTAGGTACGCTCTCTCTCTCTCTCTCTCTCTCTCTCTCTCATCTCTCTCTCTCTCTCTCTCTCTCTCTCTCTCTCTCGTTAAATTTACATATTAGACACAATTCGTGGTTGTCTTTGTCGGTTACTTTTATATAAATGGAGAAACAGCGAAATAATGATTACTCTCTCTCTCTCTCTCTCTCTCTCTCTCTCTCTCGTTCTCTCTCTCTCTCTCTCTCTCTCTCTCTATCAGTTTTTTCCCAAGAAAATTGCGTGAATGATTAAGTTGAGAATT
>NC_087206.1:87376402-87391402 GCF_015104395.2 Macrobrachium nipponense
ATTAAGTTGAGAATTACATCAAATGCATCAGAATTAGAGAGCAGGATAAACGCATTACATTACACCATCTCACGTATTATGAGGCTAATTATGGGATGATTAAGGAAGAAAACGAGTAATTCTATCATTATCCCGGAGGGGTAATGACAGGTAAGATACCTGTTCATTAAGCTCTGATATGTTATTCTTACCTTGGGATGTTCCCTGTGCGTGTTTATGGTTTCAGGTGGAACTGATATTGAAAATGTATTTTGTTTTCATTTATTTTACATACTTTTATTTATATTCCTTATGAGATTTACAGATACATGTTTTTTTCAAATTATGATGGATGATATTTGTAAAGGAATCTCATACTATGAAAGACCTGAAAAAAATTACAGCGGTAATAGTTAATTTATTTGTCATTCTTTTTATTTTTATTTATCCTTTGTTAATGTATTCCATTTGGTTGTGACTTGTCGGTGTCAGTGACCCCTATTGGTTGTAACATCAGACGACCTAACATTAAATAATCCGCTAGATTTTCACAACCTACATAATTTTGTTCACACAGAAATTACTTCCTTCAGTAAGATTTCAAAGAACATTTTGGTGAAACACAAAAACGAATTGAATTGTTTACTTAGATAAATTTTAACGGTTTTGGGGAATTATATCATCCATTTTTTCTGAAGTAAAGAAAGATTATCCCGGTTTTGCTTCCCCTTGATACGACTCTCTCTCTCTCTCTCTCTCTCTCTCCTCTCTCTCGTCTCTCTCTCTCTCTCTCTCTCTCTGTACCCCAGCATATATGATATATATTAATATATATTATATAGAATATTATATATATATACCATAGATATATATATATATAATATATATTATATGTGTATGTATGTAGTTATAGATAATATATGATACTATATATGTAATATAATATATGTGTGGGTGTGAATATATATATATATATATATTATATATATATATATATATATATATATGTATATATTATATATATATATATATATGTAATATATATTCACAAACACTCACCACACATATATATATTACGTGTGTATATATATAGATATACATACAATATAACATATACACACACAATCTAATGTGTAGAAACTAAACCGTGTTTACAACAGCAGATTATTCTGTAAACCAACAATGACATCTTTAAGTGAAGAAAAAGCCAATAAACCACTCCTCAACATACCAAACAATGGTAATAACATAATATATGTAGAATTAATTCCCATTTCAATTTACACACACACACACACACTATATGAGCGTGTCTTTATGTCACCAGTTCACTTAAGTAGCCATTTTCTCTGAAAGATATCTACCCATATACACAATGCTAGACACATGATCATGAAACGTCTGATGAAGTACATGATAAAGAACTGATGATAAAATGATAACAGATAATAATCACCAAAATGTTAATATAAATAATAGACTACTAAAATGTTAGTTATTTTCTATTTTTAACACTCACCCCTTCACTGTACCAAACCCCTCCCCCCCCCCCCCCACACATACATACATACACACACACACACACACACACACATATATATATATATATATATATATATATATATATATAGAGAGAGAGAGAGAGAGAGAGAAACATTTTCCGTAGGAAAAATAAAGGAGATTCCTCGCTTGAATAGGATGTAGCAGTGGAGAGAAGCTAGAAGTAGCCCTCTCGGTTGACACTTACTAGTGAATAAACATCTAAAAATTGACTTTGAAGAGATGAATCAACAAGAGAGACTTGACTCCTTTGATGATGCCGCTTGGAAATCCTTGTGAAAGTGTTTAACAGAATTGTAAACGAATATCCTCTCTCTCTCTCTCTCTCTCTCTCTCTCTCTCTCTCTCTCTCTCTCTCTCTCTCTCTTCTCCCCGCCCATTTATCCTCCTTTCACACCCACTGCGGTAATATTTTCATCTCAGGAAGTGAATTTCGAAATATTTTGTGTTATTTTTAATGCGTAGGAAGATATACATAATTACATACATATATACATACTTATATATACATGTATAAAGTTTTATGTAACCAATGTACCTTTCAGTTCATTGTTTTGTCATTGTAAGTCCTGACTTAGCATATAACTTAGACAAACATAAAAAAATAGATTCAGTATCCCACTTTAATTAATGAGTATATGATCCTGTCATTCAAAACCAAAAGAACGCCATTCACTAGAACCTAATACTCGTAAACCGTCATTACGTATTCATTCATAAAATTACATTCACAAAAAAGCATCGAACGAGGCGTATTCAAATCCACAGTAGACCTCAGTATATACAAAACCATTTTCCTTGGGCTCCTGTCAATGTGCTGAGCCGAGCATCAGGAATTCAAGGCATCTTGAGAGGGAGGTAGCCAGTCCTTCGACTGTACTGTGGAGGAGGAGGAGGAGGAGGAGGCCTTTATAAAGGCAAGAGTATTCGACAGTGTTCGAATTCTTAGGGCGAATGGGGCCAAGGGTTACAATATACAGGGAGAAGGAATCCTCCGGTTCCTGAATTCTCGTCCACCTAAAGGGGCTGCTGCTACTGCTGGTGCCTCTGGGAGATGTCTTGAATACTGAGAGGAAATTCCTCCTCTCTCTCTCTCTCTCTCTCTCTCACACACACACACACATTTATATATATATATATATATATATATATATATATATATATATATATATATATATATATATATATATATATATACTACAGACACACACATATATATATATATATATATATATATATATATATATATATATATAATAATATATATATATATATCATATTATATATATGTGCCTTATTCATTTATCACACATATCCACAGGTGAAAACTAAGAGACTGGGTGTAGGTCTTGACCGGTTTCGGCTTTATTTCCAAGCCATTGACAAAGGCTTGGAAATAAAGCCCTAAATCTGACTCATGGGGAAGGAATCAGAAATGTATTTCTTTGAAATTACGTTTTCATATATTTTTTAATAATTTTTTATTTATTCGTTCAAATATATTGCTAACCTGTTCTTTTACTCCTCTGTTCGGAATACAAGAATCACACTTAGAAACCAATTGTAAAAGCGGACAGTAGGCAACTAAATCGACGAAGATAGACAAAAAAGGCAGAATACTTGAATTCGTGTTTCAACAAATACCTGAATATTTCCTAATAGTTGATCTGCGGAATAAACTTGGTAACAAAGTTCGCAAAGGCTTTAGAACATAGTCATTGTTAGACTTGCTTTAGATTTTCTCGTTAGTTTCGAGCAGGTTTCAATATTTCGCAGAATTAGCCAGCAATATGAAAGCAAGCCATGTAAGAATGACCTTTGATATTGCAAAATTATTCAGTAGTAGTGTTGAATGCTTCTACAGAAAGCATTGTAGTTTATGTACAATCGTGAAGTTTATTCACCACCCACGCATGGGATGCTCAATAGAAATGCTTTTTTTTATTGTGTATTTTTTACAGTTTTTTTTTTCAAAATCAGTATTATGAACAACCAGTAAGGTGATTTTTATTTTCTCCTCGGACTGTAGAATTTAATTTGATCTATGTCGTAAATTGCTGTCCTAGATAAGAAGGAACCCGCTTGAAAATGATGAATGTCTTAGTCTTGCACCTCACACCAAATATTCATCTTTTCGCATATTAAAGACGAACCATTTCCCGGAGAACAAGGAAATCAGACCATGGTTGATTTGGAAAGGACTCCCTCTCACTGAGGAAGAATATCTTCCTCAGATACCAGCTGTTATTAGATCAGAAACGCAGGGGCTATTACTCTCTTGCATTTTGAATCCTGGAGTAATATATCATTCTTACATGAGCACTGGAGGAGAAAGGTTCACGAGCTGACCTGACCGCTACGCGTTTACTTGTTATTAAAGATGATAGGGAGACGATATAAGTTGAGGAAAAGCATATCGAGGATGTAAATACTCTTGAGAAGATGTAAAATGGGAAGATGTTTTGCAAGAAGGGTAGAGGGGCTTGGCTGTAACGAAAAATGACTTAAAAACTGATAATGTATATTAAATGGAATGTTTATATAAGTGTATTCATAAGTACATATCACTGGTTACTTGAAGTATCAGATATGACCAGATCATTTTAATTTCATTTCATTATTATTTGTCTGAAAATTGCCGTTTATTTTGCAAACATACCAATGCACTTGTTTACTCACAACCGTTGTCTAAGCAGATTACTATCGCAATTATAAGTTTTAATGTTCATTCAGTACTTAAACGAGATGTATCAACACATCATGATTTTTACTTCATGTGTGAATAAAGAAATATATGTGAATTACATTTGAGAGCTAAATTTAATACGTCTTCGGTATTTATGCCAATATACAAGTCGATGTTTAAAAATAAGATCAGTGTTATATATATATAGTATATATATATATATATATATATATATATATTATATATATATATATATATATATATATGTGTGCTGTGTGTAAGTTGTGTGTGTGTTGTGTGCGTAATATATGTATATATATATATATATATAGATAGATAGATATTTTTTTTTTTATAGATAGATAGATAGATAGATAGATAGACAGCTAGATATATAGATGGATATACACGCTGTGTGTAAGATGCAGATTCTTGAACACAATATGTATCCTGCTTCTGCGCCCTATATTTCCACTTCCAACGAAAGGGATTGCTGATCTTAAATCCCTTTTGTTATGAGAGAGAGAGAGAGGATTACCGAGAGGCATAATGGAAACCATCATACACCATGTTTTCTTGCCGTCTCTCAGGAAACTGAATGAGGATTTGGAGTTCTTGAATTATTCATTTGCGAGAGTAAAGAATGGAATTCCCTTCTAATTGCAATTCTGCTCTTTTGCCAGAAACCCACTAATAGCAGGAAGACTCCTGTTGCGTTTACCGATTCAAATTCACCTTTCCTGGCGTTGCTTACATTGCATATTGTTAATTTTTTGTATGCTAGGCTTTTAATGTAATTACTTCATTTTATCCTTTTGATGTTGTGCAATATTTATTCTTTACATGCATCCTCGAGGGTAAATGTTTTTTTTTCAAGGTTGGGTTAATATTTTTGATATTTCTTTATTAAAAAGTTTATGAGCAAAGCACGCTAGTCTTATTAATATTAATTCAACAGTTGAACCCCATTCATAGGGAACAAGCGCACAGGGGATCTACAGTTGATTGATTGATTCATCATCCGGTTATTCAACGCTATGTATTACAAACTATTAATCAAAGGAAGACCTTTAATGTCCTCTTAATGTTTGTTGAAATTACTTGAGACTTCTTATTTGTATCCTTAGGGTGACCCTGGGAGGATGAAATACAGAAGGTCGTATTATTGGGGGCAGACCTCACTTTAGCAGAAAATACAAAAGGTTCAGTAATTCAAAGCATATTATTATATATAGATATATATATATATATATATATATATATATAGATATATATATTATATATATATATATATATATATATATTATATCATATATATATATATATATTATATATATAGTACACATGTATATAAGCATATGTATACATATATATAATATATATATGTGTGTGTGCGTGTGTAAATCTTTATTTCCTTCTGTCATGTTTTATGTATTTTTTTGGAAAATCTTGTCTCTCCCCTTTGGCACAATATATTTTAGCATCGGGGGGGGGGGGGGCTTGCTTATGGCCCTGTTGACCGACATTCTATGTATAGTCTCTCTCTCTCTCTCTCTCTCTCTCTCTCTCTCTCTCTCTCTCTCTCTCTCTCTCTCTCTCTCTCTGGGCTTCTTGTCATTCATGCTTTATGAATGATTCCATAAAAAAACATTTCTTGGCTTCATTTCTATATTGTCGCATCAGTTTGGAATTCGTTTTGAAATTATAGTAATACTAATAATATAATCTACTCTTTTGTCTTGTACTATGTCAACCTCGCTGTCAACTACTATTTTGTATTTCAATGACCTCATTCTCAATCAAAGTCTGAGCCGTTCTGTCTGAATAAAAATGCTTTTTTAAATTCAGTTTGACTTCACTGTTAATGTTGATTTTGTATTTGCTGTTATTATACGCATGTAATAACCATTACCGTTATTATCGTAGCTTTTCCTCAGTAAACAGACGCTTCCATCTATATTGTGTAGCTCGAGAGGTAAGAAGTTTCATTTTGCTCCATCTGGTCCCCCCTCCCCCAAAATATGTATGTCTAAAGGAAATAATATAAATAAAATGACATTTAAAACTACTTACTCGTCTCTTCACAGTGATCTAATTTTACATTTTTTGTTGTAATAAGTGACATTTAAAACTACTTACTCGTCTCTTCACAGTGATCTAATTTTACATTTTTTGTTGTAATAATGCATAACTTACTTTATAATTCTGTCATTTCCATTTTCATATCGGCCAAAATGACTTTGTCTGTGGCTGAAAAGTCTCTTACGTTTAAATGTGTTAGAGTTCAAATATAAGTATATGAACAATGGCCGAATAAAAAGTCTCTTACATCTAGATAACGAAGTGCAAACCACTGGCCTAACACTCCTGTCCTTCGCTTATTGCAAAACACATAACAGGCTCTGTGCAACTATTGGAAGGGAGTGATTGTAGGTATTATTGCTCTCGTCCCCGATAATTGTGTTCGGCGGTAAATACGTCTTATTGGCCGCTGGGAAATTGGTGTCGCTTTTGTGTTTTGCTCAGTTTGCGTTGGAAATGGTCTCCTTGATCACTAGATCACGTCGGTTCTTTACTCTCTCTCTCTCTCTCTCTCTCTCTCTCTCTCTCTCTCTCTGGTATGTATGTATGTAAGTATGTATGATGTACTATATTTATACGTATATATATATATATATATATATATATATATATATATATGATATATATATATACATATATATATATATTATATATATATATATACTATATATATATATATGTGTGTATGTGTGTGTCTGTATATATACACTAATACTAAAATTGAAAAAAACAAAAGATATATCAGTCTAACAGGTGGGTCCTCTGTCGAAAATCAAAGACAAGACGAAAGTCGACTTCCAAGATTATTTTAAGAGAATAACAGAGAATAAGCAAAAATACTTTTTTTTTTGTTCTTTTAGGTCCACAAAGATTCCATTCAAGAAATCCTGTTTGATAGAAAGAGAAAGGAGGTCGAGATGACTAAGAAATGTCCCTGTGTTATGACCAGATGGTCAACAGGTATGGTACACGTGGCGTGACTCTTCTCTCTCTCTCTCTCTCTCTCTCTCTCTCTCTCTCTCTCATTTTTTCTACTCTTTGTAGAAGACTATCGCTGTATAAGCACTGTACAATATTTACGGATAACCGATTTATATGAAGAAACTAGAATATTGCTTATTGGAATATTTTCAGAAATTAAACTAATGATAACAGACATACAATCTCTCTCTCTCTCTCTCTCTCTCCTCTCTCTCTCTTCTCTCTCTCTCTCTCTCTCTCTCTCTCTCTCTCTCTCTCTCTCTTTATATATATATATATATATATATATATATATATATATATATATATCTATATTTTATGTATATATATATATTTATATATATAAATGTATATATATATATATATATATATATATATATATATATATATAATATGCACACAGAGAGAGAGATTGTTTGCTGTTGTCATTAATTAAATTTCTGAAAATATTCCATTTAGGAATATTCTAGCTTCTTCATATAAATTTGTAATTTGTAAGTATTGTATAGTGCTTATACAGCGATAATCTTCTACAATGAGAAGAAAAATGAGAGAGAGAGAGGAAATCATGCTACGTGTACCATACAAGGACATTTCTTAGTCCTCTCTATCTCTTTTTGCAACAGGATTTCTTGAATGAAATCATTGGGCACCTGAATAAAAAACAAAGGAAAAAATAACTATTTTTGGTTTATTCCCGTTTTTTCTCTTACAATATTCTTGGAATTCCACTTTTGTCTTCCTTCGATTTCGACCAAGGACCCTCCTGGAAGACTGAAATTTCTTTCGTTTTCATTTTAGAATTTGACGTCAAAGGAAATAGACAATTCTTTTAAATTTTAGCTGATATGCAATATACAAAACAATTGTATTGTCTAATACTTTTACCCAATGCAGTTTGCGATGATTATTACTGTAGTAAGCTTGGCAGAGTTTATACATAACACATTTTTCATTAGTTACATTATAAATAACCATTTGGTTTTCCATGAATAATTTTCTCTGCGCAAAATAACTCTCCAATTTACGACTGAAAAGTATTTTCATGCACTCTCATATATTTCCTTTGCAATAGATGTATTGTAATTATTATACCCTCTATTTATTTGCTAAATTCCAATAAGCCTCTGTGATAAATATGTAGGAAATTTCTGGGAAATTGTTTTGATGAATTCTGGAGTGAAAATAACAAAGCTAAAAGAGAATATACACGACAGAAAGACAGGAGCTTAACAGAAGAGTTGCCGTGTTTTCCAAAGCTCCTGAATTGCATAAGAAGAGGCGGTATTTTAAAGTCAGTTTTTCCAGGTTTGAAAATACAGTTTTGATCTTGAAAGCGTGATGCCTGCCAAGGTGTAGAGATTACAGGGAAGCCCACGCAACCCTTGGAGTCAGAGAGGAGATAAAGGGAACCTTTTTGTGGACTGCTCTCTCTCTCTCTCTCTCTCTCTCTCTCTCTCTCTCTCTCTCTCTCTCTCTCTCTCTCTCTCTCACTGTCAGAGTAAAATATTCATAGTGAAGTTTTTTTTGAGAGACTTCATCTTAAGGTACTCGAGTTATTTCTTCAAGTGCTAAGATTCTCCAAGGGTAACTTCTTGCATGCATTTCGGTTAGCGAATAAAATAAAACTGGCATCTTGAAAACTGAATTTAACTTATAGTTGACAGATAAATCATGTTGGTTAAGTATGACCTTTGACCCAAGTCCCTGTTTGCATTAAAAGATGTCTCGGCATCTATTGTTATATAAAGACTATATATTTATATGCATATAGCATATAGCATATCAATATATATATATATATATATGTGTGTGTGTGTTTGTGGTGTATATATAAATATATAGATATATATATATATATATATATAAAATAAATATATGCTACTTTTCAAAAATGCATATTTCCCCTTTTGAAATGTCATGTAGAATTGTGCAACATTTTTTCAGATTCCTAGATAGCTTAGAGATAGGATGTTTTAAATGTGTGTTCAGATTTCACATTACATATTGTAAAAGAATATATATATATGATGTAGAATGTAAAAAGAGAGAGATTTTCTTTGTCCGTTCGAAACTACGAATGTTTACCTTTTATGTCAGCATTGTGAGATTTAGAGGAACTGCGAGATCCGTTTGCTTTCCTAAATCTGTCAACGCGTTTGATAAGCGATCGAATTGAGTCTTTGCGTAGTTATCTAAACATGTAAATCTTAATTATCGCTCAACCTCCGTTTCAGTCGAGTACGTGTCTTTTTTTTTTTTTTTTTTTTTTTTAACAGACTGGTCTCATACGTGTATGTCTTTGATCAAAGCCACGTGGAGGTTGCACATTTTTGTGTGAGATTGCGTCAGATTTCGAAGTTTCTGGAAGCATTTGTGCCAAAAACTTTTTGTGTCATCTCCTCAGTCCAGTTTTCGCAAGGGAAGAAGATTTTATTATATATTAGAACCTCGAGGCATTAACATCTCTCTCTCTCTCTCTCTCCATCGCATAGCACTTTTGATCTTAAAGTAACATAACGTAAATTGGTCACTCGTAACTTAGGATTTCATATTTGATATTTCTTAGAGTTTATTTAGTATCATTTAGTGTTTTTGTGGAATCTGAACAAACATTGTTTCGTAACGGCGCCTGGTTTTTGTGAAAGTGTGATACAAGCTGCAGCAAGAAAGAAAGAAGTTGGTATACCAAAAAGGTAAAGTGTGTTATGTTTTTATTAGTTGCAACTAATAATTGTTAGGAACAGTGATGAACTAATAACTAATAACGGTTAGGAACAGTGATTAACTAATAACTAATAACGGATAGGAACTGTGGTTAACTATACTCTATTTTTTTTCATCTGTCCATCTGCCTGTGGTGTTTTTGTATGGTAACACTGCGTCCCGGGCTTTAGATAGTTACGCTAATTGTAAGTTTTAGGTAAATAAAAGGATATCTGGGTGTACATTTGCAACTGAAAAGTGTTTTAATAATTTACTGTATGCGAATTACACCGTTAATATTCGAAATAGGATATTATTATAATCGTTGAATGTAAGCTGAATGTAGCTATCTAAAGCCCAGACGCAGTGTTACCATACAAAAACACCACAGGCAGATGGACAGATGAAAAAAAACAGAGTATAATAACTAATAAGAGATGGTTATGAAGGTTTGGTAAAAACTGATGGTTACAATGTTTTGAGTGAAAAAATTTACACTTTTACACATTGCGTATTTTTTTGTTTTGCGATTGTTCCATTGTTTGTGCACTTGTTAATTTTCTTATTGAAGTGTGCCTTTTTATTTTATATTTTTATTTGCATTCACAATTTAATTGACTTAGTTATTTTCATTGCTTAATCATTGCACATTTAATTAAATTTAACACGTGAATTAATTTGCATTTACTTAGAATTCTTTTCAAGTTTTATTATTGTTTAGCACTTGTGAATTAATTTCAAATTTTCAATTATTGCCTAACACTTTTGAATTTCAATTGAATTAATTTTCTTGAATTTTATGATAAATTAATTTTGATTTAATTTTACTTAATTTGATTCAAGAATTAATTAAACTTTACTTTGTTTTCAAGTAACAGTAATTTTCCCTGATATTGTGAATTTTATTTATAAATTTTGAATTTGATAATAAATTTTTGTATTTAAAATTTTTATAAGTGTTTTCATTTCTAACCAGTATATTTGCATACGATTATGTTTATGATAGGTAGAAACATAGAAAGGTAATTGATTTGCTTTCCTTCAATTTACTTGAAGTGACTTAGAACTAGGGAAGTACTTAGACTTCTGAAATCAGGGAAATACTTAGACTTTTAAAGTTGTTGATGGAGTGATGCCCTTTGATTAATTTAATTACTTACAAGATTACCTCACACCTGTTTTGATGAACTTAAGTCTGATTTTCTGCAATACTTGTAAGTTGTTAAGGGATCACTATTGCCTTTAGAGTATTCAGTCGTTTAGTGCATGTTATGAGGGTTCAGGTGTCTGGCTTTTAGTGAGGTAATAATTGATGAATGGTAACCAGATACTTGGCACTTCGTAACATTGTATTAATGGTGCCCAGAGACCCGGGAGAGCAGATTTCATTATCACTTTAGAATATACTGGTGGTGTTAGGGATATATTTTGTTAGGAGAGTGACCTTATATTTTTGTTTTGCATTTATTGTATTGAATTGTAAGTTGATAACTTAGAGGAAAATGGCTCAGTTCAAGGTTCAGGAATTTTTAGCAGCCCCCTCCATCCAAGTTTTGTCTGAAACTACTCTGACTAAGGCACAGTGGAGCTCTTTAGCAGTGGCATGTGGTGGTTATGTGTCTACTAGTATGGTAAAGGCACAAATAAGATGTATTGCTATGGAATCATTGATAAACTCTGGTAGAATAACTGATGAAGATGAGTTAGAATTGGCTCAAGAGCTGTTGAACGTAGCAAGCGTGGCTGATTCTTAAAACGAAGAAATAATAAGCAGAAAAGAAAGAAGGAAAAGTGATGCAGAGTTAGAGCTCAGACGCATTGAAGCAGAAGAGAATTTGATTAAGCTAAAAATGCTTGCTGAAAGAGAGAAAATGCAAGCTGAAAGAGAAAGAATAGACAGGGAAAAACAAGAAAGAAGAGAGAAGAAGAAGCAGCAGAAGAGGAAAGAGAAATCGCAAGGCATGAAAGGGAAGTGGAAATTAATAAAAAAAAGCTAGATCCACTTACCCTGTAACTCCGTCTAACCCTAACCAAGGTAATCAAGACCCTGTATTTGATGTAGTGAGAGTACAGAAGTTAATCCCTAAGTTTACTGAAGAAGCTCCAGATGAGTTTTTTTATCACTTTGAGAAAGTGGCGTCAGGTAAGGGATGGCCAGAGGATAAATGGTCAGTTTTGCTACAAAGTGTCTTAATTGGTAAAGGGAGAAGTGCTTATCTAGCCTTAACAGCTGATCAGTGTAAAGACTACAAGGTACTTAAACGCAGTGTGCTACAAGTTTACCAGATGACCCCAGAGTACTACAATGAAAGATTCAGAAATTTAAGAAAAGATGAGAAGGGAACATTCTTAGATTATGCTTACAAAGTGAGAAGGTGTTTCAAACGTTGGATAGAAGCTGCTAAAGTTAAAACTTTTGATGAGTTAGAAGAGTTACTTGTTCTTGAACAGTATCTTAAGGGAATTCCTGAACATATAAGAGCCTATTTAAGAGAGAGAGAGGTGAAGAAACTTGACAAAGCTGCTACACTGAGGGAAGATTACAATATAATCAGTAGTAAACGTAATTACAATGTCAAGTACCAGAGTCAACAACGCCCAGGTTTTAAGTCTTATCCAAGTAACAGGAACAAATTTAAAGGGAAACCTACAAGTGATACTACCAAGAGTACACATGGTAATACAACTCAGCAAACTAATATGAAATCCTCATCCAGTTTTTCATGACAGTTACAGAAACCTAATGTTGTCTGTTTCAAGTGTGGAAGAGTAGGACATTACAGTCAAGAGTGTTACCGGAATCAATAGCAGTGAAAACCAGTTGGTGACCAGGTGAAACAACTACGAAGAGCAGTGTGGGAAAGAATCAGACTCCAGAGAAGAATGAAACTAAACAAGCTGAATGTTTAGCAACCAGTGGAAATGTTACCTCAAGCAGTGAGTGGGTTAGCAGTGTGGAGGCTTTTAAGCCATATATTTATGAGGGTATGCTGTCAACTCAAGAAGGAAGTATGCAGGTACCAGTCAAGATATTACGTGATACAGAGAGTAACCATAGTGTGGTAGTACGTGGTTCTCACCCTCAGTTGGAGAAGAGTCTCACAGGAGATTCAGTTATTTTGAGGGTATAGGAGGAGAGGAAGTAACTCCTATATGCCGCTTACACCTGTCATGTGAATTGGTGACAGGGAATGTTGATTTTGCTGTAAAGGACTCACTGGCTGTGGAAGGTGTACGTACATGTTCTGTTAGGGAATGAAGTTGGTGGTGTGCCATTTATTCCTTGTCCTGTAGTGACAGACAAACCATTGAGGATTAGTCCTACAGTAGAGTTGGAGAAGAATAACCCCCACCTATTTCCTAGTTGTGTAATTACCAGAAGTATGAAGAGGACTACGACTGCAGGTGAAGAAACTGAGGATTTACACACCCAAGAAGGATCAAGTGAAGGATCTTTGTGCTTAGAAGAATTATTCCAGGGAAGTAAAGTTTCCCATAGTGCTGACCAAGAAGAGATTTCCCAAGAAGATGAAGACGACGACGACGATGAAGAAGAAGAACCTGACATTCCTGAAGAGACTCCGAGTAGTCAAAGTGTTGCTGAAGACAGTAGTGAAACTACAGCAGCTAAGTTAGCCGATATTGAGAATTCAACCCTTGAAGTTGGTCAAGTGACAAGAGAGAAGCTAATGGACTTGCAGAAGAAGGATGCATCATTAACTGATTTGTTCTTCAGAGTTGTTGATCGAGAAGAGATGCAACAAACTCCTACCTGTTATTATCTGAAGGAAGGTTTGCTGATGAGGAAGTATAGACCTACAGATATACCAGGAGATGCTGTATGGGGCGAATATCATCAAATTTTTATTCCATATCCATTGAGGAAGCAAGTGGTAGCAGTAGCTCATGAGTCTGGACATATGGGAATCAGGAAGACTGTGGAGATCATGAAATATTTTTTCTGGCCTGGACTTCACAAAGATGTTAGCAGGTTTTGTCGTGAGTGTCATACCTGCCAGATAGCTGGAAAACCGAATGAAACCATCAAGAAAGCCCCCCTACAACCTATAGAAGTTAGAGGAGAACCCTTTAGCAAAGTGATTATAGATATGGTTGGACCGCTGCCGAAAACAAAGAAAGGAAATGAGTATTTGTTAACATTATTGTGCCCTGTGACAAGATATCCAGAAGCAATCCCTGTTAGAAACATATCTGCCAAGATAGTTGCTGAAAAACTTGTGGAGTTTTTCTCAAAGTTTGGAATACTAGAGATAGTACAAAGTGACAAAGGAACAAACTTTACTTCAAAGTTATTCCAAGATGTGATGAATTTGTTAGGAGTGAAACAACAGTCATCCACTGCCTATCATCCAGAAACTCAAGGTGCCTTGGAAAGGTTCCATCAAACATTGAAAAGTATGCTGACAAAGTATTGTTCTGAGTCAAGAAGAGAATGGGATGTTGGTTTACCATTAATGTTGTTTGAAGTTAGGAGTGCTTATCAAGAAAGTATGGGATGTTCACCTAATGAGATGATTTTTGGAAGAGAAGTGAGAGGACCGTTGAAGATTCTTGCAGGAAAGGTTGAAAGAGATAAGAAAATTCTCTTTAGAAAACTTGAAAATGAGTCAAGAGAAAATGAAAAGGAGATTTGATGCTAAGACTAAGCTAAGAAGTTTTAGTGTTGGTCAACAAGTGTTAGTGTTCTTACCTGTCAAGAGATTTCACCTCACTTATAAATATCAAGGTCCTTACAAGATAATTCAGAAGTTAAGTGATAGAACTTATGTGATTGAAACACCAGAAAGAAGAAGAAAACAAAGGAAGATACATGTGAACCTCTTGAAACCTTATTTCTCAGAAACTAAAACTGAAACTGTGTCAGTAACCCAAACAACTTCATCTACAGAAGATGATGATGGCTACAAATTGGGAACTGCAAGCAAGATGAATAATTCTTCAATTTTGGAAAATTTTGAGGATAAACTGAAACATCTGAGTGTTGA
>NC_087206.1:87396402-87426402 GCF_015104395.2 Macrobrachium nipponense
CTAATCTGAAAATATGATGCTATTAAATCTCACCACCGTGGAATCAGCAAATAGAAAAAAAAAATAGTTTTCGATTGGTATTCCATGGGACAATATTTTCTTGGAGAGAAATCGCAAAATCTAACCTTTGCCAATCCATTACTTGGCTTTCCCGTGGTATATAAGGGGAGGGTGCAACAGACACGAGTGATATGTGAATACCCAATGCCCAGAAATTGCACTCGTTGGTATTTGCACTCATTCTTCTGTCTGTGTTCGAAAGGAAGATTTATTAAGAAGACTCTTCTGCAAATTAGATTTCAGGTGATTCAGCGACTCTGTTTAGGTGGAAATTGGATTTGCGCGCGCGCTCACACACACACACACACACACAAACACACGTAAACAGGAAACGTAGTACAACTTACACCAGGTTATAATTTCCATATGAATGAGCTCATTTGCTAAACCGTTATTTGTCTAAATTCAAATTTCATTTAAATTTCATTTAAGAATTGTTTTGGCTGGATTAAATTTAGCATCTCGGAATCACGGCATATGATACGATATTTGTAAGGGAAAATTGACAGGATGCTTCTAGATACAACTATGAAGTTTTGTCCGTTGTCTCATCTCGAAGAATTGTCAAGGAATATATATATTTCGCTCGAAATATATATGTGCCGTAAATTAAAAATCTGCAAATAGAATGAAAAGTAATCTTATCTAACAAATCTGCAAATAGAATGAAAAGTAATCTTACCTAACAAATCTGCAAATAGAATGAAAAGTAATCTTATCTAACATCTGAAGCAGAGTCGTACTTCCAGGATTTTCTATCCAGAGAAATAAAACCTATTGGAATGGAAATAGAAAAGCAGTAGATCCTACAAAATCCTTCCAACCATTTCCTTGTGGAGCAATGGGAAAATATCCCCAGGGACCTAGACGAAAAAAAGCCAGTATTCAAACCATTAAATGATCCTTTAACCGAGGATGAGGGAAAATAAAATAACATTGAATAAGTATGGCTGCCAGCTATAGCTATACCATTAAAGATTGGGTACTTTATCTAGGCTACGTTGAGAGAGAGAGAGAGAGAGAGAGAGAGAGAGAGAGAGAGAGAGAGAGAGAGAGAGAGAAAAGGGGGTGATTGTGATGTAGATTTTAACAGTGGACTTTCTAGAAGTTTCGGAACAGTTAGAAGTTTATTGAGTAAAAATCTTGAGTTATCTTTTTTCCTTTTATTTTCATTTTACAGTACCAGAAGAAGATATCACTTCTTAAGTAAATAAAACGGCTACAAAGCTGTCACGACAATGAAAATAAAAGATTTGAGCCTTAGCACGAATGACAGCTGGAAATATCGTGAGAAATTTCTAAATATCATTAACGAATTCGTGGCATTTTGTATATTTTAAAGATCTTTATTCTCTGTGCTGTGAATTGATAATTTATGGTCAGTCTCCTAACGTTCAGAATAAAAGATAAAATTTTCCTCACCAAAATAATATAGATTACTTTGCACATGCTCAGATGCTGCGGGAATTGTGTTGTGGAAAATACATAGCCTTCTTTATTGTCGAAATTTCGTAACTATTTCTTGGCTTTATTGTCGAAATTTCGTAACTATTCTTGGCTTTATTGTCGAAATTTCGTAACTATTTCTTGGCTTTATTGCTTTAATAGAATAAATATAACTCGGGAAAACTTAGTAAATTGTATTTCTTTCAGACGATTCAAATCCCATTCATTCATCTTCTTTCCTTTTAACAATTTTTATTGCAATTTCAACACCTTTGCAAAAAAAAAAAAAAAAAAAAAAAAAAAAGCACTGAAATGTATTTCTTTACTAAAAACGGTTGCTTTTCATTCATTTCTTTGCGTTCTTTCCTTTTTGAGCCACATTTTTGTACATGAAACGCATAAAATAATCCTAGACTTAGGTAATCAATTTCTTGAATAGCCTTAATTTTTATTTTATTTTATTTCATTTTATTTTTGATAAATAGACACCTTTCTTGTTTCCTAATCGCAGTGGAGGATAGGCCTGCATGGCACTCTCTCGTTCATTAAGGCAAATAGATAATAATTGAACTGCTGTCAGAGAGAACATTTGTAAATGTATTACCGTCAGTTCCGCAGTCCTGTTCGCTTATAAAAATTATTTATATATATATATATATATATATATATATATATATATATATATAATATATATATCTCTCTCTCTCTCTCTCTCTCTCTCTCTCTCTCTCTCTCCTCTCTCTCTCTCTCTCTCTCTCTCTCTCTCTCTCAATGTATATTTATAGATCTGATTTTTCTATTCGTATTTACAGTTAACTTTTTGATAATTATGAAATTAATTGTAGGTGTAAATACGGTTATTGCATAATAATCTTCCGAATGGTCAATTTATTTAACTGTAAACGAGTACTGCATTTCCACTGAAATTACGTAAACTGCCAGTTTTAATGCATATACCATGACCTAATATTATATAGGTATATATATATATATATATATATATATATATATATATATATATATATATATCATATATATATAATATATATATATATATATATATATATATATATATATATATATATATATTTCGACTCCACGAGAGGAGGAAATTATTAGCAACTAAAAAAAATTTCCCTTCGCTTAACATTTATGAAAATGTATTAATTCCGAGCGAATCGGATATTGAAGGACATTTGTAGCCTAATGCATATCACAGTGATCAAAATTTTGTAATATATATATATATATATATATATATATATATATATATATATATATATGCACACACACACGTATATGCGTGTGCGTTTGTATGTCTTACGTATGTTGTGTGCATATGTGCGTGTAAACTTTGTATAAAATCGTGGCTGAAGACAGTGCGAAGACTTCTTCAGAGAGAAAGCCAATCTTCTGGTGTTTTCCCAAAATCTGCATAGTCGCGCTTCTTTAATTGGTTTCCGTATTTTTCGGAAAGTCTTCGAGTGCAAACCACTCTCTCTCTCTCTCTCTCTCTCTCTCTCTCTCTCTCTCTCTCTCTCTCTCTCTCTCTCTCTCTCTCTCGCCTATTCCGTTTGCTTCAGGACTTTTCAAACATCAAATGTCAACATGAACTCATTTGACAATTGAGTAAGTAATGATTCTCATTCTTATATCGCTAATTGCTATTTTCTCGCGCACATCTATCGTCATTTATAATTAATTTCTTTATCTGTTCATTAGTTTATCATCATCAGCAGCAGCAGCGCATGATCATAACACCGACTGACATATTTGCTTTTAAAAGTGAGCATCCTTCATAAGGAAAGTTTGCTGATGCTTTCGAGAGAATGTTATCCAACGACCTTCCAAATGATGCAATTTTCACACCGAACTGACACTAATCCTACTGAAATATTTCTGGATTTAGGTCAAATAGCATCACCTGGGATTTATACTAGATTGGCAAAAATAAATGGCATTATCGTTCGAGGAAATTTAATTGCATACCAGACTGGCAAAATTTGGTTTATGCCAGAACGAAGTTTTTTTTTTTTTTCATCAGATTTAGATTTTTGTTGTAGAATAATGTGTAAGCAGGAGACGCCTTTAATTTTCTTTTTCGTAGAATAATGTATAAACAAAAGACGTGATTAAATTTTTTATAATTGGTATAATGTATAAACGAGAAACATTTTTGAATGTCTTATGAGTATATTGTATGAAGAGGAGAGACTTTAAATTTTTATATGAATAATGTAATAAACAGAAGTCATTGTTTTAGATTTCATTTTGGAATAATGTATAAACTGGAGATATCTTTGAAATTCTAATTGGAGTAATGTATAAACGGAACACGTCTTTAAATTTTTTATTGGAATAATGTATAAACAAGAGATAGCTTTAAATTTTTCATTAGAATAATATGTAAACAGGAGACGTCTTTAAATTTCTAATTGGGGTAATGTATAAACAGACGGCGTTTTTTTATTTTTTATATATATAAACAGGAGAGGCCTTTTGATTTTTATTTGGAATAGGGCATAATCAGGAGACATCTTAACTTTTTTCTTTTTCATGGAATGAAGTATAAATCGGAGACGTCTTTTTCTTTGCCGCAAATTTATCGAGCCACCTCTTCCTTTGGCAGATTCGTTTTTCGCTACAAAAATTTAATTTTTATTGGTACGGTTGTAAGTTGAGTCACAGTATACTTCCAGGCCTGAAACACAGTTGAGTAGGAAAATTATCTAACAATTGCAATAATCGTTTTATAATTATTTCAATCTTTTTGAAAGACTGTAAGTTAAATTACAGTTTATGTCTAAGCCTAAAACAGTAACAGATAAGAACAAGAATCGATTAATTTTTGTAATATCGTTTCATAACTCTTCTATAATATTCCAAGCTTCCCAAAATACTTTGAATAAATCTCATTGCATCAAAGATAGCAATCAGGAAGATTCGTCATTAGTCGAAGGCGCTTCGAAAAATAACATTAAATGCTTTAAAGCGAATGATTAGGCTGTGTAAGTCTGTGCGTATGAATGTGTGTGTATATTGAGGCCAAGAACTTGGCAAGTTTCTAGAGGGTTTTTTATTCCTTCATTTTCATATTGCGTGACTTCGTTTTGCAAAGGTTCGTGCTCGCTTCTCTTATGGCCCCATCAGGGGTCGAAGAAGATGTTCACATCAACTATTTGGATGCCTCTCTCACAGATGTTGCTGCAATATCTAGGGAATGCTCTCTCTCTCTCTCTCTCTCTCTCTCTCTCTCTCTCTCTCTCTCTCTCTCTCTCTCTCTCTCTCTCTCTCTCTCGTCAAAAAGAAAGTATCCAGGAAGAAATATTGTACATTGCTTCTTCAGACTGTTATGTGCAGTTATCGAGGACCCTTAAGCGATCAGTAAAGGGGGAAAAGCTTTATTCCTTATTGGAAATTTCACGTAAGTTGTACAAAACGAGAACAGTTTCAGTGGAACAGTAATTATCGAAAGTGACTTGCAAACAAATATCTTTCATTTTTAATTGACAGGTTTTGCCAAAAGTCCTGTCATTATTAATTATTATTATTATTATTATTATTATTATTATGATTATTATTATTATTTATTATTATTATTATTATTATTATTATTATTATTATTATTATTGTTATTGTTGTTGTTGTTCATTTTGTTGTTGTTGTTGTTGTTGTTGTTGTTGTTGTTGTTGTTGTTGTTGTTGTTTATACATTATTATTATTAATTTTCTTATTATAATTTTATTATTATTATTATTATTATTATTATTATTATTATTATTATTATTATTATTATTATTATTATTATTATTATTATTATTATTATTATTTTATTATTATTATTATTATTATTATTATTATTATTATTATTATTATTATTATTATTATTATTATTATTATTATTATTATTATTATTATTGGTAAATGGTGGTCTTTGCATTTATAGAAGAATTTTGGTATCTTTTCCTATTCCTGTCTTGTTGTGAATTTTTATAATTATATACATGATATTGTGAATATTTTGCTTAGTTATATTTATAATCTGCGTGTTCTCTCGCTGAGAATTCTCTCTCAGTACTACATGAAATGTCCTTTCTAATTAATAGGAATCAACTTTGTCATTTAATATAGGCAAAAATATCTTTGATTTAGAATTTTTTTTATATCTTTCTGATATAGGACGAGAATAAGTATAATATAGTAATATAGAAAGGAAATTTAGTCAGTAAACTAATGAATATATATTTAGATAAACAGGAATTAAAATATGAGTTAGTACTAAGTAGATAAATAAAAAATGCTTTATGAAAATAGCATCAGTTAATATATTGACAGTAATGACTAAATACCAACTACTTCATTGTACCAAACTGTATTTCAAAGTCAGTATGTAATTATAGATAAGAAGCGGTTTATAGTGGACAAATATAATTGTGAAGGTAATTCCTTTCATATGAATTGATGTAAAACGTATCCATTGGTTAAAGTATGTTAACGTCTTACTTCTATGAGTATTATAAGTTTTACTTCTAAAAGTATTGTTTCTAAAAGTATTTTGTTTTACTCATAAAAATATATTAAGTTTTGCAAGTGTTATGTCTTATTTCTAAAAAATCTTCATGCTTTACTTAAAGTATTTTATGTCTTGCTTCTAAAACTATTTTGTGTTAAACTTCTAAGAACATTTCCTGTTTGATTTCCAAGAGTAATTTACGGCTTACTTTTACGAGAACTATATATTTTACTTATAACTGCATTATATGTCTTTCTTATAAAGGTATTTAATGTTTACCTTCGCCGAGGAGTCCATAAAACAAAGCAAAATACTGGACACTGCCTTTTTTTATTTTTTAATGCCAGACACATTTCACTGGCTGTCTGTTTAAATATATATATATATATATATATATATATATATATATATATATATATATATACTATATATTACTATATATATATACATATATATATATATATATATATATATATATAGTATATATATAAAGAGAGAGAGAGAGAGAGAGAGAGAGGAGAGAGAGAGAGAGAGAGAGAGAGAGAGGAAAGTAAGTCTCATATTGCAGAAAAAATCTAATATAAAGGTGTTATTATGTGAAACTGATATGCTGACTTCACACGGTTATGGGAGAGAGACAGTAATGCTAAAATTTGAAAATAAGATTGAGTGGGAATATAAAATGTTTAACTTTATTTGAACATAGGAGAGAGAGAGAGAGAGAGAAGAGAGAGAGAGAGAGAGAGAGAGAGAGAGAGAGAGAGAGAGAAATTTGTCCCTTAACGTTTAAGGCAGAATATTATGCATACAAAAGCTATTTGATGAACATATGTACAGCGACTGTATATCCAATATACTTAACGCACATAGCTTCAGAAAAAGACACAACTTAGGTTGATTCGGTAACTGACTATTACGATGTTGTTATTCCATCCTATTCGATATTTTTATATATACATATATATATATATATATATATATATATAGGATATATATATATATATATATAGTATATATATAGACAGATAGATAGATAGATAGATATTTACCTCAGAAACCAGTTGAAAAGAAATTCGTAAATACCTTAATTCAAAAGAGAAAACTTAGTTTTATCAACCAATAAACACTGAAAATAAACAATACGAATGATTAGTATCCAAAGGAAGTTTTAATGACTAACCAATAATTAAATTTTGAGGCCCTAAAACTTAAGTAATTCACTTAAGAATTATTCTAAAGGAAATTACTGAATAAATAAAAATAAATTTCAAATACTGACGTAAGAGCAATTTATGCATAAAACATGATTCTTGCGTGACCTGGTTGCTAATGAATTTACGAAAGATAATGACGCACATCACCTCATTAAGTTAACAATTTGGTCTAGGAAGCTTTCACACCATTTATCTTAAATTTAATTTCCTTTATTATACCTCGGATAACAAGGTTGCGCTGAAAATTCCGCCTTTCTCTCTCTCTCTCTCTCTCTCTCTCGTAGACCTATGGCCGTGTGTTAGGAAGGTCCACCTACCATCAAAGAATACTTATTGGTTTTGAGTGCAGTCATTTTTGCGTGTAAGTTTTCATTGGTGTACTTAAAAAAAAAAAAAAAAAAAAAAAAAAAAACTCACTTACCTACTTTAGTATACTGCAGATTTTAATTTAGACGTTACGATATGCAGTAACTTTAATCAAGTTGAAATATGTGTATTCTTGTATCTTGATCGTTCTTGGTACGTTGGTAAAACATAGCCAAGTCTAAATCTGCTGTTTTATTTTGGCAAGGTAGTGAAAATTAAGTTTTTTGTTTTAACCCAACTTGCTATTTCCCATACCCAAACCCACCTCTTCCTCCCCCACCCCCATCCATGCACCCCTCATCTAATATGGTCGGTATGGTGTTGGCGTGCCACCTCGGTGGCCGCGGGTTCAGTTCTCGGCTATTCAACTGATGGGTCAGAGATGTGTATTTCTGGTGATAAAAGTTCACTCTCGACGTGGTTCGAAAGCCGTTGGTGCCGTTGCTGAATAACCACTGGTTCCATGCAACGTAAAAACACCATACAAACAAACAAACAATTAATATTTCCTTCCGTTAAAAGTGAAATTTTACAAACCATTTCTCTTCCAAGTTAGCCCTCATTTTCGACGGTTTCTTCGAATGGACACTGTTGCCTTCAAGTATTGAAAATCGCAGTTTATCCTGAGCTGCATCTGTTTTTATTATATATATATATATATATATATATATATATATATATTTATATATATATATATATATATATATATATATATATATATATATATATATATATATATATATATATATAGACGGATATATATAATATATATATATATACATATATATAGCTATATATGGTATAGTATATATATATTAATATATTACTATATTATATATATACTATAAGAGTCAGATGTCATCGACCAGGGTTTCATTCAACGGACGCTTAGGAAGATTAAAGAAAGATTATCAGCGGGAGTGACCTAAATTGGCTTACCTGTGGATGGACCTCTTGGTATAAATACCACCTTTTCTGTAACTTTTCCCATTCATCTACCTGAAGAGGGAGACAGGAGTCTCTGAAATATAGTATTTCTCTCTATATATTTTGGTGTTTTTATGGGCTCCTTTTATTAGATATATATATATATATATATATATATATATATATATATATATATATATATATATACATATATATATATTATATATATATATATATATATATATATGTGTGGGGGGGGGAAGAGGTCACAATAGATTGGTTTGAGAAGGGAAACTGTTAATTAAAATAATGGTAATAGAGAACACCAAAAGAATTGCCGAGTTTTCACTTAATGTTTCTTACATGTTCGTTAATAAAAACAATAGATTTTTCATGCTAAAGAAAAGCCTAATTTTCCTCTTGTTAAAATTCTGTAGTAATCATTACAAAATTCAAGAGAATCGCTTTGAATACAACAGATTACTGATGCTCCTTCTTATCCCTGAGAGCAGTACAGTACATACTATAATGCATCATCTATCTCTTTTGACGTACGCTTTGCGTATATATTGAAATATGTAAATTTGTTATCCCTCTTGTGCCTACAAACTCTCATTTTGCGCTGGAAAACGTCGACTTCTGGACGTTTTTGTCAGGAGTCCCATCTCCCAAATCACCTAAACTAAGGCTAAGAATTTTGCATAAAATCTTATGAGAAAACTTTTTTTTTTATATCATCGAGTACTGTGAATTTTTTTTGTTTTTTTTTGAGATACGAGATTGATATTTATTGACATACGTTGTCAGTAGGTTTACAATGCATTTTTATCTTCCCTTTCACAAAATTATATAAAATATTTTCTATTATTTAGATCCCAGCTGTTATCGAGAGTAATACTGAAGGTAGAAAACTGATTGAAAATTTGTGCTGTGTTTTATATATATGTATATATATATAAATAAAGGTTTTTTTGCCACGAAGGAAAAAATGAAAAAGCGAGATAGCCGAGTACTGTAGGTCCTGTTCGGACCCTTCAGTAAAGGGTCCGAACAGGACCGAAAGTACTCGGCTATCTCGCTTTTTCATTTTTTCCTTCGTGGCAAAAAAACCTTTATTTATACATAGCATCACGTTTTATATACTTCGTGATCAAGTTATTCATATATATATATATATATATATATATATATATATATATATATATAATATATATATATATATAAACAAAATAATCCAGGACAGGTATTTATTTAAGTTTCTCTCTGAGTATTTAATATTTTCTGTGGCCTCCATCTGCCTGTACCACAGCCTGCATTTTTTAGGGGTATTTCAGCAAATCGCAAAAAAGCTGAGACTCAAACTCCATTTCCTTCGGTCACCACCTTCGCAGGTCGTCGAGGCTTGGTATACCATCATAGATCACTGTGCGCGCTTCAACACGATCCATTAAGATACTACCAATGTTTTCACACACATTAAGGTCGGGGGAGCTACCTGGAAATTCACTTGACGAGAAGAAATCGATTTCACTGTTTCGAAGCAGCTCCTGTGTCTGAAGAGGCTTGAGACATGGTGCCTTATCATGCAAAATTGTGACTTCAACAAGCACCAGTAAGCACAGTTTCTCTGAAGTATTCGCCCTTCCATGACTCTCCTTTTTCTTTGATGATCCGCGTTAACTGTTTGGCTGTGAAGCAGAAAAAAATTCCCAAACATTCTGGAAATTTTACAACTTGGTGATAGCACACGTCATCGCTGATATCATCCAACTTGCAGCCCAAATGATGTCATTTTTATGATTTAGCTTCCTGACTGTGTAAATGAAGAATTCATATGATGCAGCAATATGGAGAAAGTCAGCTTCATCCCAATCTTTTAGAAATGAACCACAAAACCCTGCACGGTCTTCTCTCTGTTGCTGAGTGATGTTGGGCTTGCTGGTAACATGAAATGGCTTGATACCAGATTTTTTCAACTCACGATATACAGCACTATAACTTCTCTTCTTTCCTCTTTTTGTTTCTAGTTCAAGCATCAATTTAAGTAGACTTTCTTGGTCTACCCACTGCCTCAGCTATGATGCCTTTTGACTCCTGAGAAAGGACTTCAGGCCTTCCAAGAATCTCACTCTTTTCACGATGACAGTCATATGTATTTTTGTTCCAATTTCTTTTAACAAAGGATTCATCTCTTTTAAAGTATTTAGCTATCCAGGAACGTGAAATGAAGGATGCGCCAGCAGCCCTGGCTTCTCTGAAGGTCAGTCCATCACATTTTCTGCGAGTCATTAGCCATGGCTGTATCTAACTCTGTCACTCAGTCTGAAAATACAAGAAATGTATAATGAAAAATAGCTTAATAGAAGTTTAAGATAATGTACTTGGAGATAGGATATAGCAGAAAACTTCATAGCTTTCCATTTGTTCTGTCGAGGGGGGGTTGGCTTTAATTTCGAAACAACCGATATATATATATATATATATATATATATATATATATAGTATATATATATATATATATATCGAACTACAAATGTCCTTTAATATCTAATTCGCTCTACCTCGGAATTAATATATTTTCATATATGTTTAACTGAGGGGGAATTTATTAAGCGATAATAGAATTGGCTATCGACAGACGCGAACCACCGACCTCTACAATTCTATTATCGCTTTATAAATTCCCACTCTGTTAAACATATGAAAAATATATTAATTCTGAGGTATAGCGAATTAGATATTAAAGGACATTTGTAATTCGATATATGTATATGAATCACGGTAATGTGATAGACTTACATAATGACTACGTGCGGGCAAAAGCACTACCACGCAACTGAGAACGAAATGGTGTGTATGCAGTCTCCAAAACAAAAAATACCTGTGCGCGAGAAGGTATTCGAGGTGGGAGGCGGCATATACTTATATCTCTTGCGGTGGCGTGGTGGTTTTGGGGCTTCACTGCCAGTCCTGGAATTGTAGAGGTCGGTGGTTCGCGTCTGTCGATCGCCAATTCTGTTATCGCTTAATAAATTCCCCCTCGGTTAAACATATATGAAAATATATTAATTCCGAGGTAGAGCGAATTAGATATTAAAGGACATTTGTAGTTCGATATATGTTTTTATAATGAATCACGGTAATGTGATAGACATAATATTAATATATATATATATATATATTATATATTATATATATATATATATATATCTATATATAAATTATATATATATATGTATATGAATCACGGTAATGTGATAGACATATATATATATATATATATATATATATATATATATATATATATATCTATATATATATATATATATATATATATTATATGTATGTATGTATGTGTATATATATATATTTATATATGTATATATATATGTGTATTTATATATATAGATTTATTCAGTGGACCACAGGGAGAATTGACTCCATATAGAGATATTTGATTGATTAATTACCGTTCCATATATGTGAAATGTATTGTATATCAATATTCGTATGTTAATCTCCAGCTAGTTAGATATATTATTTCACAATTTCTAATGGTGATCTATTAGCCATTGTATATATTCACCAATTTGGGCGAGAATAAAAACAGTGACTGTTAACGGAGCGGAATGAGAGAACCAATGTTATCATTCCACTTCCTCAGTGAACTGGTGACATTCGTCTGGGGATCATCAATCTCGGTCAGTCACTTGGATGACGTCATCTTTTTCTGGTTGCTAAAGTTGACTTTCTTTTTATTGGTGAACATTTTATCGACTTCATTTCCTGTTTACTGTTTTCATTTATTTGACGTTTAAGATCGTTTAAATATACATGGTTAGTCCATCATAACCTTCATTTTCGAAGTTTCATTATATACTAACAGGTGTAGTCCTAATGTTAACTAATGTATATATTGATCAAATCATGTTATGCTCATAAAAGAATATATAAGCATCATTAATATTTTCTCATGTCATGTAGTTGTATAATCCACAAGATATGTTCAAGAACTAATTGGCAGATTCAAACCACATTAAAACTCAAGTTGATTCCCTTGTTTTTGCTGTGTTACCGTTTGGTTTATCAAAGACAGTACTCCAATTTCTGCAGCTCATATTTATGGTAAACTTTCATCTAGACTTTTTCTAAGTTGCTGACCTCAGCTAAGCTTTGTCGGTCAGATGAAAAGTTCGACGAGAAAAAAGGAAAAAGTTAAGAATGAAAATATTCTGAAAACAAGAACTTTTAGTCAGTTAAGACTTCTTGTTAAGATGAAAAGTTAAAAGAGAATAGATAGAATAGATAAAAAATTGATTATAATTATATTCAGAAAACAAATACTTATAATCACTAAGCTTGGTCGGTCTGGGAATAAATTACAAAAAAAGCTAAAAAGTTAAAAATAAACATAACATTCGCGTCATGGTAATTCCTGAATACTGGCGGAATTTGACACGAAAATACCTGCGGTAAAATTCGTGTCCGTGGCCACGTCTGTAATCACCAGATAAACTAGAGAATTACTCGTAATGATGATTGGACATATTGTTGCGGCAGGAAGCGTTATATTATGTCCCTCTTTCTGCTTTAACAGAGGCGACTGATTGGCAGTTTTGCTGAGCCTTCATTATTCATTACGGGATGCTGGGTAATGCTTCGTGTGTGTGTGTGTGTGTGTGCTTGCGCGCGCGCGCTTTATGGCCGCTTCAGAATTGACATAACACCGTGTAATCGAATCCCCCATAACTGTTATGCCTTTGTCGAATGCATTATTCAGGCAATCTCCTACTGATGCTGGGTATTTAGTCATGTACGCAGTCGCGTTCACTGGTCTCTCTCTCTCTCTCTCTCTCTCTCTCTCTCTCTCTCTCTCTCTCTCTCTCTCTCTCTCATACACAGACATTTTGTAAATATTAATATATTTGGAAGCCCAGTAAATAGGTGATATTTATTTGCCGACGCGTTTCGTAACGAAACACATAGTTACTTCATCAGATGAAAATACAATGAATAAAACTAACGACCTCAAGAATCACAACATGGCAAATAAGTAGACTTTAAAATAAGACATTTCAGGAAAAGACCTTGCCAGACTAAATTTTGAAGACTGAATGACTCGAAATAAAAAATAAAGCGGCGAAGATTGCAGATTGACCAATCCATAATTCCCTGATATTAGAAATCATTTAATCATTCAAAAATATGTAAGGCCAATATCAACTATTCTGACTTCTCTGTTTTGGGCCAAACACGTCATCCACACGAACTGCTCATTATAGTGTCGTTATTTATTAAAGCAGTTATTGCCCAAGTTGAACTCACACATCTCTGAACAGTTAGTTGTATCTGGCTTGAACCGGTTTTCTTCGCCGCTTTCCTTTTCATTTTGAGTCATTCATTCTCCGATTTTTAGTCTAGCCGTGTTTTTCCCGGAGTGTCTTATTTTAATGTATATTTACTATGTAGCATGTGGAGACTCTTGAAGTCGTTAGTTTTGTTCCAAATAATTATCGGCAAATAATTATCGCTTATAGATGGCCGACTGTATTATATAATGTGGCCTGATAGCGCCAACTCCTGTCCCATATATATATATATATATATATATATATATATATATATATATATATATATATATATATATATATATATATATATATATACAAGCGAATACCGCAGGGAAATGATAGAAATCCAAGTGCGTTCGTCTTTACTAAGACATTGTCAAGGAGCTAATGAAATACAATTGGAGAGAAAGGTCTCAGGTACACAACAAGATCAAGAATACCAGACGGTTAATTGTCAAAAGGGTAAAAATTAAAAGAGATAATCCAGGATTATCGGATATCACACGGTCACAAACCTAAGCAGATTTGACCCTAACCGAAATTATAAAGTATCTTCACAGTCCAAAACATGTAAAAACTGAATATATTAATTTTGTTGCTTATATTTATCTACAACTTTTTTCATTATGAAAGCATCAAGTTTAGATAACCCAAGACTTAAATTTAGAACATTTCTATTATTTGACCTGATGAAACAAGATTCAATAATATTCCTTTTAACTGTGTCATTACATGGGATTAAGGCTCTTGCTTGAATCCAGTTAATAGGATGATATAAATCTCTCATATGTACGAATAATGCATTCGATATTTGCCCAGTTCTCACAGAATATTGGTGCTGTTTGAGACGTTGTGAAAGAGATTTACCGGTATGTCCGTAATAAACTTAATCACACTTTTTGCAAGGAATTTCATATATGCAGCTTGGAAGATCTTTAGGAGAATTTTTGATTACTAAACTCTTGACATTAATATTACTGAAAACAACATTTATGTTAAAAAGCTTTAAAATTCTAGGAATATCTAAAAAGCTTTCATCATAAGGTAATTTTAGAATGTTATGCTTACTAAATTCAAGTTTGTCATTAGTTGAATAAAATGTTTTTCTAGCTCTTTTCCATGCCACATCTACAAAAGTTCATGGGTATTTAAGTTTCAATGCAATATCATAAATAGTTTTAATTTCATCGTCAATAAACTGCGGGCTACAGACACCTAAAGTCCTTAGGAATATCCCAGAAAAAAAACAGAGAATTTAACATTTTGATGGTGATTGGAGTAGTAATGAACAAAAGAGGCAATGTTAGGTGATTTTCGAAAGACTGAAAAGGTGAAATTTCTATCATTTCTATGGACAGTTACATCAAGAAAATTCAAATTACAATTTCTTTCTTCCTCTACAGTAAATTTTATAGAAGGGACTAAATTATTGAGATTATTAAGGAATTCCTGGAGATTTTCGTGAACTGGCCAAATACAGAAAATATCATCCACATACCTAAACTATATAACTTTTTGGGGGCAAAATTCCTGGTAAGAGTTTTGTCTCAAAAAATTCCATGTAAATATTTCTAAGGACAGGAGGTAAGGGATTACCCATAGCCATGCCAAACTTTTATACAAAACATTCCCCATTAAAACAAAATTTACTATCTTTGATACATAACCTTATGAGGCTAATTCATCCTCCAAAAATTCAAGTAAGTATCTACAGGCACTTTTGTAAATAAAGAGACAACATCAAAACTAACCATATTAAAATCAAAATTCAAATTTAAACTATACAATTTGTTTATAAAATCAACATTGTTTTTAACATTCGTGTTAGAAAGGTTTCCTACCAAACGAGTAAGAATTTTTCCAAGCCATTTAGATAAATTATACGTAACTTGAGCCCACTGAACTAATGATTGGTCTGATAGGGTTATTGATTTTATGTGTCTTGACTAACCATACATATAAGGTAGGGAGGCGCACTGCAGTGTAAACTGTTTAATTAAATGGTCTAAGCCCTTCAAAATGTTTATTAAAATGTTTATTAAAATGGGAGTTCACTGTCTGTGTAGGGTCAGACCTCAGTTTCGTATAAGTATCAGTATCATTTAGCAGTGTCATTATTTTACTTACATAGTCACTTTTATTCATTATTACCACTGCATTAGATTTATCTGCTTTTGTCACTTTCACTGTTTCGTCTTCTTTAATTTTCTTAAAAGCCTGGAGAAATCTCACGGGTACATTAGGGGGAGAAGGTTTACTCATAGCACCATACACAATACCTTTACAAATATTGATATCATCAGGGCATAGGTTTTGATTAAATTTTTCCAAATAACAAAAGGATTTTGAAATGTCGACACAGTCCAGGCTACCATTAAATACACCAAAGCTTAACCCATATCCCAAAGCTGCTGTCGTAGCACTATCCACTGGTTTGTCTGATAAATTAATCATGAAGTACTCGTTGGCATGCTTAGTCCAGTCGCTTTCAGCGATAAGATTCTTCAGCTTGACTTGGAGCTTCTTTTCAAGATGGTTGCAGCACTTTCTCAATTTAGTAAAGACGAAAGCGCTTGGATTTCTGACTATCATTTTCCTGTGGTATTCGCTTGTTTAATGAAGTCACGTGCATCTACTGTGATTTTCTATATATATATATATATATATATATATATATATACTGTATATATATATATATATATATATATATATATATATATATATATATATATATTATATATGTGTGTGTCTGTGTGTGTAATATCAATTCCATGATAAAAAGAAATGTAATACATTCCTTAGAATAAAAGCATAGCTCCGAATCAGAAAAACACACAAAGGAAAACCTCCTCTTGCTCTGGGAACCTACTTTTGCTCCCACGAGAACTAACTGAATCTGATGAATCAACTTGACCTAAAAAGAGGTGTTCGTTCGTGCACACGTATCTCTGTTAGGTTTGTAACCTATTATACTATACATAACTTTGTAACACTTCACTTCTTCTTTGCCCTCCAACTCTCTAGGAAGTATTACCACTCTCTTCTGAAAAGTCTATCTCAAGATGTATCCTACTCATAGAATATATCTATTTTTGGCTAACTTCCGTGTTTCCCGACATCCTTCTATTGTAATACTAATCATGAAGAGAAGAAATTGAAGAGTATCCCCTTCCTGCCTGCAGAGAGAGAGAGAGAGAGAGAGAGAGAGAGAGATTGTTAAACATCTTCAGACACACTGCTTTTTGCATTTGCAAACCATTCAGTTACCAACCGAGGACTGTGTACGTACACTTAAATTACAAGTGAGACTAGTCCCCTAACATATATATATATATCTATATATATATATATATATATATATATATATATATATATATATATATATATATATATATATGTATATATAGGTATATATATATGTATATATATATATATATATATATATATAATATATATAGATATATATATATATATTATATATATATATAATGTGTGTACTTTGGACCCGTGAATGCATTTTATTATTTTTAATAATGATTATTGCTTTGATTCCTCATAAGTAGGACTTCGCTATTGTCCTTGCTAGCGATAATATCTTTTTCCTCTAAATTTTGTTATGGAATGTGGTAACATTTAGGTAAGGAATGTTACAAATTTGTTGTGGTGTTAAGCATGATATAATCATGGTTGTCTTCAAATCTTAGCTAATATCAGTATTTAGAATTATTAATCAGAAGTTGAACCCTATTCATATATAACAAACCCACAGGGGCCATTTTATTATTATACTTGAAATTCAAGCGTACTAAGAATATGGGTTCATTCGAAAAAAGTAACAGAAGGTAACAGCAGAGCAGAGGTCAAAGTACAGTCATTTTTTATTGAGAAATTGCATGACATTCTTATTATGATTTTAAACAAAATTTTGTCACCAGAATCTGGGTACCTTTTCTTCCCGAGTGAATAACTTGCAACCATTGTAAAAATCACGCTTAATTTCAGGAAACCAAGCGAATTTATAACACACTAAGTGGATTACTTACGAAGGCATGGAAGCTTATAGCTGTAATCAATTACACAGCAGTATGATGCGAAATACCTGAATGTACATTTTTTTACTTATTCATGTGTTCATCTAGTTTTGATGTTATTTTTTTTTATTATAGTCATCCTGTTTGACTTGGGAGGGGGGGGGGGGCGGTTTATAGTGTGAGGTTCCTTTCCTCACTATGTGCGCTGTCTCTAGTAGCACACCCTTCTGCATGCGTCGTGGAGTTACTTCGGCATTTAGTTTTCCAGGTTCCTTTTCAGGGACCTTGGGATCGTGTCTAGTGTTCCTATGATTATGGGTACAATTTCCACTGACATATCCCATAGCCTTGTTATTTCTATTTTCACGTCTTAATACTTATCGATTTTTTTCTCTTTCTTTCCCATTTACTCTGGTGTCCCATGTTATTGCGACATCAATGAGTGATACTGTTTTCTTAATTTTGTCAATCAACGTCACGTTTGGTCTATTGGCACGTATCGCCCTAATCTGTTTTGATACCGTAGTCCCAGAGGATCTTTGCCTGATCGTTTTATATCACTCCCTCAGGTTGGTGATCATACCACTTATTGCTGCAAGCTAGCTGGTGTTTCTTGCATAGGCTCCATTGGAGGGTTTTTGCTACCGAATCATGCCTGTTTTTGTACTGGTTCCGTGCAAGCGCCAGCCATTCGCTTGCTATGCGGTTTATGTGTAAGGCCTAGGGTTTTTGATTGATAATATATTGTCTGTGTGTTCTCTGTGACCTGTGGAATGTGGAGAACAGTGCAGGAGCGGCGACCCGAGAGTAGCGTATGAATGAGTTTCTAGGGATGACGTGAGATAAAAATGCTTAGTTCGACAAGTCAATGCACGACAGTTTGTGAACTCTTCTCGAAGTGCCTTTGTGAAACTGGATGCAACTAGTGTTGCGAGGCGCTAACGAACTGTGTGTTCGTATGTGCGTGTGTGCCTCTTCCCTTTAATAGTTTCATACGCAAGTCTATGGGAAGACTTGCACAAAGATTCGTGGGAGGAAGGCAGAGCCACGATGGTGGTGCCTAAGGGTTTTTTTGGAATAGTGAGTGAGATATTCCGGCTGCATGGGTGAGTTGAATTACTTTAGCCAAGTTGAATTACTTTAGCCAAAGGGATGGCTTGTTTGATATCTTGTAAGATGTTCCATTTTATTAACTTTGTCTTTAAACTTATGTTTGCTAACGAGTGTGTTTCTCGTGTCTTTGAAACAGACGGTTCTGGAAATGGAGGGGGACAAAGAGTTCCCGGAGGGGTGTGGACTTTTTTGGTGACTAATGATTACTATTAGACATTTTACTATTTCGGGGTTTTTGAGTTAGTCTGTAAGACTTGATTATCCATTATTTATTCATTGTTAATAAACGTTAATGTTATGATGCGACTCTCGCATTTTCATTACCTGTTAGAATGGAGAGAAAGAGGTGGAGAGAGAGAGAGAGGGATTGCCGAGAGAGAGAGAGAGAGAGAGGCTGTGTGTGTAATGCTGTGTGTTGGTTTGCCTTCCGTTTCGTGCTCACGCTTACCTAATGAATAATGGGGGGGGGGGGGGGGGGGGGGAATCCCCCCATTACATATGGTCTCGTTTTTCATATTTCACTTCCTGCATATGGTGAAATGTTATTTCCCTCTATTATTCTATGGACATATCTGGTTCTTAGGGCCTGATCTCGTGCCGTTGGTAGCATTTTTTCTGTTTCTTTATTGAGTTCTCCCCTCTGTAGCCAATGCCATGTTTCATCGCTGCACAGTTCTTTATTCTGTTTCATGTACTGTTCGTGCATTTGTTTGTTGTGACATTCCTCTGTTCTTTTTTTCATTCTCGGATCTGTATATTTCTAGGTCTTCGTCTACATTCATCAGTCCTTCTTCCCATGAACTCCTTGGCCACTCGTCTTCACTGGTTTTCGGATTTTATTTACTACACTTGTCTGATCTTTTCCACCCATTCCGACCTCTGTTGCGTCTTCGGTGTTTCCTTGTGTGTCATTGTTTGGTAGCTCATCATTCCTGGCGTCTCCTGTGGTGCCGTCTCTTAGTACATTTTGTCCTTCGTTGCTCTCGGTGTTATTAAATCTCTTTCCAGTTCCTTTCTCTGTTGTGGAGAGCCAGTTCTTTTTCTATCTGTTCCATACTTGGTCTACGAGCCTCTGTTCTGTTTGAGGGGTATTATTTCTCTCATTCCAGATGTTGACCAATCTTCTGCATCCTCTTTCTTTCGGGTTGCTTCTGATATAGCAGCTCCATATTCCTTATTTTCTTCTCTTGTCCATTTCTTCTTCTGGTTTGCCTCTGTAGCTACAATCTCTGGTTGTGGTAGGCAGTTGCTGGATGGCGACCTCCAAGTACCTGACTGCCCTCTCCGTCCGTTGACAGAAGCTCCATTAACGTCGTTGTCGTTTATTATTATTATTATTATTATTATTATTATTATTATTATTATTATTATTATTATTATTACCGGTGATACTTCGTAGTTAATTTACGTATTCGTAAATGAACTTTGCTTGCTTGCTAAACTCCCGAAACTTTTAATGAAAATTTGCTGTGAACCATTAGTTAGGTGATAATCACTTCCCCCTAATTGTTTGCAGCACACGTGTTTGCATTCAGAATTTTGCGTAAATTGATAGTAATTCAAAGCGCTCTTTAGGTCATAAGCCATTAATTAAGAAAAATCGAAATTCAAGGGAGAAATTCTTATATTACATTTGATGTAAAAATCTTTGGAGAGAGAGAGAGAGAGAGAGAGCACCTGGAAAGAGAAATGATTCACCTACAGGACTTGGTCAGTGGGATGAAGAAATGATTTATGAATGAAAAACGTAAATTAATTCCCTCGAGGAATGCATGATAATTCACAAAAACAGAGGAGCAGAATTTCTTTATTAGACAAACTACTGTGAACCTTCTCCTATTATCATTGTTCTTTCACTAGTTACTTTATTGTCAATTATACAGATGATACAGGGCTAACACGGTTTGATTCTTTAAAGTATTCTCGTATAAACATACGCACGAATGTACGCACAACCATACATACATGTTCTGGCAACGACACACCAGCTACCAAACTGAATAAGTCCACAATGAATACAACAAGACAGCATCATTCTGCCCCTGTCAAGGGTTGAACCCGAGCACTCGTATACTGTTTGAGTGGGAATCATTACCATGGAACAAATATATATATATATATATATATATATATATATATATATATATATATATATATATATATACATATATACATATATACAATATATATATATACGCATTAAGCTACAAACATCCTTTAATATCTAATTCTTTCCACCTCGGAATTAATATATTTTCGTATATGTAAACCGAAGGGGAATTATTTAGTTGATAAGAAATTCGACGGCTTATGGGCTCGAACCACGGAACCAAGAATTCAGCCCAAGAATCCCCCTTCGGTTAAAATATATGAAAATATATTAATTCCGAGTTAGAACAAATTAGGTATCAAAGGACATTTGCAGCTTAATGCGTATGTATGGATCACGGTGATGTGATAAAAATTCCCCTTCGGAATTTTTAAAAAAATTCCCCTTCGGTACATATATGAAAATATATCATTTGGGAGGTAAATGAATTTAGATATTAAAGGACATTGTAGCTTGAAATTGATATATAAATGGTCACGGTTTCGATGTAAATTATTCATAACAAAAGGCTACGTGCTGTCAAACGCTCGAATTGGCTAACATGGAGACGGGGTTTCATATCGATTCTAATTACAAAAGCACCTAGATCGAGGGTGATTTGTAAGGTCGAATCGAATCAGCGTCTGTTGGCTGATTGGATACGTCACTGACGTCTTTGATTTCGTCCCCTGACGGCGGTATTCGATCCCATGGGGGGACGAAATTATTATCAACTAAAAAATTCTTCGGACATTATGATATCATTTGGGAGGTAAAGTGAATTTAGATATTGGACATTTGAGTTGAATTATATAAATGGATCACGGTTCGATGTGATAATTATTCATAACAAAAGGCTAGTGCGTCAAACGCTCGAATTGACGGTAGACGGGGTTTCTCGATTCTAATCAAAAGCACCTAGATCGAGATTTGTAAGGTCGAACGATATGCTTATAGTCTCGTTGGCTGATTGGATATGCGTAGACGTCTTGATTTATCGCCATTTCTTGGACGGTGGTTCGATCCCATGGGGGGAAAAAGAAAATTATTATAAATAAAAAATTCCCCTTTCGGTACATATAGAAAATATATCATTTGGGAGGTAAAGTGATTTAGTAGGTAAAGGACATTTGAGCTTTGAATTATACTAAATGTCACGGTCGATGTGATAATTATTCATAAAGGCTAGTGCTGTCAAACGCTCGAATTGGCTAACGGTAGACGGGGTTTCATATCGATTCTAATTACAAAAGCAACCTAGATCGAGGGTGATTTGTAAGGTCAGATCGATGAACTAGCGTCTCTGTTGGCTGATGCGTCACTGACTGTCTTGATTTCGTCCCCATCCACTTGGACGGTGGTTCGATCCCATGGGGGGACGAAATTATTATCAACTAAAAAATCCCCTTCGGTACATATATGAAAATATATCATTGGAGGTAAAGTGAAATTTAGATATAAGGACATTTGTAGCTTAATTGATATCATATATATATTATATATATATATATATATATATATTATATATATATATATATATATATATATATATACTATATACACATATATAACTTGTAAGATTTTAGCTCCTGGTAAGCTTAAGTTTAATAATGAAGAGGACAGCATAAGACTGGCGATCATTTCTTCTTTTTATTGACACCTACGTTTCGGGAATCCTATCCCATCTTCAGGGCTATAAATAGAATTAATTTTACAATATTAAAAAGTGTGTCTAAATAAAAACCTAATAAAATTATAAGAAAACTAAGTTTGTCCATTAAGCTAAAAGAAAAATAAAAACTACAAAGTGACTTTAAGCTAAAAATAAATTAAAGCACTGAATAACTTAGTAAAATAACACATCCAAAAGCAAAACGAAAAATAAAAATTGAAAAAATAAACAAAGACACCATTCTGCCTGACTTACTATTAAGAGGTTTGGTTGTAAACTGATGGAAAATAGCATAGTCAAAAGGCGATGTTGGAGGAATCAAGAACAAGGGGGAGAGAGAGAGAGAGAGAGAGAGAGAGAGAATGTGAGTAATAGGCAGTTAAGCAATATGTAACGGTGTGGAGGTAGTTTGGTTGTTTAAGGTAGGAGACAGTTTCTTGATGTAAAGAGATTCTAAAAGAAGGAGCGAAAGACAATCAGGAGTTTGACAGAGTATTTTGAAATTATTGTACATAACGTCAGTTTTGCATGAATTTGCATGGTTCCTTATGGCCGAAAATTCTTTTGATTTTAAAATGCAGCCAGTGCGATAACTGACACCTCTATGGGACTCGATGCGGACTTTCAGTAAGCGTCGGGGTGATCCGACGTAATTTCCAAAATTACATTTTGGACAAGTATACTCAATTACTCATACACAACGAAAGAACGCATCAACTCCGGAAGAGTGTCTTTTAATTTAAAAAGTCTGCCTATTGTTAAAGGGTTGTTGAACACAAATTTGAAATGGACATAGGGGTACAAAGTGCTTAGCGCTGTTGTCAGTTCACGTCTAAAGGCTGCATTTTTTACAAATGGCAATGAAAAATACATTAATTTCTTCGGAACTTGAGGACACAATAAACTGGGCTGATATATATTGTTTAAAAACTTTTTTACAATTTTGTGAAAGAGGTCAGAAGGATAACAGTTATTCTTAAAAAATACTTTTAAGAAAGGCTATTTCATTATGAAAACTATTCCAATCTGAACACAGGGAATAGGCTCTGAATAAAAGTGTCTGCCGAATTCAGCTTAAATGTCATAGAACAGTTACTAAAAAAGTTAAGACCCTAACCAGTGTAAGTCTTTTTCCTAAAAATACCTGTGAGAAATCTCCCATTAAAACGTGAAATATTTATGTCCAAGAAAGGTAGATGATTATTTGATTCCACTTCCATTGTAAACCTAATATTTTGATGAAAAGTGTTGACAAACTCTTAAAAACATATCAGCATGGGATTTTTCTTTAAACAATAAAAACGTGTCATCTACGAATCTTCTATAAAAAAAATAGGCTGAAATAACTATGGACATTGTCCAAGAAACAGTTCTTCTAGGTGGCACATAAATATATTGGCGAATGTAGGACCCAGTGGTGACCCCATTGCCATACCATCAACCTGTTTATACAACTTTTTGTTAAAGACAAAGTGGGTATCAATCACTGCAAGCTCTAGTAGGCTTCTAAAACTATTTAAATCAAAACCATTGAATACAGTAGTTTCTGTAGGGAAAAGCTTCTTGATTATAATTACTATTGTTTCCTTAAGGGGCACGTTTGTAAACAACACTCAACATCGAAACTGACCATGAACACATTACTATCTTGTTCAAGAATTTCAGGAATGAATTTGGCGGAATTCTGAAGTGTAAACTGGTCGTTTGTAAGGTTACTAAGGAGAGGAACTAGGATTTGGCTATGGGGTAATTCGGTGAATTATAAGCCGCTAAAATCGGTCTAAGTGGTATATTAGGCTTATGGACCTTTGGAGGACCATATAAAACACTGAAAGCTGAACCAGAACTATACAGTGATTGATATGACTGTTCAGATAACGTACCCTTCTCTTTCAACTGCTTCAATGTACGGTTTATTTTATCTTCTGCTTTAAAGATTAAGCTATACTGAGGTTCACCTACTTCAACAAACTTACTAGAGTCTGATAAAACATGTTTCATATTTTGGATATAGTCACAACGGTTAAGAATAAAAAGAAGAAATGATCGTCAGTCTTCTTGCTGTCCTCTTCATTATATATATATATATATATATATATATATATATATATATATATATATATATATATATATGTGTGTGTGTGTGTGTGTGTGTGTGTGTGTGTGTGCGTGCGCGTGTGTGTGTGAATGCATGCATGCATGTACTATTTATGCAAAAAATATTTGCCCTCCAATTAATATAACTGCTCTTTTTTTACAGCCGCGCCATGATTACTCCATTTTAATAATACGAGTTCCAGTTAATATGAGGGCCATTATAACAGCAGTTATTTCTCGGCATATGCATATAATTAACTTTATATAACTGGACATTCATATTGTATGCATTCATTAACTTTACTAAATTTGTATTTGCAAATTACACTAGAACTCTTATAGTCTGGACAATAAATGATAAACAGTAATATAAATATTGACAAGTATTTATTCTCGCTGGTGATAAAGATTTAATGACAATACCATCGATCTGGTAACGGGTATAATTCTGCTCTTATTACAGGACAAGAAATCGTATTTACCTTGAGAATGGTGACGCTGACAGTGTGCCTTGCTTAGAAAACAGTATATTGCCCTAACAATTCCTTACAGTAATTCTCCGATCTTAAGCTGCGGTGATTTTTGTCTTTTTACTTCCAGTGGCATCTCTTTGACACATGGCCGTCCAACTCCTCCAACTCAGTGAAAAACAAGATTAATTTCTTTATGAAAAGGCCGTGAGAGTCCAGAAATAGGAGAGAAAGAGAAAGAGAGAAATAATGTTATGTATCTTCCTGGTTATCCAATAGTGGTTTTCTTTTGGTCTTTTGCTCTGTGGAATTTGTTTCTATGCGTTATTATTATTTCTAGTAGAGAGAGAGAGAGAGAGAGAGAGAGAGAGAGATAAACTATTATTATATTAATTCCTGCTTATCCTATTGTGTAGTGTTTCTAGTCTCTTCTTCAGTAGCATTCGTGTCTATACTTCATAATACATCCAGTGTAGAGAGAGAGAGAGAGAGAGAGAGAGAGAGAGAGAGAGAGAGAGAGAGAGAGAGATACAATGTCATTATATTAATTCCTGCTTATCCTGTTTTAGTTTTTATAGTCGCTTGTTCAATGGTAATTGTGTCTATACTTCCTAATCCTGCTTATCGCATTGTGGTTTTCTTCTACTCGGTTGTTTAATGGAAATCTTTCTTATACTTCAATAGTATGTCTAGTGGAGAGAGAGAGAGGATGCTGTTACGTTTCTTTCTCATGCATTGTGGTTTCCTTCAATTCTCATGTTCAGTGGAATTCTTGAGAGAGAGAGAGAGAGAGAGAGAGAGAGAGAGAGAGAGACGTGTTACACCGATATATATTTAACTTATAGACGGCCCTTTCTTCGCCATATTTTCCATAAGTGTATATGATAATAACTTGAAACAACCCAGGGAAGAGATCTCAAGTGCTTATGATATGAAGGAGAGATATCACACGGGTTCTGTTCAAGAGCAAAGGGGAGATAAAGGAAGTCCTTATAGGTATCACTTAAGACATAAGGGAGAAAGGGCCACTTGATTACATTCTTCTTCTACGAAAATGGTTTTTAATGTGTCTGAGATGTATGTGTGTGTGTATGCATGTGTGTATAAAATTATATTATTAATATTATGATATATATATATATATATATATATATATATAATATATGATAGAGATGTACATATATATCATATGTGTGTATCCGTGTGTGTGTGTGAGAGAGAGAGAGAGAGAGAGAGGAGAGAGAGAGAGAGAGAGAGAGAGAGAGAGAGAGAGAGAAGCAATTCTGGCCTTTTTCAATGCCGCTATATGCCAAGTAACTAGGCATAAGGTGTTCTTGCAAAGTTGCTAAGTAACGTTGCAATGACACTAACTTTCATGAACACAATTTCCACATTCATAATGATTTTCGTATTTTTATTATTTATTTATTATTTATTTATTTATTTATCTAGTTATTTATTTTTCTTTTGGAATGTTTTACATTTGCAAAATGTAAATCCCATGATGATAATATATTGAATAGGAACGCTAATATGTTATTTACCTTTGCAGATCTTTCTTATCCCAACACACACACACACACATTTATAATGTAATAACAGGGCTCTATATTATTTAATTTACTTTAGTTCGTATATGGTTCTATTCTGCGTACGATCCCATGCCCCATTTATATGCGATTATGTAAATCCCACAGGCAACATAGGGTGGATTTCTCTCGGTCGTAAATATCACAGTTCCATCAAAAAATGTTTTGTATATTCCAGTATGCAGTGGATTAGTTATTTATATATATATATATATATATATATATATATAATATATATATACACTAGTTGACCAACCCAGCACTGCCCGGGATAACTCTAAAAGATAGCAAATAAATCTCTCTCTCTCTCTCTCTCTCTCTCTCTCTCTCTCTCTCTGTCAGCCCCTTCCCAACCCCCATCCATTTGGTGCCACTGATGCCTTACCATCACGGTATTCATTTCCAGATAGTAAGTCATATGTATTCCAAAATTAGGTATAATAAATTCGTAAAGTTTTTTTTTTTTTTTTTTTATATAATAAGTTTACGGGCAGAACAAGACCCGATACAGCAAAGCCCTTCCCACCACCATCCCCTTTGTGGTGCTAGTGATGTCTTACCCCCACAGTGCTGATTTCTAGATTGTAAATCATATGTCTACCTAGTTTGGTTGAAATTGCTCAATGCATTTCAGAGTTATGAAGGCACATACACCCACACCTAGATCCATTATATATATATAGAGATAGATGATATATACACGTGTGTGTATATGTAACATATATATATATATATATATATATCATATATATATATATATATATATATATATATATATATATATATATATATAACTATATATATATATATATATATATATATATATATAAAATAAAAGTTGCTATTTAAATTAGCAAAAACATTTCCTATTCTCAGCAATATTACCCAACATTTAGGCAATACAGACAAAGATATTGCCACTTAAAGTACCTATAATGTGTATGGAAATTTTTTATTCAGAACCTCTCTCCAGCCAAACATCAATTTTGTTAAACAAATAGTATTACCTTCTACTTAGCAGTCACAGCCAGCTTAGTTCTTTAATTTCCCAAGAGGCAAATAATTTCTAGCCGGCTTTTGATGAGAAAACTTCCCAGAATAGAATTTAAGGGAACGCTTCCTCTCAAGATTCATTTATTTTTTTCTTTTCTTTATGGGATTGCTTTTCCAAAGGCAAGAGTTTGTCGGCAGTGCCTACAAGTTGGGTCGTATTGTTGAGTGGAGGAATTGGCTGTATAAAGTACCTTCTATCTATCTATCTATCTATATGTGTATATCATATATATATATTATATATATATATATATATATATATATATATATATATATATATTATAGAGAGAGAGAGAGGTGTATATATAATGTGTTGATGCATTTATAAAACACACACACATAAAAATAACCGGAAACGACAGATATTACTACCTAACTCATGGTTTTCAAGGTTACTGAGATGAATAGTGACACTCCCGATGCCATTATTCAAGTCCAAGTTCAACCCCAATAGGGAGGGGGTGGGAAGGGTGTGACATGTAAAAATAACCGAAAACGACAGATATTAGTGGTTAATCCATAGTTTATGAGGTCATTGAGATGAATAGGGACACTCCCGATGCCTTTCAAGTCCAAGTTCAAATGGGGCGGGAAGGGGATGACATGTAAAAATTACAGATGTTAGTGTCTAATCCATAGTTTTTAAGTGAAGTACAGGATATTAACTCACACAGTCTACTGATAAGTAGTGAACAATTTTGCTTACTCACTGCAGCATCTGATATCCTTAGTTGCTATAAAAATATATATACTTAATTAAATTACAAATAAACTTTCGCAATAATGTACTTGAAAATTATAACTTAGAGACGAAAGAAGATACTTTACTTCTTAAATTATAAAAAAAAAACTGATAACAAAATCACATCGGCCTAAAATCGCTTTTTTTGTTTTGTTTCTTCGCATCTTAAACACACAAAGACAGCATTTAAACTGCCGCCAATCAGGAGCCCCGTTACAGTGAACTCCAGGAGCGATTTAAATCCCCTGATGCAAATGAATGGGAGGGTTGGCCGGGGCGGGGGATGATTTAATGTATTCACCAGGAAGAACTGAAAGGTATTCATTCAAACAACTGCCCTATTTGATTCAAGGAGTTTAAATGGCTCTCCCCTTTTTAAACCTAGAAGCGGTGTTGCCATTTGGTTTTAAAGCTAGAGAAAGTGTTGCCATTAGGTATATTAAATGATAATATTTTACTAAAATGTACTTTTAAGATGATTTGAAATAGTTTATTTTGTATATGTTGGATTTAATATTGTTTAGAATATTTGATGTAATGGTAACATATATGAGATATTTCATGTTGAATGCAAGTGGCATGAATTAGATCATAAGAATTTTAATATGAAATCCCCGGCCTTGACTGCGATCAATTTTATATCAGCTTTATAGGCAAAGCACTCCCCCAGAGATTAATACAACATAAACGTTCAGTTAGGTATTTTCAACCACATAAATAACCATAATCACAGAATAAACTGGAATTTGTCATGCATAATTTATAGCAGCAACTGTCAGTTCAAAGGCCAGATGGTGGGATCAGCTTTGATTAAAGAAACACAATGAATGTTCAAAGGTTTCGTGGGATAAAGTCTTCCTCCAACGAAGAGAAGAAGATTAAAGAGAAATTGTCAACTGGGTTGACTTATCGGCTAACCTGTGACCTCTTGGTATAAATACCCCTTTTTCTGAAACTTTTCTCTTTTGTCTCCTACCTGACGAGAGAGTTTAATCTCAGAAATATAGTATTTACTTTCTACATTTTGCCATTTTTATGGGCTCCTTTCCTTATGTGTATATATATATATATATATATATATATATATATATATATATATATATATATATATATGTATAATATATATATATATAATATATATCTAATATATATAATATATATACAGGCAGTCCCCGGGTTACAACGGGGGTTCCGTTCTTGAGACGCGCCGTAAGCTGAAAATCGTCGTAAGCCGGAACATCGTAAAAAATCCTTAGAAAACCTTACT
>NC_087206.1:87436402-87453902 GCF_015104395.2 Macrobrachium nipponense
CGTATTATCTTCTGTTATTTCTCTCAAAAGAACATATTCTTTGGAAGAGTGAATTTCAAGTCAGTGGCCCCTGCGGCCTTTTTCCATTGAACAGCGTTCAACTTCATAGTAATATAATCATAATAAATTGTTAATAATAATAAATTACTTTTAGAGTTAAAATGAACTTCTCATTTGATGAGTTTATTTTTTTTATGAGATCCTTTTCACTTTTATTCCAATATAGCTTTATTCTTCTCTCTATGCGGAAGTATATATCGTTACATTAGGCTGTACTATATTATTTCTGTTTTAAAATCCATGGTGTATTTTATTATTGAAATCCATGGTGTATTTTATCACATACTTCCCTGCATGTCTTCCAATAAAATATCCCCTTACAATGAAGCTTTTATTCTCATGATGTTTTGTAAGGTTTCCGTGCCAGTTCGTGTTTTCCCTCTAATAAAATCTTCAGCCTACAGATTAACCATTGTTTTTATCACTGCTTGCTTCGTTTTGCATATAAGCTTTGGATTTCGTTAGCGGATTCTGGTAACCTCCTGTTTTCAAGGGCAAGATACATAATTCCTTGTAGATTTTTAATCACATTCCAGTCTTCTGTATATTATTCATATCCAAGATTACATAAGGCCTATGATTGCCTTACTTGTTGTCTTTGCATTTAAGGAAAGATTAAACTTAATTCTGTAAATACTGACATTAAACAGAGTTAACAAAAATGAGGACTCATTGAAATCTGTTATGCGCCGGGTAATACAAATTTATGGTTTTTTTTAATATGACATTCACACACCGCTCACAGGAAATACACAATTTAATTTATGAATTTACCCTGAAAAAAGGTTATCATATGCTTCACTGATTGAAATGAGATCACCTTTTTTCTTCGCTACTAAGTTCGCGGAAGATTCTAAAGCTCCTTTGCAACTAAAATCAGGCAGAATTAAAAGACAGAAAAAATATGGAAATATACTTTTTTCGGTATTTTTGTGTTCCACGAACACGCTATATCCTCTTTAACCTTTTTTCAAATAGGAAATTCCCTATTTGTTAATTTTCTTATCTTCAATGGTTTTTGACGATTATATTCACTGCTTTGCCTATTTTAGTCTGTATTATTTTTTAGCCTTTTTATTATGATTTTTAGATAGTTAATTAGGCAATAGAATTATTAGAAATACATCACCTTTTCAAAAACAGGAATTTTGTTCTATTCCACTGTATTTTCGGGGCCTTGTATATTTTCATCGTGACTACTCTTTCATTTTTAACAACAACAACAACAACAACAATAATAATAAACAGACTTGCTCACCTGACAAAGTTTGTGAGCAAGACTTTTCTCATCGGGGATTTGAACCACCAGCATCTGAAATACCGCCCCCTCCCCCCTTCCGCTCACCAGCAGTGAGTGGGCACATTTAATCTGACTCCCCTGTGGGTCCGAGGGATGAATAAATTATTAGCTGGTCATTTCATCTGAAAATCGTAGGTCGCAACATTCCTCTCCTTGGGGATTTGAACTGTAGACGAGTGAAATACCACGCCAGCGATCTGTCGACTCAACCTCAGAGAGAATAAAAATATAGCCACATCTCAGATAAGCGCAATTACCCGGAATCATACCGGGTACTGCTGTTATATCTATCTATCCGTCTATCTATTTATCTATCTGTCTATATATATATATATATATATATATATATATATATATATATATATATATATATTTATATATATATATATATATACACACACACACATGTGTATACATATATATATCTATATATATATATATATATATATATATATATATATATATATATCTATATATACACACATATATATATCCACCAATATATATATATCTATACATATATATATATATAATATATATATATATATATATATATGCTAAAAAATCACAGTAGATGCACATGACTTCATAAATAAGCGAATACCACAGGAAAATAATAGTCGGAAATCCAAGCGCTTTCGTCTTTACTCAGACATCGTCAAGTAGTTAATGAAGTACAATTGGAGATAAAGGTCTCAGGTACAAAACAAGATCAAGAATACCAGATGGTTAATTGTCAAAAGGGTAAAAATTAAAAGAGATAATCCAGGATTATCGGATATCACACGGTCACAAACCTAACCGAAACTACAAAATATCTTTACAGTCCAAAACATGGAAAAACTGAATATATTAATTTTGTTGCTTATATTTATCTACAACTTTTTCCATAATAAAAGCATCAAGTTTAAATAAACCAAGACTTAAATTTAGAACATTTCTATTATTTGACTTGATGAAACAAGATTCAATGATATTCCTTTTAACTGTGTCATTACATGGGATTAAGGCTCTTGCTTGACTCCAGTTAATAGGATGGTCTAAATCTCTCATATGTACGAATAATGCATTCGATATTTGCCCAGTTCTCACAGAATATTGACGTTGCTTGAGACGTCTGTCCGTAATAGACCTTATCACACTTTTTGCAAGGAATTTCATATATGCAGCATGGAAGATCATTAGGAGAATTTTCTATTAATAAACTCTTGACATTAATGTTACTGAAAACAACATTTATGTTAAAAAGCTTTAAAATTCTTGTAATATCTAAAAACCTTTCATCATAGGCAAATTTTGAAATGTTATGCTTACTAAATTCAAATTTGTCATTAGTTGAATAAAATGTTTTTCTAGCTGTTTTCCATGCCACATCTACAAAAGTCCTTGGGTATTTTAAGTTTCAATGCAATATCATACATAGTTTTAATCTCAGCGTCAATAAACTGCGGGCTACAGACACATAAAGCCCTTAGGAACATCCCAGAAAAAACAGAGAATTCAACATTTTGATGGTGATTGTAGTAGTAATGAACAAAAGAGGCAATGTTAGTTGATTTCCGAAAGACTGAAAAGGTGAAATTTCTATCATTTCTATGGACAGTTACATCACGAAAATTCAAATTACAATTTCTTTCTTCCTCTACAGTAAATTCTATAGAAGGGACTAAATTATTGAGATTATTAAGGAATTCCTGGAGATTTTCGTGAACTGGCCAAATACAGAAAATATCAACCACATCCCTACCTTATATGTATGGTTTAGTCAAGACACAAAATCAATAACCCTATCAGACCAATCATTAGTTCAGTAGGCTCGGTTACGTATAATTTATCTAAATGGCTTGTAAAAATTCTTACACCTTTGGTAGGAAACGTTTCTAACACGAATGTTAAAAACAATGTTGATTTTATAAACAAATTGAATAGTTTAAATTTGAATTTTGATTTTAATATGGTTTGTTTTGACGTTGTCTGTTTATTTACAAAAGTGCCTGTAGATGATTTACTTGAATATTTGGAGGATGAATTAGAACGTCATGATATTCCCTTAACTGTAGCAAACCTCATTAGTCTCATAAGATTATGCATCAAAGATAGTAAATTTTGTTTTAATGGGGAATTTTTTTGTACAAAAGTTTGGCATGGCTATGGGTAATCCCTTATCTCCTGTCCTTAGCAATATTTACATGGAATTTTGAGACAAAACTCTTACCAAGAATTTTGCCCCCAAAAGTTATATGGTTTAGGTATGTGGATGATATTTTCTGTATTTGGCCAGTTCACGAAAATCTCCAGGAATTCCTTAATAATCTCAATAATTTAGTCCCTTCTATAAAATTTACTGTAGAGGAAGAAAGAAATTGTAATTTGAATTTTCTTGATATAACTCTCTATAGAAATGATAGAAATTTTTCAGTCTTTCGGAAATAACTAACATTGCCTCTTTTGTTCATTACTATTATAATCACCATCAAAATGTTAAGATCTCTGCTTTTCTGGGATGTTCCTAAGGGCTTTACGTGTCTGTCGCCCGCAGTTTATTGACGCTGAGATTAAAACTATTTATGATATTGCATTGAAACTTAAATACCTAAGGACTTTTGTAGATGTGGCATGGAAAAGAGCTAGAAAAACATTTTATTTAACTAATGACAAACTTGAATTTAGTAAGCATAACATTTTAAAATTACCCTATGATGAAAGGCTTTTAGATATTCCTAGAATTTAAAGCTTTTTAACATAAATGTTGTTTTCAGTAATATTAATGTCAAGAGTTTAGTAATAGAAAATTCTCCTAAAGATCTTCCATGCTGCATATATGAAATTCCTTGCAAAAAGTGTGGTAAAGTCTATTACGGACAGAACGGTAAGTCTCTTTCACAACGTCTCAAACAGCACCAATATTCTGTGAGAACTGGGCAAATATCGAATGCATTATTCGTACATATGAGAGATTTAGATCATCCTATTAACTGGACTCAAGCAAGAGCCTTAATCCCATGTAATGACACAGTTAAAAGGAATATCACTGAATCTTGTTTCATCAAGTCAAATAATGGAAATGTTCTAGATTCAAGTCTTGATTTATTTAAACTTGATGCCTTCATAATGAAAAACGTTGTAGATAAATATAAGCAACAAAATTAATGTATTCAGTTTTTACATGTTTTGAACTGTACGCATAATTTGTAGTTTCTGTTAGGGTTAAATCTATGATTTGGTTTGTGACTGTGATATCCGATAATCATGGATTATCTTCTTAACTTTTACCCTTTTGACAATTAACCATCTGGTATTTTTGATCTGTTGTTTACCTGGTAACTTTCTCTCCAATTGTATTTCATTCGTTCCTTGACAATATCTTAGTAAAGACGAAAGCGCTTGGATTTCTGACTATCATTTTTTCCTGTGAGTATTCGCTTATATATATATATATATATATATATATATACATATATATATATATATATATATACATGTATATACATATACATGTATATATATTACATATATATATGTATACATATATATAGTATAGATATATACATATATAATATAGATATATATATATATATATATATATATACAGAGAGAGAGAGAGAGAGGTTACCGTGAAATTTATTTGTGGACTGCTTCTCAGCTGTTGAAAAACTGATCCCAAGAACCATCTTTGCTCATAATGTTTCATTTTGTGATTTGATTATCAAATTCTTTTTAAAGTTTTGAAGGAAACTACCACCAAGAAAATACTGACAGTATGTTGAAACCAACCAGAATAAACGAGAACATTTCGGGCATAGACGGACCTTAACATAAGAGTTTAATGTTAGTGTCTCTCCTCTCCTCTCTCTCTCTCTCTCTCTCTCTCTCTCTCTCCTCTCTTCTCTCTCTCTCTCTCTTTTGTATTCTTTTTCACCAGTTATTCTGCTCATGATTTCAGATGAAATTATTTGATATATATGTGTGTTTGTGTTTGTATATAAATATATAAATTATATTACATTATATATATATATATATATATATATATATATATATATATATATATATATATATATATATATATATATATATATATATATATATATATATATATATATATATATATATATATATATATATATATATATTATATATATATATATATATATATATATATATATATATATATATATATATATATATATATATATATATATATATATATATATATTTATGTGTGTGCGTGTGTGTTATATACATATACATATATATTCTTTCATGAGAAATATGTAATATATATATATATATATATATATATATATATATAGATATATATATATATAATATATATATATATATATATATATATATATATATATATATTATATATATTTATATATATATATATAGTATATATATATATATTTTTTTTTTTTTTTATGGAGAACTACGTGCTATCTGACGTCATAATTTCCATACTTCCTCTCAGTCATTCATTCTAAACTTGATGTCTTCTTCATTTTACCTATATGTATATATGAAATAGCACAGTATTCGCAGACGAATAATTTTGACTCATTTCTATAAACATTAGTCTTGTTTATACACTTTTTCCGTACCTCGTTGTAAAAATTAAGTTTTGAATTTTTTAATGAAAAATGTTGATCCTACGTCAAATAAAAAGAAATACTCAAAATGGAAAAAGTTAAGGAGTTCAGAAAAGAGGAAAGAGAGAGAGAGAGAGAGAGAGAGAGAGAGAGAGAGAGAGAGAGAGAGAGAGAGAGAGAGAGAGAGGGTGGGTGGGATTATCTATCCTGAATAGCACCAAACTATTACCGATTTTAGCCAATTTGTCCCTATTCGCTGACCCACGTCGCTTAAGCTGCTCTTTTTTCTTTTTTCTTCCACAGGAAAATTTGCTGCATTATTAACGCTTCCTCTTCTTTGAAATGTGTTTTTCTAATGATAGAATACATAATGCTATATGAGGTACTTGAAAGTAGGGATAAATACCATTAATACACATTGGCAGCTCATCACACTCACATCACAAACAGGACGAATACAATTCAATGTCTTGGTTTTGTAATCCTATTCGGGGATTCATACGATTAACCAACATTTTCCAAAGATTCATTCTTCATGTACGGTCGTCGACTTGTTTTCAACCAGTTTATGACAAGTATGTGATTGGGTCAGTGACTCGTTTTCAACCTGTTTATGACAAGTATGTGATTGGGTCAGTTAACTGTTTTCAACCGTTTATGACTAGAATGTGATTGAGTCAGTTGACTGTTTTCAACCTGTTTATGACTAGCATGTGATTGAATCGGTGACTTGTATTCAACCTGTTTGTGACAAGTGTGTTACTGGGTCAGTGACTCATTGTCACCTGTTTGTAACAAGTATGTGATTGGGTCAGTGACTTGTGTTCAACCTGTTTGTGACAACTTTTACTGAATATCGCTTTATGCTTCTTTACTGAGAAACGTTTAATAAAAATAAGAGAAGAGAGAGAGAGAGAGAGAGAGAGAGAGAATGGAAATAGTATCTGAGAGACTACAGGTAAAACTAATCAAAAGGTATTTGTCCGAAACGTCTCCACTTATTGAAAACGGTTCTTAGAAAAGGAATAACGCCAAGGGACTTAGCTAAGAGGGCACTGCTAATTACGTGTTTGTTGACGATCTGGAACCGCTCACGCCAAAGGGGGAGGATCTTAATTATCTTTGTTTCATTACGGTTCCAGGTGGGATATTTTTACCCTTACGTTTCATTACACCTGTGAAATTAAAGATCAAATCATGGAAATTGAATATCAAACCTGCGATCTCTGACCCTGTACAGCGATAAAGTAGCATTTCCTTTAGTGTTGTCGATCCAGATTAAAGGAGTTGAATTCTTTCTCCATGGCGTGGAATGATGAGAAATGTAGAAATCATATTTGTGTTGGAAGCAATTTTTAACTCTCTCTCTCCCTCTCTCTCTCTCTCTCTCTCTCTCTCGTCTCTCCTCTCTCTCGATCTCTCTTCGTCTCCTCTTCTCTCTCTCTCATCATCGCTCTCTCTCTCATCTCTCAACTCCTTTTCAGTATATACTTTCCTCCCTGTATTTCGTCAGATAAAATTCAAGTCCTCATAAGAAAAGAGTCGACATACTTCTGAAAATAGCGATTGATTGCATACGGTGATTAATGACGCCTTATTTCCTTATCCACATACTCAAAACTTGCTTGTGTTCCTAAGGCCATTATTATTTGCTTTGCTATAGTTTTTTCTTTATTTTATATTATTTACCTACATATTCAACAGGATTTCAATTGTTGTAATTACACAATATTCGCTTGAGAAGGCGGGAGAGTATTTTACGCTGATAAACTCTACGGACTATGAAATCCACTCTTCAGTATCCTTTCTGACGTCTCCAAATTATCCGAGAAAAAATATTCGTTTATATCACAATAGACTCTATAGAGGAAAACTCAAACTTAATTTAAAGGTTTGAAAGTCAGTCTGTTAAGGCTGTTACATCATACATAATCTCTCTTCTTAGTACATTGCCCTGGCATATTAGTATCTGATCGACTACTATTACAGCTTTTTTTCTTTCTTTTTTTTTGCTTGTATGTCGTTCTTCTGTAACTTACACACACACACACACACACACATATATATATATATATATATATATATATATATATATATATATATATATATATATATATATATATATATATATATATATCTATATATATATATATAATATATATAATATATATATATATATATATATATATATATATATATATATATCTATATATATATATATATATATATATATATATATCTATATATAATATATATATATATTACTGTTTATCGTCATAGTCTCTATTCCCCGCATATCTTATGAGGAATTCTGGTGCTTGATGATGCATGATTCATGTTAATCATATCAAAACCTTCATTTTAATTCTATTGATGAATTTATTGTAGATAATTTGCAATGTATATGAAAATACTTTCTGTGATTTGTCCAATTCGATTTCAACGTGGGAAATTCTTAATTATTTATTTCATAAGCCTCTCCGTTACAATTTTGAGATGTATAAAAATTAACTTCTTGATGATCAAAATATACTATGTCTTATGACCTGTAATGTTTTTTAGATATTAAGAAAAAAATGTCATCTATTGTTATTATAATACATACAAAGCGAAAATCTTATCGAAGCTGCTTGCCAAAAGGAAGTAAATTCAGGAAGCGATAAAGATATCAAAGAAAAACATCGGAGATGAAATTCTACGCTGTTCAAACTTTCACCAAAGGGGAGAAAATCTCGAGATGTTTCTATCCCGACAGAAATTTATGTTTGAAGCGTCTACGTCAGACTTGATAGAGTGCAAGATTGGAAACCATAAAACGAAATGAGCTTTTCTCTTTACTTTCTCTTTTCGGTAGAGGGCGTTGAGTCTTGGAGATGGGGTGGAGAAGAGTATATAAGGGGGGGGGGGGGGGGGGGTGGGGGGGGGGGGGGGGGGGGGGGGGGGGAGTACTCTCAGATGATATCCTCTGGTCAGTGGTGTCTGAAAGAGTGGGCAGTATTGTACTGGATCAAAGATTTCAATTCAGAATGAAATCGCTGAACTCCAACACTGATTTTCAATTTTCCTTAAGGCGTGAAAACTCCTGTTGCGCGAAGTGCAAACCAAAGCTCACTATTGTTATAAGATATTTGGGCGTTTTCTTTTATTGTTTTTATAACGAAAGACATCTGATGCATTCTTTATTATCCAGAACGGTGGTGATATATGATGCGTTGACATTGCTCGTCTTAATATCACTCTATTCTTAGTCTTCGACCAGTGATTTCATTATAGTCCCAGAGATATGTTTTTATAATTTTGATTTTCTCCCATTTTGGGAATACATTCATATTCATTTCTTTCCTTTCCTTTTTTTCATTTAAAAAGATATTTTATCGCCTCTCTCTCTCTCTCTCTCTCTCTCTCGACTCTCTCGAATCTCTCGTCTCTCTCTCTCTCTCTCTCTTTTTTTAATCATTTAGTCCAATTTTGTGGACGAAGCGTTTGCCTGTCATGTGCATCATCATATCTGAACTACATCTGTTACCTTTTGGAATTTTGTGTCGCCCTTATAATTTGCTAAATAGATTTTGCACTTATTTTGCAGAAATATATCGAATTACATAGTGCATACCTTTTGCACAAACTTGTCAATATATTCAGAAAATGTACGATTGAAATTTTTACAAAGAAAAGTTCATTTGCTCATTTCACAATAGCCATTTCTGAACTTATGTCATAATAAACATTACATTATATGATGAAAATAATTATTCGTTTAGCAGTTTACAGATTATGACTTTTGACATTATGCAAGCACACTGGGAAATTTGAATAACTTCACCACGTTATTATGCAGTTATTGTTCCAGTGAGTACAAACAAACCGATTTCATTCAGTAATGGTACTTTCATTAAGATTATCAACATATTTGTTATTATTATTGGTCTCAGTATTAATGGTATTGTAGCTAACATCATACATTATCACTGTTCATAATATTCCTTATAAAGGATATTATTATTATTATTATTATTATTATTATTATATATGTCTCTCTCTCTCTCTCTCTCTCTCTCTCTCTCTCTCTCTCTCTCTTTCTTGAAGCAAGCGAGCTTTCGTCTGGAGCTGCCAGACATCCTCGGGCTGGGAAGCTGAGGGTGGACTGATCTTGAAGCGGTGTCCGTCCTCGTTTATATTTGGAGTTGACAGCAGGGGGTCTGCCCCATGCTGATCTACTATTGGCTGGTGGCGGAAGGTCTTCGTTTTCATTGGTGGCTTGAACCGGGTCTCAAGCCACTTTCCATGCGTGATGGTTGCGATACTGTAAGTCCTGCAGCCGCCTAGACCTCCTTAGCGGCGCGGTTACGTCGATGGGCGTTTCGCTATGCTGCGGGACGTCACGGCTAACTTGATTATGATTGGCTGCGGGAGTATCTCGTTCGGGGGCGTCGTCTTCCGTGGAGTTGTCGTGCTCGGTGGTGTCATTGTTGGTGGCAGGTCTTCTCATACTCGTAGGGAGGAGAAATTCTTCCTGCGTCGTATTTAGTGTAGGTTTTACTTGCTGGATGAGAAGCGCCTCCAGCAGGCGTAACCGACGGGCATCAGGGGCCTTCCCGATGATCTTCGTGTTTTGGATGATCACATCCCGGGAGATGGCCTCTTGATGTTTGGTGCGTGCGTGATTTTTGATAGCTCCCTCTTGGGCGTGGCACGAGAGTCTCTTCGACAGGCGCATGGTAGTCATACCAAACGTAGGCGCCGCTGCAACCGCGGACTGGGCATGTATACTGGTACACCACATGCGTCCTGCTTCAGGGGGTCTCGTACCTGTGGAGAGGGGTTATTTTTCATAATAAGGTCGCGCGTCCTCCGATTCTGGTAGTAGATAATTAGGTCGATATTTTGGTGTCGTCGTCGTGAATTACATTTTCAGAAATAATTTTCTTGACTGAGTCCTCTTCTTCACGGTAAATTGAGCTCATGAAGGCTTTATAATACAGCTTGATATTATCCTGGGGGCGGGGTTGCGGGCTCTCACTACCGTACCATTTCTCCAGGGCTGTACGGACTTCTCTGCTTATCAATTTATTTGAATACCCGTTATTTACGAGTACTTGGGAGGCGCGGTCGAGTTCCTGATGAGTGTCCTGCCAGGTCGAGCAGTGGCCTTCGTCAGAGTAGCCTCTCCCACTGCTCGACCTGGCAGGACACTCATCAGGAACTCGACCGCGCCTCCCAAGTAACTCCGATAAATAACGGGTATTCAAATAAATTGATAAGCAGAGAAGTCCGTACAGCCCTGGAGAAATGGTACGGTAGTGAGAGCCCGCAAACCCCGCCCCCAGGATAATATCAAGCTGTATTATAAAGCCTTCATGAGCTCAATTTTACCGTGAAGAAGAGGACTCAGTCAAGAAAATTATTTCTGAAAATGTATCCACGACCGACGACACCAAAATATCGACCTAATTATCTACTACCAAATCGGAGGACGCGCGACCTTATTATGAAAAATAACCCTCTCCACAGGTACGAGACCCCCTGAAGCAGACGCATGTGGTGTACAGTATACATGCCCAGTCCGCGGTTGCAGCGGCGCCTACGTTGGTATGACTACCATGCGCCTGTCGAAGAGACTCTCGTACCACGCCCAAGAGGGAGCTATCAAAAATCACGCACGCACTAAACATCAAGAGGCCATCTCCCGGGATGTGATCATCCAAAACACGAAGATCATCGGGAAGGCCCCTGATGCCCGTCGGTTACGCCTGCTGGAGGCGCTTCTCATCCAGCAAGTAAAACCTACACTAAATACGACGCAGGAAGAATTTCTCCTCCCTACGAGTATGAGAAGACCTGCCACCAACAATGACACCACCGAGCACGACAACTCCACGGAAGACGACGTCCCCGAACGAGATACTCCCGCAGCCAATCATAATCAAGTTAGCCGTGACGTCCCGCAGCAGAGCGAAACGCCCATCGACGTAACCGCGCCGCTAAGGAGGTCTAGGCGGCTGCAGGACTTACAGTATCGCAACCATCAACGCATGGAAAGCGGCTTGAGACCCGGTTCAAGCCACCAATGAAAACGAAGACCTTCCGCCACCAGCCAATAGTAGATCAGCATGGGGCAGACCCCCTGCTGTCAACTCCAAATATAAACGAGGACGGACACCGCTTCAAGATCAGTCCACCCTCAGCTTCCCAGCCCGAGGATGTCTGGCAGCTCCAGACGAAAGCTCGCTTGCTTCAAGAAAGAGAGAGAGAGAGAGAGAGAGAGAGAGAGAGGAGAGAGAGAGACATATATATATATATCGTTAATGACTTTGATAACTATGGTATCATAGTTTATCTGTAAAATTCAAATATATTATTATTATTATTATTATTATTATTATTATTATTATTATTATTATTATTATTATTAAATTTTCCTTTCATCTTCTGCCCTCAGATCTTAATCTTATCGAGCAAGTATGAGCAATTTACACTATCTTGACGTCCCTTTTCAAGGTTATAAACCTTTTATTCCGAAATAAAGACAAAATATTACCAAATACTTTTTTATAGAACGGTACTATTGTTTTTTTTTCCTTTAATAAGAAACGGTTTAATCAGACATACTTTAAAAGCTTATTCTTATACACTTTCCTAGATATGTCAAACAGTTCTTTAGTGACGGGTCTGCTTTTAAAAGAGGTTCACCTTTTTTTTTATTTATTTTTCTTCCTTTTTTCTAACATAACGGAAATATCTAGAAAATGAGTACGGTTTACGGTAGAGTATTCATTTTATCTGTCACCATTTCATTTTTATAGATCATGAATAATTATTTGCATACACTTCCAGTATACGGAAAGATAAATACATGCTCTCTCTCTCTCTCTCTCTCTCTCTCTCTCTCTCTCCTCTCTCTCTCTCTCTCTCTCTCTCTCCAACTGATTCATTTTTTCTGACATTTTTCTCTTAGGATAAAAACAAGGACCAACGATCCTCCTTTTACGCCTTGCCTTCTCTTCTTTTAGGCAAAAATAGGTAGGGTACCAATTTTAAATTGGATTACTCACTCCCAATGAAAAAAAACACACACACACACCAAAGGAGCTCTAGCCTCAAGAGAACCTACAAAAAAAAAAAAAAAAAAAAAAAACCACTGGCGTTTTTTTGCAAAGAGAACCTCTCCTGAATCGTAAGCCACAGTTGGTGCTGCAAGATTGGAAACCGTAACACGAACTGGACTTTCATTTTTATGTTGTGCTTTTTTTCTGTCGTATTAAAGGCCCCCGGGTTTTGGGGGAGGGAGGTTTATTTGGCCATTAGCTCATTTTCTGTGTCCAATGATAATGACAGACGATAGAGCTATTAACGATGGTGGGAATAGCTATATGTTTTACTGATAGGAACTTGATGATTTGATGATGTTCGTTGGGGAAAGATGTTGCCTTAGATTATAGATATCAGTAATACAAACATACACGCGCCCACACATATAGATATATATATATATATATATATATATATATATATATATATATATCTATATATATATTATATATATATATATATTTTATTTATATATATATATATATATATACTTTGAGTGATACCCCGGACGCGAGTTCGAATCTCGGCCGGGCATCAGAATATCTTCATTTCTTTCCTTATTTGGATCTAGGCTTAGTAGCGATAAGCGTTTCCAAAGTGTGAAGAAACTGAGAAGTTAAGAGGGAATTGTGATTTTTAAAAAATGCATTCGTTTTTGGTAAAAAAAATGGCCAGTGGATTCTAAATAACACACACACAAACACACACGTGTATATATATATATATATATATATATATATATATATATATATATATATAGTATATATATATATATATATATATATATATATATATATATATATATATATATATATATATATATATATATATATATATATATATATAAGCAGGCAGCCAGATGTAGAATATTGCAGACTGGGTGGATAAGGTCGTGGCGAGATCAGGCTCATTTCAAAATATGTTGAATACTTTTAAGGAAAACGTACCTATGACACCGTTTTTTTATATATTTTCTAGTAAGTTGTTGTTTCTTTCGTTCTAAGTCAGGGATTTCATCCTTACCTAGGCTACCTGTGCACTGTTCCTTGGGATTACTTAGTGTTAAATTCAACTCTTACTCGCTTTCATAATTTCTTATCTATTGTTAACTTTTATTGGGTATAGATATAACTGTAAAACTAATCAGCCTTTTTAAAACTCTTGCATACTAGAGGTAGGGACAATAAAACATTATTTATATATTCAATAAAATTAATAAGATTTAAAGTTCAAGGAAGCCTGCATCAAAAGTAAAGATGAAATCCAATGAGGCGTAAGACGAGGAATTTCCCAAACCCGCACAGGAAAGTGTTCGAGTCAGTAATGGATGCCGTCCTCAAAACCTCTTCCAAACAAAGGAACATCACGGAGAGAGACAGAAACACTTGGGAAAGGCTCATTTTAAAGGCCGACCCGATGAGCTGTTAAGCTGAGAAGGGGATTTTCTTATGAGATTCCCAAGATGTGTGGAACGAGCTGTTGCTAGTTCTGTTAATTATGATTATTGAAGGTATATTATGTCCGTTCACCTCACTGAATAAATAAAACATATTAGATGACTTCCTTCCTGTCAACAATACAAAGTTAGATAGAGATATCACTCAGCTTCACAGAGAAAAGTTATGAGTTTCAATTAGCCTCTCTCTTAGGGAAGCAAGGCTAATCATTTGAAATCACAAATATCTCCATTTAAGCCGCTTGTGCTTGCTTTTCACGAGCCTGATTTTTAAAAAAAATTTTATGTCAGAGTAAATGACTGGCATGATGTATTTTTATTTCAACTTCACTGGATATCTGACTTAAGAAAAAAACACTCGTTTTTTTCATACCGTTCGTCCTGCAGACAAAGAAATGAAAATCATAAAATAATTTTTAGCGGTTGGGTAATTTCGCATGACTAACACAAAAAACTCTTGGTTATGCGCCTCACGACTAAATTGAGAGAATTGTTTTGCCTTTCCTGCAAACTCCACGAAATTAGAAGCTAATTTTACAAGAACATCGCTGATTTCGCTTTCTTGTTTTTAGAGAGATGAAAATATACAAATTATTTTGCCATTTCACTTCACTTTCGATAAAAAAAAAATTTTTTTTTTGCTTCTATTTATGGTTGCTGGTGTTTTTGCGTCATGCTTGCTCTTTTCATGCCCTAATATATATATATTATATATACTATATATATATATATATATATGATATATATTATAGATATATATAATATATATATGTATAATATAAATATATATATTATATATATATATATATACTATTATATATATACGTATTAATTATATTATATATCTCTCTATCTATCTATATCTATATATCTCTATACACATAGATAGATGGAGTTGAGAGATATGTAAGTATATATTCCTCTTACATCCCAAATTGGAAACTTGCGTTCGTGCTGAATATTTATGGCCTTTTTGTCATAGATGCAAATACAGTTTCTTTGTTATATATACTTTTATGCATACGGTTATTCAAAAATCCATATTAGATTCAAATCTCGACTTAAGACCATTAACTGCTAATTTACAGTGGAATCGAAATTAGAGTAATATCTGTTAGCTATGCGTATCAGCAATTGTAAATTAATCAATACTGTATATAGAAGGTCAACTGCATTTTCTCCTCATAGCTGCCATATTACCTGACAGTGACGTCATCCACTTTCATGCATAGAGCGTATATAATTGGAGTGGCGATCACCCTGCCTAACGTATGACCTCAAGCGGCCATATTGAAAGGTCTCGGTCCAGCTCAAGGTACTATACTTTATTACTTTTATTATTTTTATTACTATTATTACTTTTATTTGTTAACTATTATCATTATGTTATTATTATTATTACTATTAATAAATTAAAAAATCCTCATAGTAGCACGAGTCTTCAAATGGAGAAACAAATCCACAATTATGTAAATGTACATATATGTACATTTACATAAATGTGGATTTGTTTCTCCATTACTATTAATATTATTTTTACTACTGGTATGCTATTATTATTATTATTATTATTATTATTATTATTATTATTATTATTATTATATACTGGATCCAAATTCACAAGGAAAAATTGCCTTACAAAAACAGGTTGGCCTAAGCACTCCATCATTGCGTTCAAGGCCTAAGTATCTGCTGTTGGATCTAAGCAGTGTCTAGCATAAATGGTTCCTGTAAATTACGGATCTAAGCATGTCTAGCATAAATGGTTCCTGTAAATTACCGGACTTTCTTAGCATACAGTCACTACGCACTGACTAAACAGTATTGTGCATTCACTAAACACTAACATTTACAATACACTTTCACTCACTAAACACTCACGGTTACTATACACTCACACTCACTATACACACACTTACTATACACTCACTAAATACTTACACTTAACATACACTCACTCAATAACTAAACACTCACTGGATAGTCAACAGTCACTAAGCACTCACAATACACTAAATGCTCACTAAACACTCGTAAAACACTAAGCACTCTCTATATACTCACTATACCTCAAATACAGTAAACATTCACTGAACACTCACTTAATCCTAAACATTCATTAAACACTAAACAATCACTAACCACTGACTATACACTAAATACTCACTAAATATTCACTAAGCATTCACTATACACTAAACGCTCACTAAACCCTAAACACTCACTAAACACTAAATACTCACTAAATGCTAAATGCTCATTAAACCCCATAAACACTCATTAAACAGTGAATGAACATCCACTCATCACTCACTAAACACAAAATAAACACTTACACACTAAACATTCACTAAACACTAACAATCATAAGACATTTACTAAACACTCACTAAACATGCACTGAAGACTTATTAAACATTCGTTAAACACTAACATTCACAAAACAGTTTCACTAAACTCTAAACACTAACTAAACATACTTACACACTAAACATTCATTCACTAAACACTAACATGCACTAAACCCTAAACACTCACTAGACACTTGACACACAAAATTCACTAAACTCTAAATATTTGCTAAACATTCACTGAATGCTTATGCACTAAACAGTTGTTTAACACTAACATTCACATAACATTTTTACTCAACTCTAAACACTCACTAAACATTCACTGAATGTTTACTCTAACATGCACTAAACACTCACTAAACATTCATTGATTACTTACACACTAACCATTCACGAAACAATCATTTAAAACCCTAAATACTAACTAAACATTCACTGAATGTTTACTCTAACATGCACTAAACACTCACTAAACATTCATTGATTACTTACACACTAACCATTCACGAAACAATCATTAAAACCCTAAATACTAACTAAACATTCACTGCATACTTGCATAATAAAGATTCAATAACATTCACAAAGCACTAAACATTCACTAAACCCTAAACTAAACATTTACTCATAAACATTCAATAAACACTTA
>NC_087206.1:87466402-87473902 GCF_015104395.2 Macrobrachium nipponense
CCATGGCCAATGATTACGAGCCAAGAGTCGAAAAACATTCATTACGTAAGCAAAGTAAACACCTTTTTACGAAATGTTGCGCCGCCCATCCACTAGACAGAAACCCATTCACCTTGTTCCATCGGCTCTGAAACCCAAAGACTTTATGAATGGCGGAACGATACATAGATGTGGGTGGGGTATCTGTTCTAGCGTAGTGTAATACTACTAGCAGTAGTGCCGCAACAGTATAGCAGTAATATACATGAATTAAACGTTTAGGCCAACTGCTGGGATCCTTGAGGATCATTCAGCACTTCTTACAACTACTCGAGAAATGAGTTTTTTTAGCCAGAAGTTAAATTTTCTAATCCAAAAATGCCCATGATAGCCTTCAGTGTTATCCTGAATTATAAAGAGGCCAAAGTGGGTGGAGCCTCATGAAGGTATCATTCTGACGATAATTATTGGTGAAGGTTTAAAGCCAAAATATAGTACCGGCTATTTTTTTCAGTAAATAGGTAGATAGCCAATAAATAAAAATTGCATGACTTGGATATAGCAGTTATCAAAACAAGCTTGTCTACTATGTTTTTGGAAAATTACCATCTATTCCCTACATCTTGTCAATCTGATTGTGACCTATAAAGCAGACTGTAATTTCTTAGGAAACTTATTTTGGGAGTTAGACTAATAATCGAAGTGTTTTTGTATTTATTAACATATTTTGTTGGTTTGTTCATTATGACAATTATCAGTGGAGAGGTTCCAGAGTTCATAAAGGTGTACTGCTTTGCTTGTATTTAAATTTGTATGTCATTGTTGCCAGAGGTTTAGCCTTCGTTACGTATAGCCAATCATCCATCGAGAAAGAGGGAAGAAATGCTGTCATAAGTTACGTAACGAGTGCGTTCGAAACCTTTTCTCTGAGTAGTTGCCGTCTTCAAAAAGAGTCACTTTTACATTGTAAATAACCAATTTATTCAACCTACGTAATGCAGAATACAGTCAAAATTTATGTGTAGATATAATGTGTATTCTGAATAAGCGTTATATCTATGAAATGCATAGATAAAAAGTTATTGCGAAAAAACCGTGTTACAGAGGCCCTGAATCTCATAGTAGTAGAATGATAACTGTAAATATCTTCTGTTTTTCATTCAACAAATACTAAGCAGGATAAGTTATTAAGTTTAGGTAACTATGATTTATTAAGAAATCCATCAAGCAATGCATTGACCCATAAAGTTCTTGTTAGTCCCTAGATAGATATTGTGATTAAATGTAAAGGTCTTATATATAATCGGGGCTTCCTAACGAATTTCGGTAATCTTGGTGATGACTGGCATTTTGAAATATGCTTTTATCGTAAAGGCTTCCAGTATCATCTTACTAAATAAATAAATGGTCGCTCGATCGGATTTGGTCACTAGATTGATGGGTGATAGGAAGGACCAGTGAGGCGAGATGGTGATCTAGGAATTTAATCAGAAAATTTATTTCTATGAAAAACGGTCTTCGAAACATAATTGTATTTATCCGTTTTTCTAATAAGTGATCTCCTCTTTTTGTATTTCCTTTTACCTTTTTATTACTTCTTTCGTATGAACACTATACTATTCTTTGGAAGCTCAAATTTTAAGTAAAGTGTCCCCTATGTGCTTGTTCAATATGAATGGGGTTCATCTTCTGAATAATAATAATAATAATAATAATAATAATAATAATAATAATAATAATAATAATAATAACAACAACAACAACAACAATGTAAAAGTTGATAATGACAGCATGACGTCAGACAGCAGTGACCAGATCATCTCTCTCTATAGCTACAAGACAGAGTAAAAATGAAATGAAAATCAGAACGATATTCAGTTATCTTCAAGAAGATCGAGTGATCTAATCTTCGAGTTGAGAGACGATACTGGTAGAGAGTGAATCTGACAAAATTCCAAAAATCATATTTGAATTAGGCTCCGTAGATCACGCCGTATTGTAGATGAAAGAGAAAGTCTAGATTTTATTTGAAAGGTAGGAGAAAGTTTGATGGGAAAGGTAGAAATGGCGACTGATTAGATTACAAGGTAGAAGAGATCGTCTCAAATAGATTGATGGAAAATGAGGAGGGTTTGATTGGGTGAGAAACAGCACTTAAGAGAAACCTCTCCGATAATATTCTAATGCTTCTTTCTGTTCACAGACAAACCAGGAATACTGTAGACTTCCCCAGCAAACTTCCACCGAACAGAACATATTCCTATTAAAGAATTCAATTAAGAAAAACGGGGGATGGTAAATTAAGTAAAAACAGATGAATCATAGGAATTACAAAGCGTTAACAAATCAATGAATAAGCACATTCCTAGGAAAAAATCATTATTAAGATCTAGAAGCCTGAGTGTCGTTGGCTTATTATTCTTTTATATTTCTCATATCACACGTGCATCTAATGGTATAGTATTACCACTATGTAATACTATACCATTAATAAGACGGAAACGCCTACGTTGCTGGGAGAGTATCATTTCTGAAAGCTGGTTGGGGTACCTTTCTGCAAGTAATGGTAGCTTATGTAGTTGTAATGGGAAAAATATTCCTTTAATTATTAATGATTTATTTAGGAATTGATTCATCATCCTCCTCTAATATCTTTACTGTTGTAAAATGATTGGAACTGTGAAATGTTTTCATTTATGTTGTGGACACGAGTGTGGCAGTGTAGCCAGTCCCTTGTTTTGTTTATCTTTCACTCTGAGTATGGGAGCGCTGCCCTGAATCTTTCGTCTGCATTTTGGTAACACTAGCAACACATGTAAGAATCACGAATGCTCTCGTGTGAAAAGGACGCAACGGGTCCAGCCTTCAATTTGGCTTTTACCAAATTAATAATGCAAATGATTATCTTCCCCTTGCAAGGGATCTAGTCCAGGGATCTAGTCCAGGAATCTAGTCCAGAGATCTAGTCCAGGAGTTCTGAAGACTATGTAAATCAATCAAGTCCAGGAGACTAGGCCTGGGAGAAATTTGGCATGATGTAATGAGTAATAAAGAAACAAGCTGAATATCAGGAATTTTCTTCAATACCCCTAAAATGGAAATCAGCACTTCAACTGCCTCCCAGTGGGAAGACATCACCTGGCCTCATCAGTAGTAAGACCCATACACACAAGGAATATCATGTAATAGCAGGTAGGACAGGCCTACCCTATTTTCCAGGCAGCGTAAACGTTAGTCTTCATACCCACCGTGTCAGCTATGACACAGTACCTTTCTCCGACCTGTGTCTCCAGGCAAGAAGACTGACAAAAGTGTATATGTATACAAATAGTATTCTTATTCTCGTATCTTAATGTCATGGTGACGGAAAATCCTCCCGTGACATAGTTGCAATGATAGTAGTTTTTGGTGGTAGTCATCTCATTTAGTCTTACTTGCCCAGCAAACTTCCACTGAACAGAACATCTTCCTATTAAAGATATACAGTTCTGAAAGCGTTCACACCAAGGACGCAAAAACAGCTTAGACGTTTGTTACCTTTTGTTTTACCTGTCGTATCCAAACACCTCTCCACATCCTAGAACTTTCTGTTCATTTCTCCTTAATTTTAGTATGTATGCATTTTTCTCTCAAAAAGCACTGAGGTCTCATAACTTCACTTCGCATTCTTGGGATAAGGCTTGATCCACATTTCTAAGAGTAAAAATTAAACTTCGCAAGGGAAACTTCTGATTCGCCTGCAGAGTCTGAGACCTGGGCTGCCTAGAGCTAGACTTCAAGTTTTAGCTAAAAATTTTCAATTGTTCGTTTAAAATTAACAATGGAATATGGTTTGTGTTGCCTACATTACTCAGAGGTTACATTTTGTTTTTTAGGAAAGTTGCATGTCTCTCTAGATTAATGTATTTTAATACTGTTATGTCGACTAGTTTTAAACTCTGTGCAGTCGACCAAATATTGAAGATGTTTGCAATAAAACAATGTTTTGCTTACGAATTCCGGATATTTTGTGAAGAACCACAAACCTTTTCAGCATTTAATCTTCGTGACCTCATACTCAATAAAAAAAATGCGTTATTTAATTCCGTGTGGAAAAAAAGTACTACCAATAAACTTGAGGAAAAAGAAAAAAGAGACGGCAGCAACTCGAATCGAGAATCGATGCAGGTAAAATAAGCAGACGGCAGGAAGTTGAAAATATCAGTTAAAACCGAAGGAAAATCGAGAGAGAGGCGGTTTTTCAGAAGAAGATGGATGTTCTTGACTTATTCTCAACTTTTCCAATTTACTTCTGTTCCCGAGGCGTTTCGCTTTTCTTCTCTGGTATCCCTGACTTGCCTGCTTTCCCTTTCCGTCCTTTGATATGCAGTCATGCACTGCCAAGGGATGCCTTCGACCAAGCTTTGCAGATGTTCTGTTTGTTACGTGTGTGTGTGTGTGTGTGTGTGTGTGTGTGTGTGTGTGTGTGTGTATGTGTATGTATAAATGTATATATATATATATATATATATATATATATATATAGTGTGTGTGTGTGTGTGTGTGTGAGTGTGTGTGTGATGTGTGTGTGTGTGTGTGTGTGTGTGTTTGTGTGTCTGTGTTTGTATGTATAAATGTATATAAATAATATATATATATATATATATATATATATATATATATATATGATGTATGTATATATATGCATATATATTTATATGTATATATATATATATATATATATATATATATATATATATGACACAAACATACAAACTAATCAACCACACAAACAAACCCACTTACAAACAAGCAAACCTCCCGATTAATTTGTTATCTTCACCATTGATTCACTGACCTCCATATGCCACAGCCAATTTATTTATGTAATTAAGTTAACCTATCAGCCATTCGCTTCCAGGGAATAGGTGCCTTTCACAGAGTCCACTGAGCTATGGTTACCATACACTTCCATCTTAATTAGTATTGGTGGTCTTTCAAGAACTCTGGGATTTTGAGATAAGGCAGCCTCTAATTACCTTCATTTATTTACTGCCTCCACATTGAACATTATGTTCTACTTAATTGAAGATGTGGTTTTTCCGTACTTGGAAGGCTTTTGTGAAAAATATGTAAGAACTACAAGTGTTGATATTCTTTATATAATATTTATTTGATAATTCATGAAGTAAACATTATTACGGCTGTGATATTTAACATCATTGTCAAACATTTCTTGTACATTTAATTTAGTGTTTTCATTCCTTATATTTATTTATTCATACAAAAGATAAACTTTATCACAGCTGTGAAGTTACACAATTATTGCAAATTTTATTACAGATGCATATTGTTTGACCGTTCTTTATAAAACATTTTATCATAATAATATTAATAAAATCAGTTACATGCCATATGAACAGAGAAACTAAACAGAAACATGAAAATGGCATCATTCATACATAGGTTATAATATCCAGGAAGGTTTGTCTGAACAGAGGCGCTGGAATTGAAATTTCATGGAAATGGGATGGTGGCTGCGACCAGGTGCTTCCAGAAAGAGCCATTTTTATGTATTTCCTTTGGGGGACGTTCTTGTTGCCAGTCTCCGGGGAGAGAAAGTATCGGGAAAGTTGGGGAAAGCGGGAGAAAGGTTAACCATTCTATACTCTGCGGTCATGAACAAATATATGTTTGTGTAGGTTTGGGCTTTTAGGTTATTAGCTTTTTGATTTTCTATACGTACATGGTTGTAAGACACGCTCATGTATACAACAATAATATATATAGAATTATTTAAATATATACTATATAATATAATTATATATTATAGATATTAGATATATATATACTATATATTAGGGAGATATATAATATATACATATATATATAAGATATACATAGTATATATATAATAATTATATAGATAATATATAGAATGTTTAATGTATATAATATATTTAGATATATATATAATTATTTATGATATTAGATATATAAATTTGTATCATGAAAGTTTGGAACGTGATAAATCCATAAATAGGAGGTATAAGGACCACGAGGGAAAAATAAACAAACGGAAGTGTTTGTCTGCTGAGTACAAGGGACGTTCATAGCTTGAAAGATCTTGCAGAAACTTCCGTTTGTTTAATTTTCCTTCGTGGCTTGATATCCTTTATTTCTTTAGATATATATAGATATATATATCTTATATATATATATAGATATAGAAATATAATATATATATATATATAACTATATAACTATAATAGATTTATATATGTGGTGGTGTTGTGTGTGCGCGCAGCATTAAAGCTACTATAATGTCTTTTATTTAAAGTATCCTTTCAAATATCCAGTTCAAAACAACTCTACGTCGGAAATACTAATATAATTTTCATATATGTTAATCGAAGGGTAATTTTTTAGTTGGTAAGAAATTATTATCAAACAACTAAAGAATTCCTCTTCGATTAACATATACGAAAATATATTAATTCCAAGGTAGAGCGAATTGGATATTTAAAGGACATTTGTATAGTTTAATGCATGTATGAATCACGGTGATGTGATAAAAATTTTATATATATTTATATATATATATATATATATATATATATATATATATATATTATATATATGATATATATATATATATATTAAAAATCGAATCCTTTATTCATTAACCCCCTAAATAGCCTTAATCATAAAGACGTGTGATACAAGAATCTTTACTTTTTTACATAAATATCGTTATATTTCTATTTTGATTATATTTATTTCGTAAATGAACTTTGTATTTGTAGCTTTAGTTATGGTGTCTGTTTTCTTTTTTTAGTTTTCTGAAAAGATAACAATTGTGTCGGCTTTGTCTGTCCTCAAATTTTAAAATTTGCTGAGGCTAGAGAGCTGCAAATTGGTATGTTGATAATCCACCCCTCAATCATCAAACATACCAAATACCCCGTCCTTTAGCCTCAGTAGTTGTTATTTGATCTAAGGTTAAAGTTAGCCACAATCGTGCTTCTGGCAACTATATAGGCCAGGCCACCACCTGGCCGTGGTAAAAGTTTCGTGGGCCGCGGCTCATATAGTATTGTACCGAGCCCACCGAAAGATATCTATATATATATTTATTTTCAGTGGCCTTGATTATACGATGTACAAAAACTCGATTACGCCGAAGAAACTTCTGAGCATTTTCTACTTGTGTTTTGTTTATAATTAGTTTACGTCACAGACAAGTAAAATAAGAATAAAGGTATGATTCTTGGAGTTCGTTAGTCTAATAAGTGCCTCGGAATTTACCAATCACAATTAGCCATCTCTTGGCGAGACTTATAATTATTCTTTATCATTATATTTAACCAAATTTGAATCAGTTGGCATCGTCAGTTATAAGTGATTTCTGGTAACTTGCATTTGTGATTGGTGGAGAATTCTTTTTGGATAATGAGTGCCTTTGTAAATTCTCTCTCGACTTCTTTCAGTCACGTTTTCTTTGTATGATCGTTTTGCGATTGGCAACCTCTCTCTCTCTCT
>NC_087206.1:87478902-87508902 GCF_015104395.2 Macrobrachium nipponense
TCTAGATATCATCCATGAGAAAAGGGTCTTGCATAATCTTTAACAATTAATATATAAGTTCAACATAGCTAGATTTATCTCCACGTGTCGTTTTTTCTTTGTTTTTTCTTCTCAGATCAACAACCCTAGGTAATTTAATGATTGTAGTCGTAATGTAAGTATCAAATATGGTTATGCCTAAGGAAACTTCGTTGAAATTTGATGCCGTAATTACCTCTTCATGTATAGCTTCAATGTTATTAATTGCAGGTAACTCATTAACAGCGATAGCACTCTTACTTCTTGTACAGCGTAAAACTTTAATGAAAAATAAAGTCGTTGGTCTCTAGTAGTTAAGAATATGGGGAACATTTCGTTTTATCCACATGCTACTTCGTTTCTTATTTGTTTTTGCATTTCTTTTCATTTCCATTCTCATATTATGTTAATTCTCTTTATTTATGTATAGGTTTAAACTACTCTATCCAAAATTTAGATTTTTCTCTTTCTAAATTTCCACAGTTCATAATTTATTTTCTTATATTTATGCACATCTTAGACTGGGGGATACTCCATTCTTCAGAAGTTGTAAATTATTTTCAGGTTTCACATTTTATCTTTTTCATAGATTTACACACACACACACACACACACACACACACACACACATATATATATATAATTTCAGTTTAGGGAAATTCGTACATTATTTTTACCCACGTTTCTAACAATAGCTCATAAGTTGGGATAATTATTGAAAAATTGGCAGAAGAAACAAAAAGACGAACGCTTTGCTCATTAATTACTTTTTAATAATGCCTGTTCGTTAATTGAAACTTTTTTGTTTAATCATTTACGTTTTCTATGAATAATGAGAACGGCGAACGTAGAAAGTTAGCAGCACTGACGAATGATTATTCCCAGAATAAATTTGTCTTTTTTATTCCAAGTTATTTTCCCAGAGGACTTCTTTACACTTCAGTCTCATTGTTGTTGTTCCTTGCTGCTTTAATTAGATTTAATAGGGAATTTTGGCTGCGTGTTACACTACCCTTTGTTCTTTAAGAATCATGAGAACTTTCTTTGTTTTCTTTAAACTAAACAAAGTTCTTTTATTTTCGTAATTTTTGACAACTTTCTCTTGGGAGTTTCCTTTTCTTCTCATGCTTACGATTATTTTTATGGACACTACAAAAAGGGATTGTAATCTTATATACCCTTTGGGCATTTGTAGAGTGGGATAAAAAAAAGACATATATGTGTGTATATTATATAATATATATTGTATATATATATATATATATATATATATATGTAGTATATATTAATATATATATAATATATATATATATATACATACATACATATATATATATATATATATATTATATATATATATATATATATATAGTTAGATAGATAGATAGATATGTGTGTGCGCGTGCATTTGTTTGATTTAGTTTACTTATGTTAATACTGAGGAACATTACGCTACAAAATCCACAATTTATTTTTCAGTTATGGCGGAAATATTGAGCACAGATGCCCGATTCACTATATGGTGTATTTGCGTGTTTCCTACACTTGCACGCTCTTGTATTTAGATGTTATGAAGTACTTGCACGAGGAAGAAGGATAAAATTAAGAAAAGAATATCTGCTTTTGCAAAGGCAAACGTGACAGTTTCTAGAGGGACCGATTTCTAGAGTTGTTCTGAAATTCTATACCTCCTTCTCTAGGAAAAGTTGTGCGTGTGAGTCTGTTCAAGGCTCGATCCATTTGCGTATCCACCAGAGAGCCAGTAATGTACTCTATATCTGTATCATTTCCAGATTTCGTTCTTCTGTTTCCGCTATAAAATAAGGGGGTGGGGGGATGGATGTTGATAGACAAAGGCCTTGTCCAATCAGGAGAGGCTGTCTTCAAGTAAAAATCGGTTTAATTTTTTTTTTTTACTGGTCTGAGTATCACTATAGATTTGTTTGTTTGTATGGTGCTTTTACGTTGCATGGAACCAGTGGTTATTAGGCAACGGGACCAACGCCTTTACGTGACTTCCGAACCACGTCGAGAGTGAACTTCTATCACCAGAAATATACATCTCTCACTCCTCAACGGAATGGACGAGAATCGAACCCGCGACCACCGAGGTGGAACGCTAATACCATACCAACTACGCCGCTGAGGCGCTATATCACTATAGGTCAAATATGTTGTGGCGAGAGTCATAAAGTTATAATTCTTGAAATCACTGTAATTATCGGTTTCAAAATTTCAGAAATTCCATAACTGGACCGAAGAATGATATTGGATTATGTCTACAATGGTTCTATATCTGTTCGAATCTGGAATTGTAAATCAACATCATAACTCAGAATATATGTTACAACTATTTCATTTTAAGAAAAATATTTAAACATTTCGTCTTTTACGTATCTGATTAATTTAAATAAATTAGCAATTTATTTGAAATTTTTTTTGAAAAATTAAAGATTCCTGGAACTTCATAAAAATCTAAACCATATAGATGTAGCCAAGCGTATGCAGAAAGATAATGTGATAACATAAAAAGTCCAAAAGTAATTCATTAATTTGTTTAATATTTATCATCATATGCCCCTTGTAGCTTTTTCTTATTTCTTCTTGGAAGCTTATGCTCTCCATGAATATTAGATACCACATTGATACCATCACTAAATGTACTTTATATGAACTTTAGTATATATATGGCCTTTTTTCAAATCTTCTTTATGATCTTTTTTATTTAAGACAATTTTCAAGCAAAAACGTTGATACAGACTTTTCAATTTATGAATTAATTTAAAGAAATTGTTTTAAATAAAGATAGTTTCCTCTCCATAATACCCCGTAGGGGAGTAATGCCGTCAGTGTGCCTCATGCGGTGCACTGTTAGCATTACTTAAGGTTAGGTTCTTTGCAGTGTCCCTTCGGCCCCTAGCTGCAACCCCTTTCGTTCCTTTTGCTGTACCTCCTTTCATATCATCTCTCTTCTTACCGTACTTTCCACAATCTCCGAACAATTCATTCATAGTGCAACTTGAGGTCTTCCTCCTGTTACACCTTTTAAACTTTCACTTTTAATTTATGTTTCAGCGCTGAATGACCTCATTGGTCCCGGTGCCTGGCCTTTTAATTTCTGTTTCAGCGCTGAATGACCTCATTGGTCCCGGTGCTTGGCCTTTTAATTTCTGTTTCAGTGCTGAATGACCTCATTGGTCCCGGTGCTTGGCCTTTTAATTTCTGTTTCAGTGCTGAATGACCTCATTGGTCCCGGTGCTTGGCCTTTGGCCTAAATTCTACATTCAGCTTAATTTATATATATATATATATATATATATATATATATATATATATATATATATAGATAGATATAGTATAGATATAGATATAGATATAGATATAGAGATAGATATAGATATAGATATATGATATCGATTATAGATATAGCCTAGATATATAAACTACAATATATATATATCTTACCCCCCCCCCCCTTTTCATTAAACTACACAAATTAGAAACCCTTACCTGTCGTCAATGGTGCCCTCTGTCTGCAAACATGTCGTTAGGCTATTAAGATCTCGTAAGTATAAAAATATACTATTTAATACCCAAAGCAGTTGAATATAAAATAGAACAAAATGATTAACAAGTCACAATGACAGAAAACCCAAATCTGCCCATAAAGAAACCTGTAAGTTAACATTCTTCCCTCCTGACTAAGAATTCACTCCCAGACCCAAAATGTCAATAAGTTCATCATATTAGTCAGGTTAGAGATTCCCGTCTCTAGTACCATGGAATATAACCCATCTGTAATAAAGATGACAATGGATAAAAGATACACTCCACGCATCACTCTTTTCAAAGTATCTAAGTAAAGAAAGTATTTCACACCTAAGTCTTACAAAATGTATCGTACCTTTACGATGGGGGCTTTCTCTCCCGACACTTGGCGTGTACCACCTGACCTCTTTGTGCTCACTGAAAAGAATGTGACTTTCGTTAGTGCCTTGGACTATTAGGCCTGTAACATCTGTACAAACTTGACGACAGGGCGAGCAGTCTCTCGGTTAAACTGCTTGCGTACTCAAATTCCTTCACTCAAGTAAGCTGCCCTTACAGCTCAGCTTGTCTCCAAGCAAGACACGATATGTGATTTCACTTAACATTACACACTTGTATGATATATTATATATATATATATATATATATATATATATATATATATATATATATATATATATAAGCATGTGCTAAGGAAAAGCTTCAAATACTTTGCACAGCTTGCTCCCTTGAATATCAGCGCCACAAAAATACTCGTATACTTTAAAAAGGAATCTTAAAATGTGTCCAAGACTTCTGAGATAATTTTACTTTTCACACTCCAATTTCGTCATTCACATTCAAACATTCAAATACGTCTGAAAAGAAGGCCAATCTCAGCGTTCCACAAACGCCCACAGTAACCTCTGACATTTCTCCACGAACGAGGTGGCTTTCAAATGACATAGATGTGAAAGAGACATAATTACACCTGAGGAGTTTTTTGTATCTGCCACTTTTCCTCCCTGAGGAATTTCTCCCGTTAATCCAATACACCGCGTGAAGTAAATTGCTACGCAGGTTTGTCAGATTGTTTCGCGAATTTGCAAAGGAATTCAGGTACAAGGGATTGTCTGCATTTCCCAAGAGCACTGACCGTGTTTTAGATAAGTATTATAATTGTTATTATTATTACAAGTCACCACTCTGCGTGGTCGAATATGTCCATGTCTTATATTATTTATTCGCCTCCAGAGTTTGACCATGGATAACTTTACCTATTTAGAAAATTTGAGACTCCGTTGTTTGTTTTCCCTCGTGGCTTCTATCTTTATATATTATATATATATATATATATTTTAGATATATATATATATGATAGAGATATATATATATGAATAATATATCTATATATAGATTATATTAATATATATATATAGATATAATATATATATATATATATCTCTATATATATATAGATATATATATATATAGATATATATTATTATATATAATTATATTATATATCTATCTATATATATATAGTATTCTATAATATATTTATATATATATATTATATTAATATATTATATAGATATATATACTATATATATATATATCTAATATCTATATATATATATCTGATATCTATATAATTATAGTATATATAATAATATTATCTATTAAATTATATTTATTCTAATAATATATATATATATATATAGAAAGAGAGCGAGAGAGAGATGTATTGGATGTCTGAAAAGGGGATTTGTGGATGCAGCTGCGGATATTAGTTTTTTTGACATTTGCAGATGTGGATGCGGATATCAATCGTTTAAATTGTGGATGCAGATTCAGATATTTGATGACACCTTCGCAGATGCGGATGCGGATACATTGTAAATCTAAGTAATTTACATATAACTGTTAAAGACAATTACCAAATAATTCAAAATTGTTACCACATAATATTTGATGTACTAATTGAAAGTAGAAACATAAGAGAGACTTATGTATGTGTGTGTATACTGTCATATGAATGTACAAACTGTAACAGCGATACATGAACGTTTTAGTTGTCTTAGCACAAGGTTATTTAATGGTCATTGCATTAAAAGGGTAAAAAACTCAAAGCCATTCTTCACTTTACATAGAGAGATAGAGAGTTTCCTAAAAAATGCAATAATTTTCCTTTATGATTACAACTGCTGTAAATGATAAAATTACTTAAACAAATATGCTTTAAAACAAATATGCTATAACAAAGCTACTTATAAATAATTTATGGAATGAAATGAAAAATTGCGTATCATATTCTGTATAATAAAACGAAAAAGCCAGATTTACCTAAGAAAAAAATTAAAATCTGCTTTTAGCTACAATTTATGAGTATGAACTATTTAACACTGAGCAAGGGGTGATCTCCTCATATCCGCATTCTCGTACTAAGGATGCGGATGTTGAGAGATGTCAATGCGGACGCGGATTTATAAAAAATGCCGATACTCAGCGGATGCGAATGTGGATATCCGATACATTTCTAATATGCAAATGTGTGCGAGTGTGTTTATACACTTCTAACACCTTGAATCACTCGCCACCTGTATAATGAGTCACCCTGTTTGTGAACGCGTCTATAACGAAGAGTCGATGTTTAACTGATACAGACTTTGTTTTTTGTCAGAGTAAAAATCCATGGTAATATAGAAAAAAAATCTATACGTGTGAATCCCTGTGTTAAATAGAACTGCTACTTCTGCAAAAGTTTGTTGCACTAAATAGTCAACACGCGCATACGCGCCCTGCGTATACAATTTTCGAGCCATTCAGAGCCCCTCTCAGAGTCTCCTAGTGTGTCTCAGAGCCTCTAAGAGCCTTCGAGAATGTAGCCGACCAAATAACGAGACAGAAACCGACGGAACACCGAAATCCGTCGAGTTTGTCTTGTTACGTTTGCCAATAAAGAATTGCCATTGTCAGTTCAGCCGAGGACGACCCGTGTATAGAAAGAGTGAGTGATCTGGGTTGTCAGAGGAAAGACTTCGGACTCAGAGTTAAAAGATTTTTCACAGAATCATCAAAACAAATGAAAAGATGGAAGTGGAGAGAGAGAGAGAGAGAGAGAGAGAGAGAGAGTTGAAGACGAATAAAGGACAAGCAATCACTATTCATTTCCTTGTACATGACATTTCTCTTTGTCAGAAAGAATTTTATATTCTCTGAGTGAAATAGAGTAAATTTTTTCAGAGTACTTTCGTTAATATGTTTAGAATAATCGTAAAATTCTTCGTTTAAACTCGAAGCCATAATTCTTTCGATCATAATAATTTCTGTTAAGGAACGGGAAATACTATTTGATACTCTCCATGGACAAATGTGTAATAGGCACTGGATATATATAATAAGTGAAAATCAGGTCGAGAACGAGTGACAGGCAGTTGAATGCAAAAACAGTACAGCCTCGAGTGTTTTTTTTTTATAAACAGTGAATTCCTCAGGATGTTCAAACGAGACAGAAGTCAAGCCGGATTGACGAGATTGCGGGCGCGCACATGACCTGGTTAGTTCGGAATCACATGACGTGTACATGAGCAATGGGAAAACGCACGTACGTCAGAATAGACTAGCGTGCGTGCATTCGTGCGAATAGTAGCGTGCGTAACTTCATACGTCCATTAGAGCAAATGAATGAGATAAAATCTCTAGTGTGGTAATTAATGAGGCAATTATACGACAGACGTTCAGTGTGGAACAAGGCCGGAGGAGGAGGTGCTTGGAGATTCATCAGTTAAGGTACAGTGGAAGAGAAAAGGACGTTGAAAACTTTGAACAGTGTGAGAGTACTTGTAGTCCAGGGAAACACTTGGTTGATATATGGGACATTTATCCATGCTCTTCATTTACTTGGTATTTAACAATTGTGGTTTCTTTTGCAGATGGATTCGGATTGTCACTACCGAAAATAAATTCTCTAGACATTTATTTGAGAGAGATTAATGGTGTTATTTGACAGAGAGAATAAGAGGTGATAGTTCTATTCAATATAAATATGCAGAAAAGTAATGGTGTCTCATGGTTTTGGGATTTTAGATTCGTATCATTTCATTTTCATGTTAGCTATTTTGGGGGAAATAAAGACTATTTTTGTATCTTAAGAGATTGAATTAGCCTAACATTTAATGACTGATTTTAGCTACGCAGAGAGGATAGACAATGGGACCGTTGAAGGTAGGTCACGCTTACCAGTTAGGAATCCTCCCTTTTAGTTAAATTGGGTCATTTCGACCCACGTAACAAATGTTAGGCTTTTAACTTGACTTGAAGTGGAGAGGAAAGAATCAATGCGTAATCATTCAGTCTCCTGTATATTCTTTGTTCCTTTGTTGTTACTGTAACAAGATTTCGATATAAGAACAACGACATTTTCATGCACTCACACAAAAAATTGATTGAAAGAAAACCAGGAAAAGGGATATTGATCAAAATAACGCATTTTCATTAAAATTGATGTTACGCAAACTGATGAAATATGGCAATATTTGTAAGGCGAAATTTTATGTTTCCGGTCGAGTACATTCGTAAGCCAGCATAATTTAGAGTAGTATCGACTTTAGTTTAAGGCAAACGCAAAAAAGACAATAAACATAACAGATATTCAAAATTAAAATCATTAGCTCAGACAAAATTCAGTAAGAATAATTCATTTAGCCATTTTTTCGATATCGTCATGGAATGGAATCGTCCCGTAGTCCAGAAAGTCAATATCTCTCTCTCTCTCTCTCTCTCTCTCTCTCTCTCTCTCTCTGCAAAGACGCTCATATAACATATACTTGATTTTCCTCTCCAACTTTCATTAAAATGTAGTGGCCTCAACTTGAGCAGAAAATGAAAGAAAGAAAAGTAACAACATGGTCTTAAAAACCATAAGCACATGATTATATGAATTTTTTTCGTAACGTATGAAAAAAAAACCTCGTCTGGTTTCTTTCATATTCAGTATTAAAGCAGAGCTGACCTTTTTCCATTCAATTTTTTTCTCAAAAGACTGCATAACTAACGTGATGATAGTTCACATGAACATAATATATATTTCGTTGTATTTCGTTTCATTAGTGTAGTCCTTTCATGACCTCATTTTCTGGTGAAAAGATCGAGTTGATTTTATTTAGTAATCATACGTGGGCATATAATGGGCACTCCATCTTCCATTTCGAAAAACACATATACATAAAAGTTACATAATAAATCTCAAGTCAAAGGTCAAGCTGTGTTGCAAAAGAGAGAAATGAATTATTGTTTTTCTTTTCATTTCTCTTGTTGTGAAACGCAGAGGGTAATCGGCAATGAGTTTGGTGCTAATTACAGTTCGTTAGAAACAATTCTTACTCTGCAAAGAATCATATTTCAGTCACTGATTATCTCTGCATGCTTATTCACAGTGAAGAATTTTTACATTTTTTTTATTTTTCTAATCTTCCGAGAAAGCCTGCGACAATGTCTACACACACACACACACACACATATGTATATATATCAAGTGTAACCAGAACAAAAGCGTGTTAAGAATAATCAAGAAAGGCAGATAAACGTGACGAGGGGGAATATTGGATTAGGCAGAAATATATGTGTGCAGATACCGGGAAGAGGAATAGCAGACAATAACGAGGAATGACAACGAGAAAACGTTATGAGAATAACAAAGGTGCGGATGATATTGTTATGGGAGTGTTATGGCTTATACCGCCTCAGTCTTCTAATAGGAGTGCCTTGTAAGAGCGCATGTGTAGTTATCTATGTATGTAGAAATATATGAGTGTGTGTGTATGTATATATATATATAAGATATATAATATATATACAATAATATTATATATATAATTATATATATAATATATATATGAAGGTAAACACAGAAAAATAGCATTTATTATTCTATATATATATATATATATATATATATATAATATATATATATATATATGAAGGTAACAAAACAGTAAAAGACATTTCATTAATATAAGAATATAATATATATATATATATATTTATATATATATATATATATATATATATATATATGCACCTGTAACAGCCACAATTCCCTCTTTTTTGGATACGTTTGTCACTACAAAGCCTGAAGATCCGAGTTCAAAGAAATTTTTAGAAGTAATTGTGATTCCTGGTACCGGGAAACGAACCCAGGTCCCATAATCACAAAGAGGTGAGGTCGGCAAACGTGACCTCTTTGTGATTAGGGGACCTGGGATCGTTTCCCGGTACCAGACATCACAATTTCTTCAAAATATTTCTTTGAACTTGGATCTTCAGGCTTTGTGGTGACAAGCGTATCCAAAAGAGAGCAAAGAATTCTAGAAATCAAGAGGGCATTGTGGCAATTACAGGTGTATATACTATATCTGATAAAAAAGTGACCAGTAGATTCTACACACACACACACACACACACACACACACGCACATATATATATATATATATATATATATATATATATATATATATTATATATATATATATATATATATATATGCAACAAGGAATAATTAAGATAATATAATTAAGACACCGTTGTGAATGCGATTTGTATCTTTCTTTCTTTAAGAGGATGTGATGGGCTGTGACATTTCTAGAATGTAGGGATCATCAGTTTAGCTTCTCCTTGGAAACAGTGTAGCCCGAAGTGACAAGCTTTGGAAATGCTGACATATCTTATTCGGGTGGCGCGATGTCGAAGTTGCTACCTATGCAGATCAGACCACGTCCTGTTTCCATGCGGTTTCTTGGGCATGAACAATGTTCTGTATAATGACGTCATGATCTTGTGACGAAGTTAGTGGCGACACTTATTGGGAGTGTCTTGTGTGTGAGTTCATGCATGCGTGCAAGTTTCTTCCCTACATAATGAGAAACTAGGTAACCAAGATGGGAGATCGCTACAGAGTCGGTGAAGAGCCAAAGATGGCTCCTTTAACTGTATTTTTAGTGAAGTGTGAAATCTGTGTTGACTGGGTAAGCATACTTATTCTTTGGCCAAAAGTGTGGCTTGTCTGTATTTTGAATATTGTTTCAAAGATGTTTTATTTCATTTGACCTTTTCATTTTGCTTTTTAGTCTTTTGCTTATCGATATGTTCTCCTGTCTTTTTATTGGCGATTCTGAGACAAAGGGGAGCTGATATGGTGACTTATTTAGAAATGGGAACTTAACTAATGTTTCGTGGTGTTACTAGACTACTGTGACTTTTCTGGTTTTATGACTAAACTAATGTTAGTTATCTGGTTATCCCCAGGGTTATCTGAGTTATTTGGATTTTGAGTTCAACCGTTCATTTAATCATTTTGTTAAGAACCTGAATTATTTAGCTAATGCTTGGCTCTTAAATAAATGTATTTATGTAGTTCACGAGTCTGATTTAATTGCCTTAGGTAATGTAGAGAGAGAGAGAGAGAGAGAGAGAGAGTGGGGGGGTTGTGTTGGTGTTGGAGAGAGAGAGAAAATGGATGTTATTCCAGTGCCTGCTGCACAGTTCATCGCTACTAAACCCTTTTAAGATACCCAGGTTGGAACCTAGGTAATATATATATATATATATATATATTATATATTATATATATTATATATATATATGATATATATATATGTAGATATATGTGTGTGTGTGTGTGTGCGTGCGTGTGTGTGTAAGGAAACAAAACTTCACTTGAGAAAATAATAAAGAATACTCTGCTTAAACATCATATAATTAAAAAACATAAAATCCTTGCTTTACCAAATTGTAAAGAACATCTTATAATCATGTTGTCCATCTCACTGCACTGACAGCATCAAAATAAAATGTCACAGGCAGTAAATTTTATCTTGAAAGTCAAGGTCATCTAGTTAAACCTCCCATTTTCCCAAGTAAGCTTCTCTTGATCCGTTGTTTGCTTTAGGTTGGGACTTTTCACTTACCTTATTCCCGTTTTCTTGACTTGGACCATCATCTTTATACGCAAAGTTTGTTTCTTCTTTTTTCTTTCTAATCCAACTGATCTTGAAACTCGTCTCATTTCATCATCAGCGAAATTAACACAGTATAATTTCTTGATGAGGTCTCAAAAAAATTGCTTCTTAAAGAAAGCGTACTGATTAAATCACCTTCTGAATGCAATCATTCTTACGCATTTTCTTCTCCTAGATAATCTCTGATTTTCTTTTTATCAAAATTAATCTCAATACGTCACTCAAAGTCATTGTTCTAATCAAGGGCATGGAATTACTGCGCATATGTGGTAGTAAGAAAGGTACGAACGCTCATGTGAGTGTTTTATTTATTCTGGCGTTAGATACTATTTGGACTTTTTAATTCCTTTCTTAATTTTCTTTTTCTCGAAAAATACCATTGTGTAATTTCGGGCTGTCGTTTCCACTCTTACCTGAAATAGAAATATTTTAGAATCATAATCACAGGAGAAAGACAAACCAGCTAACTTAACGCGCAAACTATACCATGTTTTATGTTCGTAAAAGAAAAGTAATAAAAAAGAACCTCTAACGACAAAAGTAAAGCAAAATGCAACGGAAAATAAAGTTGTTTTAAATGCAGAATCTTGAATTACCAAGTAGGAAGTTGCAGCCGGAGAATTATAGTCAGACATTTATTCACTTTCTTGTTCTTGGAACATTTTGTTTGACACTTGCACAATTATCAACAGCAAACCTTCCATGACGCCATGGAGACACAAATAGAACTTGATTTCTCATCCATGACAAGTGTCGAGAAAAGTCTCATCCAAACATAACAAAGGAAACAGTCTCGTCGTTTGTTAAAAAGGATTTTTACAGCAACATCATCATTCCTTCCATGTCGTCTCCTCTGTACGTCAAGAATAATATAACCTTTATGTATAATGTCACTTTTTCTCTACCAGGCAACCTTCCACAGATATAATAATTCATCAGGTGGTTTAGGGAATTTTCCGTTTTTTCAGGAAGTGTTCGACCAAATTGAGAATCTTGGAAAAGACCTGCAAGGGATTGTTCAATTTATGGTCTTGTTATTCATTCAGTGAATGAGACAGAGATTGCCGTAGTAGATGTTTTTGTTCTTCTGTATCAAATGTAACGCTTTTACATTATGAAATTAGAATCAGTCACCGGTATCTCACAAAAATACACACAAGCACACACAAATGGCATCTTACATCGAAAAGAATAAACAAACAAACAGGCAGACAAACGGGAAAGAACGAAGTAAAAGAGACATGAATGACAAATATTATATGAAAGAGGCCAGTGTCTTTGGTAGCTTGCATTTCATCCTCACTTAGTTGAGGCCACAACGCGAAAGGCAAAGAGTGTGGGAGAACGCAACACTGGAAATGGCCACCTGTTGCAGCTGGTATCACGCAGTATTTGATCATCTGTGCCATCTGTAATCTAAAGGGCTGGCCCTTCCAACTCAGAGTCAATTCGGTGGCCAATACAATATCGCAGAGTGCTTAGTATATGTGAAACTTCAGTCGACCTGAGGAAGGTTACAAGGTTGACTTTATTCTCCTGATGTCATTGAAATATACTGATGAATCTTCGACTGATTCAGAGACAAAAAATATAAATTCATATTGTATCTTCTTTTTTTTTTTTACAAAATTTAAGAGTTTCTGATTTCTTGTTTGCTCTGAACTGTGTGTTATTCGAATATTTTTCTTCACAGAATACGAACGCCAGGAAGCTCTAAAAATCCTTCTTAATTTTAACTTTTGTAACATAATTCATACTAAAGTTATGGTCAATTTTATGCACTAAATAGTCTAAAACCCAGGTTATTGAAATATTGTTTTTCATATCATTGCATTTTAAACATTATTATTGGTTATATTTAACGGTTCTACGTACTTCAAATATGTTTGACACTTTGAAGATTTTTCGATTTGTAAAGGATAAACACATATTTATAATAATTTGATTTGAAAGAATTTATCAACTACTTTCACAAATTGGCGCAAATTGTTAACCAGAATTAAGTTATGTAAGCTCATGGTTGCCTTTTATGACTATAAAATACACTGCTTCAAATTGTACACAATTACTCGTATATAATTATTACTTTCGTGTGTGTGTGGGGGGGGGGGGGGGGGCGGACGTGTTGGAGGTCTCTCTCGCGTTTTTTCACAAAAAAGAAGGGGTTTTCGCCCTTGGTGATTATACCTCCTATAGTAAACAATGTGTTAATAGTGTCTCCACGTAATACCCGACGTGTAAGCAACTGCAGATATACTAATATTCTTTCTGCTCCAATCAGTGCCTTAGAAATCTTTCAAATCACAGCTACTCGAGGCCTATTGGTCCAGGGAAATGGGTAAAAAAATGCAGTGTATGTGTTAGTGCTTGACCCCTCCCTTACCACAAAAATGTCACCCGACCAACCTCCAACCGTTGCGCAAGTGACCCTGGAACCTACCGGTGCCTGTGCCCCACACACAAGTTCCGTACTCGCGAACAATTGTCTTTACTATATACAATACCAATCGAACCATTCCGACGTCGAGTCCGCTATACAATCTGTCAGTGATGCCTTCTCCGATGAGGAAATCAACGTTGCATACACGAAATGCAAAGATCTGATACCAGAGAGCATTCTCAAGGAGCGATCCACGAAGAACTTATCCTCTCACAAGAAGATATCGTATATCACTAAGTGGCTAAGGACCTGCTCGGTGGAAATCTACGCCGATGACCCTTACAATCTGCCTCCAAAGGGGCCTGCTGACCTAAGCCTACCTGCGGTGTACCACATGGCAGAAACTGCCTTCCAAACAGCAAAATCTCTCTCAGAAATAATTGGAAAAAACTCAGAAAAAATTGAGGAGACAAATGATAAATTATCAAGAATCTGGGACGTGATCAAAGGACTACAGGAATCCCTAAACAGTCTTAAAACGGTGGAAACAAATAACCTCACACGGATCTGGGATGCGATCAAAGGAGTGCAGGGATCGATAGACAATCGCACAGATAGCCACCTGACTCCTACGAATGCGGCATCCTCCAGTTTTTTTCCTCGTCTCCCAGCAACAACCGGAAGTGCCCCCATCACCTATAGACCGTTCTGAGGGACTGTTGGTCTCCCTACCTCTTCTCCCTCCCCAGTGCCTCCGGTGGAAGATGTTTCTCCGGTGACGATTACTAGCTCTCGTAATCCTCCCCACCCTATCTGTCCCCCCCAACCCCCCATCATAGATGCAGATGAAAGTGATCATGAGGGGTCTGGCGGCTGGCAGATACAAACAAGCAGAAAGAAGAGAACCTCTCGTTTGGCCGCTGGACCGGAGCCCACCATTCGTGTTTCACCTCGCCCGACACCTGAGAAGAGATATCACATAGTAATTCACAATCTGTGCTCATCGGTGATGCTAGACGCCATAGTGGAGAGAGTCAAGTTTCTCACTGGATCTGACCCACTCATCTCTCACGAACTCCCATGCAGGATTAAACATAAAGTGGCTTACAGGATTACCTGCCTATTTCAACACCTCGACGTTCTTAAAGGCGAGAATTTCGGTCCTAATATATTAGTTTCAAGATATAAATTATTCCGGGATCAACCACCCTCAGGGGAACTTACTGACACTCCAACCAGGGTCATTTCCACCGCAAGTACCAGTCAACCCCCACGGCGAGTGACTGCCCACTCCCCTGGCTAACCCCCCATCCACCCAAATGATCAGCGCATTCATCTCCCATCTTCGTGAGTAGCCATGGATACATTAAACATAATCTCTTGGAATATTTTTGGCCGCAAGCGGAACATTCCTCTCCTAAACATGTTCTGCAAAAACTTCAAAGGCATCATTGCATTGCAAGAAACGCTCCTCTGGCCACATGACCTTGCCATCTGCGATTCAATTCATGAAGACTTCAGAACCTTCTCGACCTCATCGATGCAAGTTACAGATCAAATCATAGCCGGTCGCCCGAAAGGGGGCCTTTCTTTCCTGTGGCACAAATCGTTAGACAATATGATAAAGGTGATGACGTACAGGAGTGACAGATTGATGGGGCTTCAAGTGACAGTTGGGAACTCTAAAATACTAATTATTAATGTTTATATGCCGTGGGAAAATAACAATAATTTTGATCATTACTGCATGATCCTAGGGGAGTTACACAGTATTATTCATGATTCTCCTGCTGATCATATTTGTATAATCGGGGACCTTAATTCTCACCCCACAAAACAATTTTATAATGAACTTACTCGCTTCTGTCAAAATCATGCTCTCCAAATTAGCGATGTAATGCTTCTCCCTCCCTCCTCCTATTCATATGTACATAATAGAGCGGACGCTATTACAACCTCCTGGCTGGACCACTGCATCACATCTCCACAACTTCATGATTCTATTATGACCTGCACCTGCAATATTCGCTACAATCTTGCAACGGGCTACGATCACATCCCATTACAGGTGTCATTCAGTACCCCATCCCTCCCTAACGTGAACCCCCTAACTGTTCCCCCACTAGCAGTAAACTGTGATTTTAAAAACCAACAGAAAACCAAATACTTTAGAGCGACCACGGAAACCACGTTGCAGTCAATAGTTCAACCGGCAGACGCCTTACTTTGTACTAACACAAATTGTAGAAATGACCACCACAGTAGGGACCTGAATGAATTCTATTCGAACATAATCTCCGCTATGCTTGCTTCGGGCAGGACTGCCTACAGATTTCGTCAAGGCAATTCTCGTAATATACCTGGATGGAATGCTTGGTTAAAGATCTGTATACTCACGAGAAATATTTTTACTGTGGAGGCAAAATGGTAGCCCCAAGGAAGGGCACACTGCATTACTAATGAGACAGGCGAGAGCGCAGTTCAAACTTGCTCTTAAGCACTGCAAGGTTAAATGAAAAACAACTTAGAGCCGATGCATGTCTAGAAACTTAGAATCTGGTGATTATCCTCGTCTTTGGAAAGATATCCGGTCCTTAAATCCCAAAACTAAAAAGCTATCACAGAGAGTAGGGGAAGCAGTCGGAGACGAAGCTATCGCAAGTATGTGGGGTGATCACTTCAACAATATCCTGAATTGCATAAATGATCAAGATTCCCGAAGGGATGTAGATAACCTCCTTACTGACAACATTCAATTTCATTTTGCAGACCGTATTACGCCAGGTAACATCAGCGATGCCATAAACAGCCTACCTAATAATAAATCGCCCGGCTGTGATGGTCTTCCTGCAGAGGCCATCAAATTCTGCCATCCAATAATTTACATTTTGCTAGCTGCCCTATTCAATGCGTGCATAATTCACCGGTTTCTTCCAGACTCCCTACTCTTAGTCCACTTGATACCATTAATCAAAAACAAGCTAAAGGATGCAGCTGACCCTGGCAACTACCGGCCGATTACAATCACAACGATCGCATCGAAGATACTTGAGTCTGTTCTTCTAGTGAGACTTCTCCCCTTTCTACACACCACTGACAACCAGTTCGGGTTTAATGCAAACCACTCAACCGACACCTGCATCTACATACTGAAAGAATTGCTGAATTACTACCTATCATCAGCCTCTCCTGTTTTCCTTTGTTTTGTAGATGTGAGAAAAGCATTTGACAGAGTAAACTACCTGAAGCTCTTCCTGAAGCTGCATAAAAGGGGCACACCCTGTATCTAATTGGCATTTTGCATTGCTGGTTCTCCACACAGCAATTCTGTGTCAAATGGGTAACGTATTATCTTACACCTTCGGCTCCCTAAACGGGCTTCGGCAAGGGGCATTCTCTCTCCATACCTGTTTAATACGTACACAGATGCCCTGAATGTCAAACTGAACTCACTCCCCATCGGATGCACCGTCAATGAAACAACTATAAACAACCTCTGTTACGCCGACGATATGGTTCTGATTTCCCCATCAGTGCAAGGTCTCCAACGACTCATCGTCACTTGCCGCCAATATGCAGAGTAATTTGATATAATCTACAACGAAACCAAGACCCAGTGCATGTCGCTGCTCCCGAGATCGCTTAAGCATATTGCAGAACCACAAATTTTCCTCGGAAACCATCGGCTGGAATTTGTGCACGAATTTCCGTATTTGGGTCACATTATCACCGACGACCTAAAAGATACGGCAGACATTGAACAGAGGCGTCGTAAACTATGTGCAGCTGGCAACATGATTGCAAGGAGGTTTGCCCTCTGTCACCGAGACGTGAAACTGCTGCTCTTCCGCTCGTACTGCTACAGTATCTATGGGTGTTCCCTCTGGACGAACTATACCCGAGAGACCATGAGACGCATCACTGTTGTGCACAATGACATTCTGAGACGCCTCACAAACACACCCCACTACCACTCCGCCACACAGATGTTCATAGAAAACCACCTGGACAATTTAAAAATCATTGTTAGGCGAACAATGTCCAGTCTGGTAACCCGAGTGAGAAACAGCAGCAACTCGCTCATACAAAGCATCCTAAGGAGTGAAGCAAGAAGAAGATCTAAATTGTGGGAAAGATGGGAAAATGAGGCCTTTGTCCCCTAAAGGACTTAATCTCTGTATTGGCAAGATGTCATCTGCAGTTTTCGTCATTATTACATTTATTGCTGATATTTTAATTTTTCTTTATTACTGTGATTACTATCAAGTTAAAGTTTTTTTTTTTTTTTTACATTCAATTTTTGTATTTAGCCGTCTGGACCTGACTACTGTAACTACCTAAGGTCTCTAGTTGAAATTTAAGTTATATAATTTGTGCACTAACTGTTATTACTCTCAATGCATATTTTTTTTCTCACCAATATTATTACTGTTATTACCAGTATTATGATTACTAGCTTTTATGCTACCTCAGCTTTTTTGTGGATAAGTGCCGATTTTTCACTTTCTTTTTCTTTTTTATCATGTCTCATGTATCTAGATTGTGTATGTTACTGTCTGTATTTTGTATATTCAATGTATATGGCCCTGAGCTGAAGTAAAGCATATTATTATTATTATTATTATTATTATTATTATTATATTATTATTATTATTATTATTATTATTATTATTATTATTATTATTGTAGTACAAATTCCTTTCATTCTACAAAATAGCATGCCTTCATTAGTTAATACCAGCAGGAAAACTTTAAATCCAGTAAGTTACAGAATTTTATTTAATAATTTTTGCCTTCTCAGTATTGTTCCATTCTATTAACTATAAAAATAATCTATGAGCATAGTTTTATAATGTCTAATCTTTATTTCAGCTTTCAAAGGAATATTCAGTTTGACCAGACTACGTAATTGTTGTATCTTCTATCACTATGTATTCTTTCCTCATCATCATCGACTTTACCTTATTCTATATTTCTATTGATGTCTATTCTCACTCCATCTTTCCTTCTTTGCGTCTTTGTTCGTTGGCAGTCTAAATATCTTTGCGTTGGAATAGATTGTAACTTCTACTTTGACCTGTTTTCTTCGCTTTCTTTGAAGAGGAAGGTCTTTGTCCGTCTCATAGGTGTTAAACATCAATCTTTCTTTCCCATTTCTCTCCGTCTTTCTTCTCTATTTTCTTATGAATTACAACCGACAACTCGCCCCCCAACGACAGACAATTAAAAATCGTGAGTCTTGATTCTTCCTGTTTTTGTGGATTGAAAATATGTTATTGTTAGAGGTCAGTAAATGCTTATTATAACTATTTTCCTGCAGTGGATTCATATCCAGTTACGAGAAAAAGTAACTTTTATAAGGAAAGCTATCCTTGGCCCAATATTACTGTTGACTCTGGGTAGTTGAAAACAAGATTTAATTGCCAATGAGTCCCTCTGGTATTGTAGGAAAGACAGGACTGTTCATCAGCCGTTTTCACATAGCGCCGGATCTGATGCTCTTAGTTTGCGAAGCGAACATTGTTAACGATGGAATCTTCTAAAGTACAATCCAATTTGACAGTTCTGAGGATGGAATTTGCGAATCCTACTAGCTTCGTTTTCTCAGAAAGGACATATTGGTTTTCAGGGACTTGTGAATCGTGTTGTGTTAGGTAATCTCTGGGAATTTCAATAATTAAATTGAAGCTACGATTATAATATTGCTGAAGATTTAGGGGAATAAAGACTACTACTTTTCCTATTCCTCACAAAATTTAAGATTTTGCATTTTTCTCAAATTAATTCTTACGTCTGGAAGGTAAACATCTTTGAATATGAAAAGCAATTTCAGTATCTCAGATGCGGGAAAGGAAATACATTGTAGTATTTTCAGAAATTAAACGACATTTGACTGTGGAAATCAATTTTCCTCAAAATCTCGTTAATTCTTGAAAAAGATTCGATCATTGGGACTTTAATTCCCTGAAAAACTTAATTTATGGCTCATAAAATAGGTCGATTGTTATCGTGAGTAGGTTGTATCTTCGGGGAATGAAATTGTAATGCAATCACAAAATATTATTATTATATTACTATTATTATTATTCAGAAGATGAACCCTTTTCATATGGGACAAGCTCACAGGGGCCATTGTCTTGAAATTCAAGCTTCCAGAGATTATGGTGTTTATTCAAAAGAATTAACAGAAAATAAAGGGGGATACAGAAAGAGGAGACCAATTATTAGAAAAACAATAAATGAATAAAATTAAGATTCTACAGAGAGCAAATGGCAATTATTCTAGAGAAAGATGTTGGAGTGGAAAATAATGCAAAAAATATTTACTTGTGATTAACATATATAATTCACTAGCTGACCAACCCGGCGCTGCCTGGGAAAAATGAATGACAGTCTATGTATAGAGGAAGGGAATAGGGAAAGGAGAGGGTGATTGATTTGTGCTGAGGTCCGACTGACAATTATACTTTTTTTCATGCAAACATTCACCCCTCGAACAGATGTGGGGGAACTGACAGGCATTGTGGTGACAGTCCCTTTTATCCAGAAATTACTGTGGTGATTGTCCCTTTCATCCAGGTATTACTCTTCTGCCTCCGTCTGTCCCTTTTATCCAGGTATTACTGTGTGACTGGCCCTTTAATCTAGGCATTACTGTGGTGACTGCCCCTTTTATCCATTTATTACTGTGGTGACTGTCCCCTTTTATCCATTTATTACTGTGTATTACTGTGTCTGTCCCTTTTATCCAGGTATTTCTATGCTGTCTGTCCCCCTTTAACAAGGTAATACTGTACTGTCTTTCACATTTGACCAGGTATTACTGTGCAGTCTGTCCCTTTTATCCAGGTAATACTGTGGTGACTGTCCTTTTTATCCAAATATTACTTTGGTGACTATCCCTTTTATCCAGGTATTACTATGCTGACTGTCCATTGTATCCAGGTATTGCTGTGTTGTCTGAGACTTTTAACCAGTTATTACTACTCTGTCTGTCGCTTTTATCCGGGTATTACTGTGGTCACTGTCCCTTTTATCCAGCTATTCCTGTAATGAATGTCCCTTTTATCCAGGTATTACTTTGGTGACTGTCCCTTTTATCCAGTTATTACTGTACAGTCTGTCTCATTTATTCAGGTATTATTACTCTAGTGACTGTCCCTTTTATCCAGGAAATACTGTACTGTCTGTCACATTTAACCAGATATTACTGTGCTGTCTGTCCCTTTTAGCCAGATATTACTGTGATTTGTCCCTCTAATCCAGAATCCCTGTGCTGTTTGTCCCTTTTATCCAGGTATTACTGAGGTGACTGAAAATGATTTTCAATGATATAGAATGGTCTCGAGTACATGAAATGAGGTATGATAAACCTGTAAAGTTCATTTACCACATAAGCTACAAAGGGAAGGTGGAAGGAAAGTGTCGGGGTTACGAGTTTGAAGCCTACACTATTATCTAAGTCGGGTTAAATGATGGCTACGTGCCAAATTTTGTCTAGATCCGTCAAGCAGTTCAGAATTCTATAGCACGCAAACATATAAACAAAAAACATTCTCTTTTATATATAAGATTAAAAACAAAAGTTGATGAAATTATCACAGGTGTTTCTATGATATTTTTACATTGACAAAATTATTCATTTATTCCTCTCGACGTAAAGTGGTACCACAAGTTTATGGAAGAAAAGAAACACCATCATTATAAATTCATGCGGTAGGAAGAAACTTACGAAAGAGTGCGATGACAAAATGATAAGCAATAAAAACGTAAATAGGATCCAACATTTCCTCATCATAATCATCATTATCCGTTGTTAGTCCACAGTAGGACAAAGGCCTCTGACATGTCCTTCTTCCCCTTTCTGTTTATGGTCTTTTTATGCCATTCTATACCCGCAAATTTTCTTAGCTCGTCAATCCATCGTCTTCTCTTCCTTCCCCTGATTCGTTTGCAATCTGTTCTTCTTTTCGTCCATCTATGATCCGACATTGTCAGTATGTATCCTGGCCACGCCCATTTCTTTTTCTTACTTGTTGTTAGGGTATACGATAAGTTAAGATGATTATATTCTTTAATTCCCAATACAAGATAACGAATATTTTTTTTTTTTTTTTTTGCAAACAAGAAAAGATTAATTACTTTTAATCATAAATTTCCAGGAGCTTCAGATATTTCTCCTTGTAGCAGAGGAAGCAAACCTAATAATCATCTCTCTCTCTCTCTCTCTCTCTCTCTCTCTCTCTCTCTCTCTCTCTCTCTCTCTCTCTCCCCGTTAGTTTGTTTATCTTTCGCGTACCGGGAAGCCGTCTTGTATTTGCTAATGAAAATTCTTAAAGTAAACAAAGACTACAATTAAATCTTTTCCATTCGTTTAAAATTAAGATTAAAGTCCTTTTGATAACAGAGTCGTCTTTGGACAGAGAAAAAAATAATACTTTCTTGATGCGTAAGGAAGCAATTTCTCGGTGATGCGTTAAACTAAGAAAACAATCGCTAGTTTTTGTAAAGGCATTTTGGTATGATGATGAGGATGAATGAACAGAAATGCAAAAGAATGCACATTATCCCGCCCTTAACATTTTGCATGACAAAGTTATTCTTCCATCTGATTGTTCATGAAATTTTTCATTACTGTTACGGCAGCGTGATGAAAGTTTACGAAGGTAAAGATAGTAATACTAATAATAAAAAAGACAATTGACAACGTTGAAGAAAGAGTTGACCTGTCAGGAATATAAATGACCTTATTAGCTCAACCCCAACGTAATATACGAAAGGGAAGTGAAGGGAGAAATGATAATAAAATAAGGCAAATTTAGATATGAACTGTAATCAAAAGGGAAGAAGTGAAGCCTTCTCATGCACTAACTGATAAATATTAGGAAATGTAGAAGCAAATTAATGAAACGTGGAAAGGTTAGTTCTACTGTACATAATGTCCGTCTAAGAAGTTGATCCAGAAGATTCACAGGTACTTTACTCATGAGTAGAAACCTAAGTAAAGAGGAAGTGAATCAGACACCACCGATAAAATAAGGAAATATTAGAAATTTTACACAACTCTATGAAATACCCAACTTAAAATAGGAAAAGGGCAATAAAAGATTATTTGGCTTCTAGAACCTGGCATAAAATGAATATGGTCACGACGTACAATATATTCCTGACGTAAAAATCTTTTACTGTTTCATTGCGATGCATACATTGAACTTTTCATACTTGGGGTTATCGTTAAGATTATGATACATAGGAAACCTCATCGTTTACCAATATTTATTCAGACTTCATTGATATTTAAAAATTAATACAAAAAAAATTTCATTGCATATTTCTTTAGAATGAGCCTCCTTTATTCTGCCTTCCTCTTTTCCTTCCTATTCTCTTTTACTTACATGGTTGATACATGAATGTATTTAATGAATTTAGTTTCCCATTCCAACCCCTGGAATTAGAAACACTCAGTCTTTACAATTCCCACTTGGAATGCGAAGCAGGATTTTCATTAAAGTCGATCCAAATTTATTTTGTTTTAACTTTTGTTATTTCAAGGATAGTGGAGCATTGGCGGTGCTTTAATTCCTTGTTTAAACCGTTTCCCCAATAATGAAATTGTATCATAGTTTTTTAAAAATTGTCTTTTGGCCGGAATTGTTTTTCTTGGTTCATCCTCCTGATACTTCGAAATTATTTTCAAATGTTACTTTACACAAGGCTAGGATAACTGAACGAAACTATATATATATATATATATATATATATATATATATATATATATATATATATATATATATATATATGTATGTATATATATATATGTATATATATATATGTGTGTGTGTGTGTGTGTTATGAGGATTTGGAGTCCTTGCTTAGCAACGAAACTACTGGGTCGTTGTGTTTCAAAGTTCAAGCAGCCACTGGGATGTCAGTCAAAATGCAACGGAAAAGAATATTAGCAAATGTCTCTTATGAGTATTATAAGCAAGCTAATTTACTGGTTGAAATAAGGGAACCCTCCAATTTTCAAACTCTTGAAAAGTAATAGATCCCTTTTCAAAAATTTGTAACTATGTGGCTGGCATAATTAAAATGTTCCGAATCTGATGAACCACTGATAAGAACTGTTGTAGTGGTCTACATTCCTTATATAAGGATTGCATAGCTAATCATTATGACCTCCGACCAAGATTGATTGTGCCTTCAGGTAACAGCGCAATCGTACCTCAAGTAGGATTAGTTCCAGAAATCCAAAAATGTCGTTAGAAATAATGAATAATCATAGTTGGTGATAAGCATTTGATGAAATCTGAAGAAACTCAACGATAAGTAAAAATCTGTCGAAAAAAATTAAATTTTCTTATCAAATGAGTAGGAGTTATTTTTTTTCAGTAATTACGAAACATTTGAAATATTTATTATAAAAAAGCATATATATGAAATTATATTCATTATATACATTTATATAAGATCTGTGATAATTAAAACCTTTCCCAATGTCACGAAGTTGATTTGATTTATTATTATTATTATTATTATTATTATTATTAATAATATTATTATATTACGGAACATCTCTCTCTCTCTCTCTCTCTCTCTCTCTCTCTCTCTCTCTCTCTCTCTCTCTCTCGAGTTGAGAAAGCTCTCCTGCATTTGCAAACGAAAACATTTGAATTATATCTTTTCTCTAAGTTACGGAATAATCATTAAGAAAAAGAATTAAATTAATTCTTTGGCTCAGAAGCTAAGAACAAGGTAATAATTATTCTTTACGCGGAATTTCTTTTCACAGATAAATGGAGATAAGTGAATGACGCAATTGCTGAATAAATAGTTAATTAAATTCATAATATTTTTAATATGAACAAATTACTCATTTGATTGAGAAAGACAATATTGCTCAGCTATTATTTATGCGATAAAGGTTTATGAAGTTCAAGATGACAAAAAGTAAAGCGAATTACTTTAAACGTTCCAAATTGGGGGTAATTACTTGTTAAAAAGCATCTTGAAGAGGCAATTAACAACCCTTGACAACTAATGGCCTTGTTAAGGTTAGCTCCCGAGGCAACATGGAAAGGGGAGCGAAATAATTTAAAGGAAAATGGGTCCTCTCTCTCTCTCTCTCTCTCTCTCTCTCTCTCTCTCTCTCTCTCTCTCTCTCTCTCTCTCTCTCTCTCCAAATAATGTCTCGAGAACTTAATATTTTCCTGTCGTTAATATACAACTCTCAATTCCATGAAAGGAGATTGAGCAAATAACCCTTGCCAGCATTTCAGATATTGCTTTTGTGAAAGCTGTATCTTTAATTTTTTTTTTACCTGTTCATAGTAATAGTCATTCTTTCATAATTTTCCATGCATTTTCAATAATATCCTTGCTCTTGTTAATATTCACTTTGAACATTTCTTTTTTACTAGGCAGTATTTTTAGCTCTTGACCAACTAACACTGTATCATATTCACGATTTACACTCCTACTTCTTGCCCAGCAAACTTGCGTACCTTTCTTTGCGAATTTCCAGACGTTTTTATCAATACTTAAATAAAAATATTAGGCAGCCATGAAGGCATAACACATGCTTGACTGACATCCACTTTTACACCCATCTAGTCACTTTCTTGTTTACGCATTCTCACACAAGATTTGTTTTCACTAGGCTAAAAATATATTCTCCTTGTATATCTTGCATTTTTAACACCATACAATATATGTTTCAGTTGTCACAGAATTTCAGTAATCCATTGCATGACATACAAACTTTCTCATTTTCTCTCTTGCACATTACCACACGGCTCTTCCCCCTAGTAGACCCTGTGTTATCTTTCCTAGGTTCTCAGCCAAAACATACCATATCCATTCTTAGGCATACTTTTTTTTATCTTTTATTACAAAAATACAATTAAATTCCAATAATTTACATTATTTGGATAATTCTGGTAATACAAAAATATAAACATAAATAACATTTTGTTTCAAAATCAATATAAATCAAATCAAAACGTACAGTTTAAAAATTCTTTGGTTACATACTTGTAAATATTGCTTGTATATCTACATTTAATATACATCCTTTGTGGTTCTAATTTATTTTTTTAAAGAACAATTACATTTTGTCAGCTATTGTTGTGTTTATAACACATCAACATACACTACAAATAGCCGGTGATCAACAAAATGGCAGTGTTTTTATCAACAATAGATTTTGCTGCTATATCATAGAATAATAGTTTCAATAAACTATAATAATTTATTTTACAGCATTTCCTAAGCACAGAATTAAACCATTTTACTATAATTTTCTTTTCTCTACAGAAGTAAAAAATATGCATTTGATATTGGTTTTCACCACATTTGTCACATTTTGAGTCTTCTTTTAATTTCAACATGGAGCCTTTGTTTTGTTGCTAGTGACTCATGAATATACCTAAACACAAATTCCCTTTCCTCCACTTTAATGATTGTGCTATTAACATTTCCCCAAATATTTTTCCATTTAAGTGTGGGATAATTATTTTCTACCTCTGGGGCTTCTTTCCTCCAAATGATTGAATACATTTCTCTGTTATTTATATATGGAAAGAATTTGTTGTGATATGCTTTCCTAATATCATCTACTGCCAAAGAATAGTATTCATTGGTAAAATATGCTATTTCTGATAAATTATCTAATTGTAACATACCATTCAGTCTTACAGAACATTAATACTTGGTTAACCCGTTGCAGTTTATTAGACATTTTAAACAAGTTACACTGCATATTGATCTTGCCTTTTCTTCAATACTTATTATCTCTAAACCTCCTAACTTTGACAAATGCAGGGTACTATGTTTTATAGATCGATACATACCACACCATATATACTTGAAAATAATTGCATTCACCTTTTGAGCTTGTTTTTTATTTAACGGAAGTGTGTGAGCTACAGATCACAGTTTGGACAACATCAAAGAGTTGATTATTAGTAAGTGTTAGATACCTTTTACACAACATATTAACTGCCATTTCAATTTTGTTCTCTATATCTGACCAATTTATTTCACAAGTTTCCGCATACGAATTGCTGAAGTAAATGCCCAAAATTTTAGCACAGTTCACAACTTTGAAACAAGTTAACTTCCAGTCTCTTCTTCCCGACCATTCACCAATTCCTAAGATGACAGATTTTTCTTTATTTAATAATGAGCCGGTTGCTGCTTCAAATTTCTTTATTTCATAGTGAATCTCTATTAATGAATCATCGTCTGCAAAAATTACTGTTGTATCATCAGCAAATCCCTGTACTTTAATTTTGTCATTGTTTGGTAATGTAGGAGGTACAATTTTTTTATTGGTTTTTAATGCTAGGTACAATGGTTCTTGGAAAATGACATACAATAACATTGATAGTGGACAGTCCTGTCTAACCGACCTTCTTACATTAAAGGTGTCTGTAAATAGTCCATTCACACATATCATACTTTTACATTCTTTGTATAATATTCTTAACCATGAAATAAATTTCACTGAAAATCCAAACTTTTCCATAATTCTAAAAAGAAATGGCGAGTTCACCCTATCAAAAGCTTTGGACCAGTCCAAGTTAAACATCCCTGCATTCAAATGATTTTCTCTTACATAACTCATTATGACTGTCTCTTATTGTATTATTGCAGTGAATTATGGATCTGTTTGGAGTACCACAATATTGTTCAGGTTTTCCAATTACAAGTTTCAAACGATTTGCTATTGTTTTTGCTAGAATTTTATAATCAACATTTAACAGAGTGATTGGTCTCCAGTTTTCGACCATTTCCAAATTTCCACTTTTTGGACATAGTTTTATTTTTCCTAAATTTTGTGATTCCGATAACTTTCTTCCAGCATACATTTCATTACCTCTGAAAAATCGTTTTTGATAATATACCAAAATCGCTTATAAAACTTCACAGTTAATCCATCACTTCCAGGTGATTTTCCTTTATTCATTTTATTCAATGATTCCCATAATTCATTTATATCAAACTCCTCGTCTAAAAGTTTATTGTCATCTCCATCTACTTTCTTTTGCATTTCTCAAGCAAATATGATTGTTCTTCGTGATTTCCTTCAATAAATTCATACATTACTTTAAAATGGTCTTTAAGATACACAAGAACAGACTTTATATCCGTTAGCATATTTCCACTTGTACCTTTTATCTTCTTTACCAGGTAATTGCCTTTATGCAGTTTTCTTTTCCCAAGTAAGTGCGATGACAATTTTTCCCCTTCCACTTGATCTTTTAATTTTGCTCTTATCTTTACTCCTTCACAAAGTTCATTTTGAAGACTTTATTTTACTTTTCAAAGCATAAATTTCATCATATTTATCATTCCCAGCATTACATAAGCCATATAGATATTTTAATCGATATTGCAATAAATTTATTAAACCATATTTTTCATTTGATATCCTCGTTGCAACTTTAATGAAGAACCTTTTACTTTCCTTTTTAGCAACTTCCCACCATTCAATTACATTTTTAAAACCTTTTTAAAACCTTTTTTTTTTTTTTTACATGACTCCAAAAGCATTCAAAGTTTTCGCCTATTCCTTCTGTCTCCAGTAAAGACGCGATCAATTTCCAAAATCCTTTCCCTTTTTGCACACCGCCTATCCTAAATTTAGCAATGGCCATACAATGATCAGAGAAGGCCAAGGCACTGTATCAGTACTTAACATATTATGGAGTAGCTGTTTAGTTTATAGGCGATCTATCGTAGAACCATAGCATTTTCTAATGTAGGTATAATTTGGAATGCCTTTACAAGTGCATGTTACATCTTTTAATCCTACATTTTTTATGAAGGTCTGCAATGATTTTGACACTAAATTGTCCTTCCCTGTACTAACATCTCTGCTGGATGTAACGGATGTAACACAATTAAAATCCCCTCCGAAAACTACATTTTCAACATTTTTACGAAAATAATAAACGATTTTATTGTTAAAAAATTCTTCTCTTTCTTTCTCTTTATCTGTACCTGAAGGGGCATAAATATTCACAACTGGAATTTCATGATTTAAACAAGATATTTTAGCTCCTATTATCTCTCCCTCCGTATCAATTTCCTTGCTAATGACAGATAAAGATTTAAACTTATTTATACAAACTAAAAAACTCAGAGCTTTTAAATCCTTCACATTATGTTCTTGCAATAACAAAACATCTATATCATAATACCTAGACAAGGATAACTGCTTCATTTGTTTACCTACTTCATTTAACCCGTTAACATTTAAACAGCCAATTGAGAGATTGAAGTCGTAAAATTAGTTAGATCCCAACTTTTTCCTTTTCTGGTCTGTCAATTTTTTCCAATTTTCCTCATCACTATTGTCTTCAGATCTTGAATATTTTGAGTTCCTATTTTTTTCTTTGAGGTTCTCATCTTGATGTCATCTTCCATTTGAATTTTCCATTTCCCGTTTCCAGGCGCATCTTCCATATATTCTGCATCAGTTTGTCCTCCTCCTCTTCCTTGATCAGTTCCTTGTCCAAGGTTAAGAGTTATCTTTCTGTCGTCTTGATGAATGCCCGCAGTCGTCGTGATAACAGTGAACTCAACAGGTGCAGTTTCTTGCGGTATAATCACTAATTCAGACGCTTCCAAACTTGGTCCATTATGTAGTACCTCATCATCAGCAGATATCACCTCCTCCTCCTTTTTTGAATCCTTATCCTCGCATTCTTTGATTTTTTTCACTAACCTCAAGCTCAATATTCATCCTTTCTGTTAAAACATGTGGCTCGTTGTTGCCATTTTCCACTGTTATACTACTGATATCCTGAACATTTGGTGTGTCTTCACTAAGTGACTCTTGCCTTTCCTTCTCAATGTTGTGTCCGTTCCCTTGTGTTTCGTCCCTTTGTAGTTTCGGCAGACTTGGAAAATCCTTCTCATGCTCAAAAAATATTCACGATTCTGTCCAAGGAGCAGTCTACAGCAAAATGATTCTCACTGCCACACTCAAGACATGTCTTTTTCTGTCCGTTGTACATGAAAGATATGTATGTCTTCCTATGAAAAGC
>NC_087206.1:87511402-87578902 GCF_015104395.2 Macrobrachium nipponense
TCCCACAGAGTGACGTCTAGTTGTGTTAAACAGATCCGATCCCACTGACCCCTTGTAGTAAATTCAGCCTGGCTCATCATCAAGACGTCTATCTCCAGGGTAAAGGTACAGTGAAGGTTGGAATTGTCCAACACATTTTCCTTCTACAATACTTCCTATTTTGGTCTCATATTTACTCCCTTGCAACCTCCTGCGCATACTACGTGAAGTGGTGTAATCTCACTTGTGTAAAGTAACTCAGATGTGTTACCCAGTTTGCATTTTATTTTCTTTTGCGTGTTTTCCCTCTCAGCCTTCAGCATTCCTAAGTTAAACGTGTTCATTGTTTTGCAATCCAGTGACAGTGCATTTGCATTGCAGAATAGGTGACTGAGAAACTGTGTCAACTGCAAACCACGGTGCCCTTCTCCCCAGTCTTCCCTTGTGAGAAGAATTAAGATCTTACATCTGAAGAGATATTTAACTGTAACCTTATGTTACACGATCCTGTTTGATTTTAGTCTAATTATCGAGGTTTTTAAACCCAGCGTGGTTATCTTATCATAAGGTTGTTACCTAGAGCTAATCTGAAAGGGTCTTAAATCCATTGTGAGTATCATCCATGTAGGATCCTGTTTAATCTTAAGCTTATCTCATATTGATTTGCATTTGGCACTATCAGCTTTGTGAACTAAATTACAGTGCCACGGAGTCAGTGATTAGGCTTCGTTAATACTTTATTCGTCCCAAATCTGAAGAGGCCACTCTCTGTTATCAGGTTCAAATGCTAAGTGAACAATAATCAAAATCAACCACACCCCTATCGGTGTGCAAACACAAATACGCGCATGTCCCTCCAACCTCTAACTTAAGGCAAAAACCGTAACACGCAGGATATAAATTTTCAAAAATAAATAACCCTTGAACAGGATATCAGAGCAAAATACAATTTCATTAACTTTGAATAAAATAAACATGCCACCTTCGGATGCAACTTCGAAAATTTGAGCATCTATTCCACAACCACTAGCTCCGACTACCCTCTCTCTCCAACTCTTCCTCACTTCTTTATACAGAAATTACTCTAACAGCAACACATGATCAAGAAATTTATCATTATCATTATTATACCTTTCACATACTTACTGATATTTATTTTATTACACATATATGTACACACACACATACACACTTATAATATATATATATATATATATATATATATATATATATAGTCATATATGAATATATACTATATCTATATATATATAATATAATTATATTATTATATATTACATATATGAATATATACTGTATTTATATATAGTTTCGCATTTACTTACTTGATTATTTTACAATATTTTTAAATAACTGTAATGAATACTTTTAACAGAAAAGTGACATAGGAAAAAGATACGATGAAATCTCTGAAATAGGGCTTTATCTCATCGGAAAATGAGAATATAATAAATAGTTGCGGTTTAAATGTTACTGTGGAAAACAGTATAAGGGCACTGTACCTTCCCTACACCCCCTCCTACCCGATTAGGGTGAAAGTGTCCTTACCAGAGGGCATGACCTCTTACCCTGAGTTAGGAAGGACCTCCACACGCTTCCCCCGGCCGTAAAACTCCAGCAGGAGTGAGTTAGCGGGGCTGTAATGTCCCAGTAAACCAACACATTCGCCAGTCGTTTCTTGAGACCGTGTTTTGACTTCTCTCGCATCTCGGGTTTACCGAATATATATATATATATATATATATATATATATATATATATATATATATATATATATATATATATATATATATATATATATATATATATATATATATATATATATATATATATATATATATATATATATATATATATATATATATGGGGGGAAGGTTGGGGTGGGAGGGTACTTACTATTTTCACTTTTACTGGAGGTGGGACCCAGTTTCATAGATTATGATCAAAACTTCCTTGAATCTTGAATCTAAACCCTTTCTTACTTTCTTTCTTGTAGCCAAATTGTAGCCAAAAAAAGTGGGCATTTTAAGTTTTCTTGAATTAGTATTTTTTTGTCTTTCTAGGGGTTGAGAAGGGAAAAATGATTGGAGGAGCCACTTATAAACTAGATTAAGAATGAAATGGCTTTAGACGCTGACTGGAATACCAGCACTCTTATTTTCTTACTTGTTTCCAAAAATGTGGGCATTTTAGTTTTCCCAAATTATTATTTTCACTTTTTTTTAAGGAGAGAAAGGGATGTGGCGATATTTCACAAACCAGATTAAGATTAAAATGTCTTCTGATAAATGACTTGGATCCTAACAATGTCTAACTTTATCACTTGTAGCCAAACATTTGGATATTTTAGTTTTCCCAAATTATCGTCTTCGTTTTTCTAGTTTTCCCAAATTATCGTCTTCGTTTTTCTTGCAAAAAGGGGTAGTGTTTGATTACATATCATTTAAAGATGGAATATGTATGGTTTTATGGAAAAGTCAGAGGAGAGTTTAATCAAATTGCGAATTTCCGTGTAACGTTTGCAAGGACAAAGCTGATAATTAAAATTAGATCAATCAAACCGGTGACCAACGAAATGAATGGTTCCTCTGCACCAAAATTGGGATATGAATCGACACAGTCCATCTTTATGACTGATGTCTGATTTTAAGTTTCCGAGAGAACCAAATCATTTCGGGAAATTACGGTCCTCCCTGACGCTATAAGTAACATTCATTGTAGGAGATTTAATATGATCTCAGAGATATGGGTCCATAATTTCTAGCCAAATTTCGGAAATGAATTCAATATCTAATCTCTCATAATCTCTTTTTTTTTTTTTTACTTATTAATAAAAAGAAGATATTATATACCCTGAGTTGAACACGTTTTGTGAACTCGAGCATTTAAAGTTAACTCTACAGACACTTCAGTTATGATTCTGTGTGTGTGTAAGAAAAAACACTCTCTCTCTCTCTCTCTCTCTCTCTCTCTCTCTCTCTCTCTCTCTCTCTCTCTATCTCTCATCTCTCCTCTCTCTCTCTTCTCTCGTTCTCTCTCTCTCTCTCTCTCTCTCTCTCCTCTCTCTCTCCTTTTCATTATACAACCTCCCAAAAAAGCTTATAAAATCTCATAATGAATTTTGTACGGACATTAATAATTAACCACGGAACAAGACGGAGAGCGGAGAGGCAAAACCTGGCTTATTTTGTGTGTGTGTGTGTGTGTGTGAGAGAGAGAGAGAGAGAGGAGGAGGAGGAGAGGAGAGAGAGAGAGAGAGAGAGAGAGAGAGAGAGAGAGAGAGAGAGAGAGAGAGAGAGAGAACTTTCAACTTCGAGTCTTACTAAATGAGAATATGTAAATCAAGGCCATGGAACAAACTCATTTAAAGAGTGGATGGAGAAAAGGTCTATTAGTTAGCTCAGAGTGGGAGGATGGAAATTTTTTTTTTCAAAGAGGAAATTTTTTTTTTCAAAGAGTAAGGTTAATTTTCCGATTAATTGGTTTTCGCTAGGTAAAAATAGAAATTGTGATTAAATGAACAATTTGAAATGTGTTAATGAATCAGGCTTCTTTTTTTTTATTATATTTTATATCCTTCGGATGTTTTTATCAGATAATTGTTATTACTTTGTTAATATGGATGATAACCAGCACAATAATTAATCTAGATTAGTAGTTTAAAAATTTGGTTGTATATGCTTTGCATACGCGAGATATGAAAAACGCACACACTCACATATATAACGTGTTTGTTTCACATCTCTCATATGCAAAGCATATGCAATCAGATTTTTAAATTACTAATCTAGATTAATTTTTGTGCTGGTTATCATCCATATTACAGAGTAATAACAATTATCTGATAAAAATATCCGAAGGATATAAAATAATATACTCTTTTTATTGCTCAGTGGAAAATTTGCATATCTTCTTTTTACTTGTATAGTAGCAAAGATAAACGAGTTTAATATGTAGCCCATCACAGTAAAGAACTTTATAGACATATCTTTGTAATATACCTCATATGCTGTAGGTGTAGAGAATATTTCAAGAACCATAACTGATTTCGCCTTAGAAGTTAATAAACTTATCACTGGCTGATCTATGTAATTATTTTTAATATAGTATGAAGAATACAACTTTTTTAATACCTCTTTAAAACTAACTTGTTGCTATCATACTGACGAAATAATTTTTGTATGCTTTTTGACAGAAAGTGCAGCTGGATCCCAACACACATGAGGGGATCCTGAACTACTTGGCTTACCTGTAAGAATTTGAGGCTTCCAAACTCCAGATCATTCATTCTTAGGTTGTTGCAACTGATGCTGAACTGTCGGTTGTACGGTAAATCAGAGACAGTTTGAAGGACACAGGACTCCAGAGACTGAAAAAGGAGAATGAAAAGTATTAGAATTACTTGAGTATGAATTAACAGAAAGATGACATTCAAATGACAATGGTCTTCTCACGGCGGAGTAAGCAGTCGATAAAATTAACATAGGTAGAAATTTGGGTCGATGGCACGTTCTAAGACATTTATTTCCGTCCATCAAAATATTTGTGGACGTTGCAAAGAAAGCAAGATTTAAAATTTCCCTATTATATGTGGTACTTTATCCCCTTAACGTGAAAATATAAAATAATTCCTAGTGGATTTAGGAAACGTGAGCAGAAGCATCGTTATAAAGGCTATAAAATTGTGACGCGCTTGTGTTCCAGCACTAGAATGATTTTATGACTTCACTCTTCCGTTTTATACATTTATTTTATAACTTATTTTTATCTAAACACTAAATTCGTTGCTGCAGAATTGGTTCAGTTCCCCCTTTATGAATTTATATGGTTATATTCTTTCATTTTATATTTTATCACTTATCCTTTTCTTCCTTCTCTTTATCAATGAACGTCTTTGCTTCTAATCTTCAATAGCTGCGCGCGCGAACACACACACACACATACACACAAGCAGATGTTGGTATAGTGCCGTTATGTATACATTTTCAGTTACTTTGCAATAGGCTGAATTTTATCCCGTTTGAAGGAAAAGTCCGGTTGACTCCCGTCACCTAAGAGGTGATTTGCTTTGCTTTCGACGAACGACGAACGAGAGAAGTGAGTGCGGTGAAGGACGGGCATGGCAGTTCTGGCTGTAGCCGGAATTTCTGTAGAAGACAAAAGATAGAGTTTTGATTTACTCAGAGAGTGCCTGTACGACTCGGAGTGTCGCGGCTGGAGAGGCCTACATACAGGTTTGCAGAATCCGACACATGTATGTAGTACTTACCCCGCCATGCTTCCGTATGTGGATGTGTACACCACTTTGTAGTAATAGCCATGTACTATGCATAGCCCTTTTTGGAAACATAAGTGGAGGACTAATATTATGTTTTTGAGCTCTAGAATGAGGACACCCCGCATGAAACTCTGGGGAATGGTCTCTCCCCATTTCACTTACTTTTATACGCAGACAAAAATTGCGTAACCTCCAGCTTTTGCCATTTCTCTAGGCCATAATACCAACATTGGACAGCTTTTGTCTAGCTTTAGGACTGTAGATAAAAAAAAATTGCATGTAGAGTTCAGAAGACTCAATATAAAATCATTTTGACTGATTCTGTCGTTTTAACAGAAAATGTTAATAATGACATTTTCTCTACCTACCATTATTAAGGAAAGTTAAAATCAGGGAATACTTGGAAATAATGGAAATTTTTGGAATAACATCAAGTACACAGTTCCTCTCTTTTATGCTGGAAATTTGTTTGTCATATTAGTGGGTGTCTATTAGGGTTTGTTTCCCGGGTTCCCGGGTTTAATAATCTCAGGATATTTTTGCACATCCCGGGAAATCCCTGGATAAAATTAAGTACAAAAATAGGGGCAAATTTGACTGCAGGATGGTTGTGGTCTTGTTCTGTTTATATTTATAATACTGTGCATAGTCAATTTCTGTCATTATCTATATTATAATAATGATAGATATCTAGATTATGTCACTGGTTTGATAGAATACTTCCTATTTTCAGTGAATTGTATTTTCCCATAAACAGCATCTTACTAGTTGCAAAATTGCTAGTTGAAACACTTTTGCAAGATAAGGCCTGTCAAATCAATCCGTGGAGGGAAGATAAAGCGTCTGTTGCAGTGTTACCAGTTTATCGCAGTAGCTAAATCTATAGAGAACAGGAATATAAAACCATGACAAAATAATCGTGTACAAGTTTGCAGAATTTTCAAGAGGAACATATTCCTTCTTTATCATGTGGAAACGTATTATTACTGTTTAGTGTTTACCTAATGCTTTATTTTGTATATTTGGGACGGTAATCACGCGAAACAGGCCATAAATATATATCATATATAATATATATATATATATATATAATATATAATATATATAGATATATATAATATATATATATATATATAGATATATATAATATAGATGTATAATATATATATATATCTATATATATATATATATATATATAGATATGATATAATAATATATATATAGTATATTATATATATATATATATATATATATATATATGTATATACTATATATATAGATATATATATATATATATATAATATATATATATCTATATATATAATATATATATATATATATAGTATTATATATATATATGTATATATATATATATATATATCATATATATATATATATAGTTATATATATACTATATATATTTATTATTATTATATAATTATTTATATATATATATATATAATATATATGTATATATATATATATATAATATATCATAATATAATATCATACATACACACAATTATTCTGATTTGCTCGTTCACTCCTAAAAAAAATGTAAATAACACTGAAAAATTTGGCCTTGAATGGAGGACGAGAGATCAGAATAAAAAGAAAAAGCTACTAAGGCATAAGGCCGATATTACTGGAAGGAGGAATTTACATAAAAGCTGGACCTTAATTTTAAATGCACTGTATTTACATTAATTTACAGAGGTCCAGGAGACTAATAAGGGGGTCGATTGGTCGATCCACCGGAAACACGCGGCTGGGGCAATCCAGACAGATTGAAAATGCAAGCTTGCTCCAAGGGTTTCCAGTTTCTACCACAATGAGGCACAGTGTTTGTATGCAAAGAGATAGGGCACTGGCATAAGGCTTGGGGGGGCCCACACGAGGGTGAACGTTACACACTAATTTCTTTCAATCAAAAGTTTACGGGCCACTCATGGGGAAATGAAATGCCTGGGAATTTACGCAAAGAGAACTATATTTTGTTGCTTGAATTTACTAGGGAATGCTCACTAGTATCACAAGGGGAGTAATCACAGAACGGAACCCAGATGGGGGGGGGGGGGGGCGGGGTGGGAATGAGAAACTAAACAAGTCGCCTTGGAAAAAAAAGAAATGAAATACAAAGGTAAAACAATTCCTTGGCTGAATTGGAATTACTCTCACAGTACCTGGCGATCATGGGGGCTTGAACGTATTCTTCTCCTTGATGTTTCTGTGCACTATGGAAATTTAAAAATACTTGGAACTTCCCAGAGGAGACCAGGGGGGAAGCAGAAGGTCTAAGGTGGTTCTGAGAACGAGCCGCTGGACTCTGATCCTTTTAAATTCTCGTCTCTCTAGGGGGTAATTCCGACAGCCAATGGGAGAAGAGATAGCTTTTTCAAGAGAATGGATGCTTACAGCTCAAAGGGGCAAATTGCATATAGACAAAGATGCATGAAACTGGTAAAAGACTTTATTTTCCTTGGTTCTGGCTTAAAATCTTGAACACCTCCCCATTCTAGAGGACATTTCAACCCTAGACGGGTTGGAATGGACAAGGCAAGCCAGAAACAAGGACCACTTGCAAATATAAATTACTTAGCCTTCCATTCTCCCTTGGGTGGATTTATAATATAAGCAATATTCAAACTCTGCCGATGATAATATTCATGAAGTCTTACTCGACAGGCAGAGGATTAAGCAAAATAAAGTGCGACGTGACTAAAGACTAACTTGCTATAGTCCAATAAAGAATACTCTTAAAATATGATGTCACACTGAGAATAACAAAGGATAGCAATTATTGGATATATATGAACTTCACCTACACGGTAAATTACATCATATATAATACTACTATATTAATTGTTCACGGCAACACATACCATCAGTTTACCCTGATGGGGCGATATGATGCATTCAGGTGTGTTAATGGCCCTACAGTTTCGTTAGGTAACTTTGTCTCGCAACAAGAAGACGCCTAACCGTATTAATTACATCCTGGCAAACATTAGTGCCGACTAACAAGGGAAAAATTAATGAAGTAATTCTTCATAGAGATTAAATAAGATAACACAAAAAAATGTAAATTTCACCAAAGACAATGGCAATTTCACAAAATATAAAGACTAGGGAATACTACTAAATCAGAAAACAAATTAACCAATGTATAACAAGCCAGGCTTCGAAAATATCTCTAGCTATAGCAATGTTTGCTGGCTAAATTTTCCCAAGTCAAATGGAATTTTAAGTGCCTAGAATAGGGCACGGTGCCAATTGTGGCACTTTTACGACAGTAGTTCATAAAGAGGTACTAATTTATACAAGGCCAGAATAGCTGGCAGGTTTGGCTCTGCCTAAGCAGGGCATACAATATACAATAGATGCCTAAAGGCAGTAAATAAGAGGAAAGGAAACCAAGGAAGATACAGACAGTACAAAAAAAGGGAAAAGAAGGTTAACAAAGGGTCAGAAGGAAGTAGTTACGAAAGGGTAAGAAGGAAGTGGAAGTAGCAGAATCTGGCACTCTCCTCTGGATGGAGAGGGTCAGAATTCCCTATAAGAGGGTGGCACTGTGCCAGGCACTAGTGCAGAGAGGCTATTGGCTCTCGTAAGGTTTCGGAAAACCTCGACGCCCTTTTCCCTTCTTCCATCGACCTCTCCGAGGTCAGTTTGAAGATGCCATTGGGGGCCTTGAATGATTCAAGCCCTTTGAAGATTCCGCAGGGGCATCGGCTCCAGCTGCTGCGACAACTGGGGCCTTGGCACTTGTCCCCGTGCCTAATGCTGCGTGGCTCAGTTCCCTGAGTTCTTCGGCCAAATAGGATTCGGCAGTCATTACTCCGGGACCGGTTAGCTGCTGACGGAGGGGGACTGGATGAGGTAATAGTATTCGGGATGGGCTTACCCGTTGGGAGGACCGACTCTGGGGCGGTCTCTGAGGCCACACCATTGGTGGAGTGTCCACTATGGTAATGGGTGTCCTGGAGGATTCCTATTGGAATTGGCTCTTCCTTGACTGCCGCATGGGTAGTGGGGCAAAGCCAGCAGAGGGAGAGTGACCAGGAGGAAGACTCGAGTCTTGCCTTGGCACTAGCACTGAGGCCGTTCCTGGCTTGGAAGGACTGCCATTGTACATATCTTAGAACGGTGAGGTCGTGCGACTGTCAATCGGACAGTAGGTAAGAACATCTTGACGTAGTTGAGGCTCTCTATTGTGATGAACTGGTGCCTATCAACCTGAGCTCCGTAAGGAATTTTATCCTCTCGGATGATGGATACTTACTTACCAGTGTTGTCGAAAGCTCGTACCTGGTGGGCAGGATATTGACCCCTGGGAGGTGCGACAAATATGGGGATCTGCGCAGGAGGGCCTAGAGCTGATGGATTCGTCACAGCCATATCAATGGCAGAAACAGGAGCTTTCTTGTAGCATCCCGCCCAGGCAGGGCCTGTTGTTTCTGCTCCAACGTTTTTGTTATTAGAATGATTGGGTAGTCCATTCGGAGGAGTGGCGGCAGCTTCCTGAGGAGGATCCACCTTTGAGAGGCACTGCTCCATGGTGTGACCTGGTTTATTGCAATGCCCACACACAGGTTTCATAGGAAGGTTATTGGGGCGCTGGGTAGGCTGAGAGGGGCAGCAGGAGTGAGGGGGAGAGCAGGACATATTTTCTTCTTTAGAGAACTTTGCCCATTTACAGCACTCCAAAATAGTACAAGGGGCCTTGTCCACCAAGTGGGTGGCAAGATCAGGGGGGGCGCAGGAAAGGAAGTCTTCTAGCTGAAAGAGTTCTAAGACCTCCTCAACAGATGTTGCGTTGGAGGCCTTCGTCCACCTACAGAGTGCCGGTGTCGTCTTCGCCACCCACTCCGTCCATGTCTGGTTAGCCTTCTTGGGCATAGTCCTCCATTTCTGCCTCCACCGGTCTGGGGTCAATTCATAAGCCCCGAGGATTGCCTCTCGGACAAGGACGAGGTCTTGTCGCTCATTCAGGGCAAGGGCCTCGAATGCAGTCCGCCCTTTGCAAGTGAGGTGCTTGCCAAGGAGGAGGGCCACTTCCTGAGGGGTTGGATTGAAGTTCCCGAACACCTGCTCGACATGATCAAGCCACGTGTCGGGTTCGTTATCATCCCAAGTCCTAATGAGGTCGCCCATGCTGTGGAGGTGAGGGCGCAGGGGGCGTGGGACTCAGGGGTGCCAGAGTGGCACTCTGGACTGCCATAGCCAGTTCATGTTCTCTTTCTTTTTCCCTTTCGGCTGCTTGGAATGCCCTTTCAGCTGCTTCTCTTTTCTCCTGTGCTTCCCTTTCAGCTGCTTTTCTTCTCTCTTGTGCTTCCCTTTCAGCTGCTTCTCTTTCAGCCACTTGGAATGCTTTTTCAGCTGCTTCTCTTCTTTCTTGCGCTTCCCTTTCAGCTGCTTCTCTTTTCTCTTGTGTTTCTCTCTCCTTCTCCCGTTGGGCTGCTCTCTCTTGGGCTGCTTCTCTCAGCTTATCATTCACCCAATTGATCAGCTTTGCAACCTCTAGCCCCAGGGCTCTCCCAGTTTCTGTGAAAGCCTTAGCCTCCTACAGTGCTGCGTTACTGGCCATCTCCTCAGCAGTAAAACGCTAGTAGACTAGCCTGAGAATAATTGGATAGAAGGCAGTTGCAAAACTGCAAATGTTGCTAGAGGTATGCGGAAATGCTTGACGCAGACATGGGAAGATGACCACAAAATCCTTGCAAATACAGGTAATACTGGTGCGTAGCGCGGCGGAAACCTCACACCGTAGAAAGTCTGTAATTTACAGTTCGGCGGAGAACTCGACGCCGGTAATGGATTTGGCAATAAATTTTGTACACACGGAACCTCGACGCGAGTAGAGCTCGTAAAATAAAACGAAAAAACTCTAGTCACAAAATTCACGGAAACTCAACGTGAGGACGTGACAAATAAATGTCGTAAATGCGGAACCTCAACGCAAATATGGCTTTGTAAATAAAAGGAAAAAAATTTGGTGAACTTCACGCAAAAACAGCTTTGTAAATAAAAGGGAAAATCTGGCCACGAATTTTACGGAACGTCAACATGAAAAAACATGGCAAATAAATGTTGTAAAGGCGGAAACTCAACGCCCTAACGGGTTAATATAAAATGTATATGGGGTTTCCCTTTTTTGTTTTTTATATAATATCGTCTCGAGGATGGAGACGAGAAGTGGATAAAAGTTATTTTTCCTTTTCTATCAACGCAAATCCCTGGTCTATCTTACCCTTGAACCTAGCTTTGCTCAGAATTCGTAACGCTAGCTCATTTACATTAAAGGGAAGAGGAAAAACCAGGATAATGATTTTTCACCCTGTATAAATATACCACCTCCACACAATCCTCTTTTTTACCCTAGCTCTCGCGAACCTAAGACCCCCGAGTCCGCAAATTTAAAACCCTGGAGAAATTAGGCCTGCACACGGGTCGTCTAGACAGAAGGGATGAATCACAAATTCACAGCCGCGGTAGGGGAAGTTAAGCTAAGAGTACATATGCCCTTGTTTGAAATGCAAAAGTTTTTGCCTTTATTATTACTCATGCACAGAAAATTAAAGAAAAAGGAAGACATTTACCTTTGATTTTGCTTATCCTAATGTTTAGAATTTTTACGCTAACACTTTGTTTTTTCTTTTCTTACTTATTGACTCATCTATTCCTGTGTTAATGAACAGGGCAATGGATAGGTTTGAGCCACGTGGCCGGGGGATTTAAAACCTTTCCTGTTTAGATCTGCAAGCGGCCGAGAGAGAGAGAGAGAGAGAGAGAGAGAGAGAGAGAGAGAGAGAGAGAGAGAGAGAGAGAGAGAGAGAGTTGATTCTCATAAAAAAAAAGCACGAAATATCTTTACAATGCAAAATTCGCAATTGACTTGCAATTCACGAAATATGGCACTTATTTTTGTTTTGAATCTTACGCCCTAACCTCTATTCTTTATGCAATGGCCACATAACATTAAAATTTCTCTCTCAAGCTGTAGTCTATCAGCCTACACGTGGTCTATTTCCTATCGCTATAAAGGCAGTCAGATTTTATATACCCCTAACTAGAATACCTCGTTCTACACGAATAACTAGAAAATAAAATCAAATTTACCTTATTCCTGTTGTGAAGAATTTGGAAACCTTGCTTTTGCTTGCTCACAAAAATATTAATGGAATTCAGATTCGTTCCTTTCGTGATATCAGCTTAACAATCGCTACACAAGACTAGTTTTAGAACTGATCATCTCACGATATCTAAGACTAGGTCGCCATTGTTCTGATTTGCTCATTCACTCCTAAAAAAGTGTAGTTAACATTGAGAAATTTGGCCTTGAATGGAGGACGAGAGATCAGAACAAAAAGAAAAAACTACTAAGGCATAAGGCCGATATTACTGAGGAAGGAGGAATTTACATAAAAGCTGGACCTTAGTTTTAAATGCACCGTATTTGCATTAATTTACAGAGGTCCAGGAGACTAATAAGGGGATCGATTGGTCGATCCACCAGAAACACGTGGCTGGGGCAATCCAGACAGGGCGTTCAGAAATTTTGAGCAAACGGATTGAAAATGCAAGCTTGCTCCAAGGGTTTCCAATTTCTACCACAATCAGGCACGGTGTTTGCAAAGAGACAGGACACTGGCATAAGACGGGGGATGGGGGCTGGGGGGGGGCACACAAGGGGGCACATGAGGTCGAACATTACACATTACTTTCTTTCAATCAAAAGTTTATGGGCCACTCATGGGGAAATGTAACGACTTGGAATTTACACAAAGAGAACTATTTCGTTGCTTGAATTTACTAGGGGAATGTTCACTAGTATAAAAGGGGAGTAATCACAGAACGGAACCCAGATGGGGGGGGAATGAGAAACTGAGAAAATAAACAAGTCGCCTTGAAAAAAAGGAAATGAAATACAGACGAAAGTAAAACAATTCCCTGGCTGAAATGGAATTACTCTCACAGTACCTGGCCGTCCTGGGAGCTTGAACATAGTCTTCTCCTTGATGTTTCTGTGCACTATGGAAATTTAAAACTACTTGGGACTTCCCAGAGGAGACCAGGGGGGAAGCAGAAGAGGGGAGAAGCAGCGTCTGCAGGGTGAGATGGTAGGAGCGTCTGACCTCTCTTAGGTCTAAGGTGGTTCTGAGAACAAGCCGCTGGCCTCTGATCCTTTTAAATCCTTGTCTCTGTAGGGGGTAATTCCGACAGCCAATGGGAGAAGAAATAGCTTTTTCGAGAGAGTGGATGCCTACACAGAGGGGCAACTTGCATATAGACAAAGATGCATGAAACTGGTAAAAGACTTTACTTTCCTTGGTTCTGGCTTAAAATCTTGAACAATATATATATCATACATACACACTATACTCAAATATAAATTCATATCGATTGATCTTTATGCATAGATAGATTGTCCATGTAGATTTTAGGCAAAAGCCAAATAACGTGTTGAAAAACAAAGTGTAATATGGAATTAAACATTATGTGGAATCAATAAAGCAGTCAATCTACAGTAATATTTCTGCATATCTAGTAATGTTAAGCACATCAAAAACCTGAAAGGGAAACTCTGTATAATGTGCAATTTTAGACAATTGAAAATCCTGGGAATTTCCGGGACCCCACAACTGGGATTAATTTTATCCCGGAATCCCGGGACAGAAAAAGCTCCAAAACGACAATCGGTAGTCGATGGCATCAGCAACAACAGCTGCCATGTCATGAACATGCCAACTCTAAACAGTCATTACTTTAAGTGGCTTAAAGGTTTCTTGAATAATAAGAAAAAATACCTTACTTATATTTCTCACGTAAATAAAGCTTTCAAGTTTTTTTCATTGTTGCCTATAAATCTGGTGTGGTCTTGGCCTTCCACCTCGGTGGCCACGAGTTAAATTCTCGGGAATACCACTTAGGGGTCAGAGATGCGTATTTCTGGTGATAGAAGTTCACTCTCGACGTGGTTTGGAAGTCACGTAAAGCTGTTGGTCCCATTGCTGAATAACCACTGGTTCCATGCAACGTAAAAACACCATACAAACAAACAAAACAAACCCAACTGACCAAAATAGAGGAAAGAAGTGTTTACTTAATGAACTGAAATGATTAGCAGGTTACTTTGTGGGTTGAGAAATACAGAAAAGACTACTTATGGCTGTGAAGTGCATATTTTTTATTTCATCTAATGTAAGTAATTGTTGAAACTTAGGGGACGGGTAGAGCATCTAATCTAAAGAGTTGAGTAGTAAACCAAAAACCTATGTACTAGAATTTTTGTCGCAAGTTAAGCTATAAAATCTAATTTCCTGTAATGTTCCTTTTTTTATATTAAGAACACAAATAATTATTGCGATCGAGGAACAAACTTAAGAATGCAAAATGGGTACAATGGTGGAAGGTAGAGTCTGCAAAAGGAGAAGAAAAAGACTAGTTGGCTACTTCCTTGGTCGAGAACTTCAGAGAATACTATGAATGGAGGTTCAGTGTACGTTCCATTCTATACCTTCAATAGCTACCACGAAAAAAGGATAAAATGCCTTAAAATTAATATTTGTCGAATATTAAACCGCTTATTCTTAAAAAAATGTGACGTCTGGCAACTACATCATTATGTAAGCTGGGAGAGGGCAGGAGCTGCTTGGCCCCATTCATAACCTTGATTGACTAACGCTTCAGATATATTAAGCAAAAAAGAGTTAGAATTTAGTGACTTATGGCATCAGGAGTTAATGATGTCATCGACAACCAATAATGTAACAGGTAATTTCCCGGCAAAACAGCAGGAACTTTGTGGGGTTCCTCCAGTCCATGCGTTCCTGTTTGACGTTTTTCCTGGTGTCAGGAATTTCTAGAGATTTCATGTTTTTTGTTAGTTTTTATATTTTTCGTCAGACAACGTCTTTTAATAAAGATTTAATTAACTAAACAAAAACTTCTTTGTGTTCTCTTCTGAAGATTAAAAAAGAAACCCACAAAACCACTGTGTATAACGTTTTTACTTATAAATATTTACATTTTATTCAAGTACTTTCAAGCCCTATCTGTGGCCCAAATTCAAGAGATGTGTAGGTTGTCAGCCTTGACCCAGGCTGACAACCTACACATCTCTTGAAAATGGGCCACAGATAGGGCCTGAAAGTACTCAAACAAAATGTAAATACTTATAAGTAAACACATTATACACAGTGATTTAGTGGGTTTCTTTTTCAATTATTTAATATATATAATATATATATATATTAATATATATAATATATATATATACATATATCCTATATATATATAGGAAAGACAAAATGCATTCACAACGGTGTCATAAATATATTGTCTTAATTATTCCTTGTTTCATGCTATATATATATATATATATATATATATATATATATATATATATATATATATGCATGAAACAAGGAATAATTAAGACAATATATTTATGACACCGTTGTGAATGCATTTTGTCTTTCCTTTCTGAGTGAGAGGATGTGATGTGCTGTGACATTCCTAGAATGTAGGGATTGTCAGTTTAGCTTCTCCTTGGAAACAGTGTGGCCCGAAGTGACAAGCTTTGGAAGTGCTGGCGCATCTTGTTGGGTGGCGCGATGTCAAAGTCGCTACCTATGCAGATCAGACCACGTCCTGTTTCTGTGCACAGACACTTGATGCAGAGGTGCCTTATGAATCTGGTTTGGGGCGGTTTCTTGGGCGTGAACAATGTGTGTGAGTTCGTGCATGCGTGCGAGCTCCTTCCCTGCATAATGAGAAAGTAAGTTAGCCAAGATGGGAGATCGCTACAGAGGCAGCCAAGAGCCAAGATGGCTTCTTGAATAGTATTTTTAGTGAAGTGTGTGAACTCTGTGTTGAATGGGTAAGCATACTTATTCTTTGGCCAAAAGTGTGGCTTGACTGTTTTTGAATATTATTTCAAAGATGTTCTATTTTATTTGACCTTTTTATTTTGCTTTATAATCTTTGCTTATCGATATGTTCTCCTGTCTTCTTATAGGCGGTTCTGGAACAAAGGGGATTGGTATGGTGACTTATTTAGAAATGGGAACTTAACTGATGTTCTGTGGTGTTACTATGTAGACTGTACTATGACTATGCCAGGTTTTATGACTAAAATAATGTTGGTTATTGTAGAAGAGAGATGGAGTGGGTTAACTGAGTTCAACCTTTCATTTAATGATTTTGTTAAGAACCTGAATTATTTAGCTAATGCTCTGCTCTTAAATAAATGTATTTTTGTAGTTCACGAGTCTGATTTAATTGCCTTAGGTAATGTAGAGAGAGAGGAGAGATGAGAGAGACGACGAGAGAGAGAGAGAGAGAGAGAGAGAGAGAGAGAGGGGGGGGGTGTTGTTGGTGTTGGAGAGAGAGAAAACGTGTGTCAGCCAGTGCACTTGATGCACGACCAAGCTACCAAACCCTTTTAAGACTACCGAGTTTGGATCCTCGGTATATATATATATATATATATATATATATATATATATATATATATATATATATATATATATATATATATATATATATATATATATATATATTATATATATATATGTGTGTGTGTGTGTGTGTGTGTGTGTGTAATTAAATAATTGAAAAAGAAACCCACAAAATCACTGTGTATTACGTGTTTACTTATAAATATTTACTTTTTATTTGAGTACTTTCAGGCCCTATCTGTCGCCCATTTTCAAGAGATGTGTAGGTTGTCAGCTTGGGTCAAGGCTGACAACCTACACACACACACACACACACACACACACACACACACACACACACACACACACACACATATATATATATATATATATATATATATATATATATATATATATATATATATATATATATATATATATATGTGTGTGTGTGTGTTTATTTCTCTCAAAGATGGGCCTTCGGTTATGAAGAAAAAGAATGAGAAGTCATGAGTCGTATACAAAAAAGGATAGATAATCAAAGAATTTCCAACTACTGATTCATAGCTGGTTAAATCTAGTGATAAATATTAATTATACTAAAACACACGTCATTATTTTATTTTAGTAATTACCATATACGTATGTCAGCCTGTCAGTTGGAATATGGCTTGCAAGTTCATGACATTTAGGCTTATGAATAATAATAAGACTAAAAGAGGTTAACATCAGGAGAGGGATCTTTCAAGGCGACTCACTGTCCCCACTAATCTTCGTAGTAGCCATGATTCTCATGACAAAAGAACTGCAGAAGATGGATGCGGGACACCAACTCAAGAAAGGAGGCAACAGAATTAGCAATCTAATGTTTATGGACGACATCAAGCTGTATGGTAAGAGCATCAAGGAAATAGATACCCTTCTCTAGACTAAGAATTGTATCTGAGGATGGAGACTGGAATAGAAAAATGTGCCTTGGTCAACATACAAAAAGGCAAAGTAAGTAGGACAGAAGGAATAAACCTACCAAATAGGAATAGCATCAAACACAGATGAAACAGGTAATAATAGAAGGAGAGGATATAAAACGCCAAGAGATGAAGGACACAATCAGGAAAAAATATATGCAGAGACGCCGGAAATATGATAAAAGCCATAAACACATGGGCTACCAGTAATCGCATTCAGCGCAGGAGTAGTGGAGTGGACGATGGCTGAACTCCACTCATAGACCAGAAAACTAAGAAACACATGACAATACACAAAGCACTACACCCATGAGCAAATACAGACATGTATAACACGAAAGGAAGGAGGGAGAGGGCTACTAAGCATAGAGGACTGTGTCAACATCGAGAGCAGAGCACTGGGGCAGTATCTGAAAACCAGTGAAGACGAGTGGCTAAAGAGTGCATGGGAAGGACTGATAAAAGTAAACGAAGACCCAGAAATGTACAAAGACAGGACAATGACAAACAGAACAGAGGACTGGCACAACAAACCAATGCACGGACAATACATATGACAGACTAAGGAACTGGCCGGCGATGAAACATGGCAATGACTACAGAGGGAAAAACTCAGAAGGAATGCTAACTGCAGCACAATACCAAGCCCTACGAACCAGATATGTCCAAAGAACAATAGATGGGAATATTATCTCACCCATATGCAGGAAGTGTAATATGAAAAACGAGACCATAAACCACATAGCAAGCGAATGTCCGGTACTTGCACAGAACCAGTACAAAAAGAGGCAAGATTCAGTAGCAGAAGCCCTCCACTGGAGTATGTGCAAGAAACACTAGCTATCTTGCAGTAATAAGTGGTACGAACACCAGCCTGAAGGAGTGATAGAAAACGATCAGGCAAAGATCCTCTGGAACTATGGTATCAGAACAGATAGGGTGATACGTGCCAATAGACCAGACGTGACGTTGACTGACAAATTCAAGAAGAAAGTATCACTCATTGCTGTCGTAATACCATGGGACACCAGAGTAGATGAGAAAGAGAGAGATAAGACTGATAAGTATCAAGACCTAAAAATAGAAATAAGAAGGATATGGGATATGCCAGTGGAAATTTTACCCATAATCATAGGAACACTAGGCACGATCCCAAGATGCCTGAAAAGGAACCTGGAAAAACCAGATGCCGAAATAGCTCCAGGACTCATTCAGAAGTGTGTGCTCCTAGAAACAGCACACGTAGTGAAAAAAGTGATGGACTCCTAAGGAGGCAGGATGCAACCCGGAACCCCACATTATAAAAAAAAAAACAAAAAAAAAAACACAATCGAATAGTATGACTATGATAGAAAAATAATAATACTAATAAAAGTCTTTAAAGCCAATTATGAAAAAAAAAAAATTCTTTTTTTACTAGTAATATTAGTGATACTTAAAACTTTTGCTTGATTCGTTTGGACAATAATCTTATTTATTTCCCAATCTGACAAAAATAAAAATTTAAACTGGGCGAAAGGACAGAATCAAAGTCTTCGAAGACTGGTTAAAAACTAGATGCAAATATGATGTATATTGGACTAAGGAAATCTTTTAAACCTCTCGAGTCGAACACAGAAGCGGTCCAAAATCCGCTCGTAATCTGCATAGTATTGTATATTAGGAAGGGTATATATTTCGATGCCAACAAGAATTCAAAAGTTAAGGCCTCTATCATCTGCTTGTTGTCATGAGTCTTAGAGTGATCGTTGAGACGATCCATTTACAAATATACTGAATAAATATTTTGTTCAGAATTTGTCTTCATTGGGGGTGACGAGGTTAGTTCATTAGTTAAGACTACCAGTGTTTATCGCCTTTTTAGGTGATGGTAAATTAATGGGACTCTTAGCATTGGTAAGAGATAAGTATTTAAAAGCATTAAATTCTACCCAAACCTCAAGTTTATAGAAGTACACAATCAATTTAATTGGAACTTTATGCCAACTCAGTAAAATAGTTAATAACAATCCCAGCATAGCACAAATGAACATGAATTTGATTTGATATAGGAAGGTTAGGCTATCAAGTCAAGCACCGGACACTTCAGAGGCCATTCAGCGCTGAAGACAGTGAAAAGAGGGAGCTGGAGTAGCTGGACAGCAAGAGAGGAGAGATCCAGAAAATAAAGGAAATGAAGAAAAGGGAATTAAAGTTGGACCTGGGAGAAAATCCAACAGCTGCATACACAAATAACGGTAGGAGGTGCTGGACAGCAAGACTGAAGAAAGGAAGCGGGAATGGAGGTGAAGTTAAAGGCTGAAAAATGGATGATACAGCAAAGGGGCGCGGGAACACCCTTCAATAATGCCTAAGGTGCACCACGTGATGTGCATTTACATAACATCATCCAATGGGGAGATGAATATGAAGGCTAATTGTAATGGGAAAAGTATGCCCAGTAAATTCAAGGTAGGTGATTCAGGTCTGGATATCGTCCCAAATTTGCTGTTTGAACTGAGGTTTCCTTTTTATCTTAAGAAGCGTTTAAGGGGACCGCCTCGGTTGGGAGGCCTGAAATACGACAATTTTGAGGTCCGTGGGCGAAATCGAGTTTTACTCATTGCTAGTAACATTGATGTGTGCCACAGCCCGACGTAAAATATTAGTGCTCTAGCTAACCTGTAAGTGGGTCAAAAATTATTTTTGTGAAAGTATCTGCAATGAAAATATCACGTAAAATACGATGTTTTGATATCCTTTCGTTCCGTTGCGTTTTACATAAATTTTTCATAGGTAATCATATTTATTGTACGACATTTTTCCCATCCTACGCTTTCTGAAGCGGAGAGGCAGGAGCAGTGTTGCCACACGTACGATAATTGTCGTACATGTACGATAAAAACGGCCTTGGTACGATGTACGATAGCATTTTCCATAATCGTACGGTTTGTACGATAATTCTAAGATGTTGATAAGTATATAATTACAAATATAAGTGGTCGGTGAACTTCTCCATGAAACAGGCTAATTTCTAAAAATAAGTAAATAAATAAATAAATAAAAATTTTAAAAAATAAAAACGATTTCAGAGTCCGTACATGGCTTGCCGCCGCTTGTCTCCAATTGTAACGTGGTTCAAAGCTATTGGAACAGTGGGAGGCACTGAAGCTATTTTTCTCGGAGAAGTGGTTCGCTGAGAAACTATTAGCAACAGAGTTGATTATCAACTCCCTTCATGATCCTTTCATGAAGTTATATTTCATGTTCCTTGACTGGGTTCTTCCAAAGTTTACTGAGTTCAACAAAATTTTTCCAGTTAGATAAAGCAGTGATAACAGTTCTCCATGATAAAGTGTCCTTGCTATTCAGAGACCTTCTCTCATTTATGGACAGGACCTATGTAATGAAAACTGATGTAAATACTGTAAATCCTGAAAGACATGACAGGCATCTTAGTGACAGCCAAATGTACGTACCTAGGAGTTAAAGTTATGCAGGGATTAAAAAACCCTTCCATACAGGAAAAGAAAATTCAACAGCAGGAGTTTTTTCAGAGGTGTAGAAGTTTCCTTGTAGTGGCATGCACAGAAATAAAGAAGAGGTATAATTTCAATGATGGTGTCCTGTCAAAGTTAAACTGTCTCTGTCCAAAAAATGCCCTCTATTCAGAATTCAGAGAAGACTCCCCTCCCCTCTTGCATCTGAGCTTCCCCTGATTGTACCCCCAGATGACCACTCACTACATCAAAAGCTGGATGATCAATGGAAAATGTTTCCCATATTGCAACATGAACTTAAACATCTCGTTAATGAATCACCTGATAAGTTCTGGGGAGAAGTGTCCCAAAAAGAGTCTAGCTTTTCAGATCTAGCCAATTTTGCTCTAACTGCTCTTTGCTTGCCGCACTCTAATGCTGAATGCGAACGAGTGTTCAGTAAAGTTAACCTCTTTAAAACTAAACAAAGAAACAGACCGAAAACAAGGACAGTTAATGGGGCTCTTCTCTCTGCTAGTTGCACGTTTATCATGTTCAGCTGGTGAGTCTCCACCTATAACAATATCATCCAGATATGAATAAGCAAAATCATAAGAAGCTAACAAGTGGGAAATGAACTTCTGAAATTTTGCAGGACCAGAATGGATACCAAATGGTAACCGTAAATATCTATATAGACCCAGATGTGTGTTAAGTACCAAATATTTACGGTCCTCTGGAGCGACTTCCATTTGCAAATAAGCATTCTTGAGATCAAGTCTGGTATAATACTTATATCCAGACACATTGGAAATTAGTTCTGACATATTAGGTAATGGGAATTTAGATTCATGAAGAATTTCATTTATTTTACGAAAATCCCCACAAACCCTAAGGGATCCATTCTGCTTCCTGACAGTAACAATTGGCGAGGCATAATCTGAGAATTCTACTCTTTCTATAATCTTATTTTTTTTCAAGCTCTTGCAGCGCACTCTCAACCTCACTGCGTAACGTCAGTGGCACCGTGCGGACCTTCTGAAAAACAGGAACATGACCAACTTTAGGATACAATCGGGCTTGAAAGTTCTTAATAGGTTTCAAACTATCTACATTATAGTTTTCCACAAAATCTGTTATATTTAACTGATGGACATTAATTATATTGCACTTATCTATTAAATTCCTACCAATCAAGTTATTTGGAGAGTCTGATCCAACAATTATGAATTCAACGTCTGAATGATTTTGCTGTTGTATTGAAAATTTGAAACTTTGACCTTCCCAAATACTTTCATTGGCACTTGGTTATAACCCTGCAATTTAGTTCTACAGTTCAGTAATGTCCAATTTAACTTCTTGAAATCATCATACTTTATGTAGAAATAGCTGAAACGGTGTCAATTTCAAATAAAAATGGCTTATGATTCAATTGACAACTAACAACATAAGGTTGAACAGAACTCTTGTTTACTATACATCTCAAATCAAGTGACTCTTCATCATTGGATTCCTCTTCTTGGATTATAACTTGATGAGTCATCTTCAAGTGGAGTTTCGTCGTTGGCGGCGCTCTTGTGAAAACTAACCTGAAGCTGCTGTACAAGCCTAAGAAGACAATTGTCATAACTTAATACTTTCGCGGGCTCAAGGTGGATTAAATACACACTTCGTGTAAAGTACTCGCAGCTTTATTGTTCCTTCACTCCGTTACAGGTGGTATAACTTATGACTTATGCATAGCGTTACTCTCCTGATCCTGGCTGCCCTTTTTCAGATCTTGTTTACATGCTGACCTCTTTTTGACCGGGTCCCGCCAGCATTACAAAGTAGAAAAATAGTAATGTATCTCTATAACAGGGTTGTAACAGCAGCTATATGCAGTATGTATGCTATATTTTTTTTCAGTTTTAGACATCAAAGGTGGCGTTGGAATTGTTTAACAGGGAAATTCTGAAATGTCACCCTTGGGGAGATCCGGTCAGGGCGACGTAAACAGAACATAGAAAACAACTATTATTCGATATTAAGTTGAAATAGGCATTTTCTGATAATTCACGGAACGTTAAAAAAGTTGTCATTTATCTCCTATTTTATTAATCACTGACTTCTCATTTTGCCTTAACATGAAAACTCTGTGTGTGTGTGTAACACACTCGATCGGTGACCGATGCAAAACACCCTGTTACACTTCTTTACAGTATACATGGGATTTCTGAATGACGAGTCCAGCGCAAATTCATTTTAATAACACTACCAGAAAGTAATCTATCTTTTTATATTTTACCGTAGATGATTTTTCATCACATAATAATATAGAAGCTTCACTTGTATGTGTGTTTACATCTGTGACATTTCAAAAGAAGTCTTGCGGTTTCTGCCGTTTTGTGTGTCGTCCGCCCGACGTCGGTGACGAAGCAAACTTTCATTATAAGGAGAGACCTGTTCTACAACTATTAACGTCAGTAATTTTATTTAATAGTGTATGAAAGAGGTGAAGATAACTTTCTACTTATATAATATCCGCAGATTGATCTGAAAACGTAAACTGATGGGATTTCATTTACAAAATGGTTTGTTGAGTGTCTTCAAGACCAAGTAATTTCGCTTAAGTTCCTGCAGCAATTTTACAACTGAAGGATACGGGTATGGTAGAAATCAATTAATTTTTATTTTACTGGACATCAGTTGCCTTGTGAATGAAAAGGTATTGGTAGGTCTATATAAATATTCCGCAGCGAGCTAGACTATGGTAGTTGACGTTTTTCTATGCAGTTTTACCTCCTATTCGTTTCGGGAACAAATGATCAGCGTAAGGCTACTGAAACTCTATAGGCTATATCCCAAAATTGTTGCGGACTACAGCGGATATTGGTAATTTGGTATAGGTATTTTAGGCGGGTGAAAATACAAGAGCGAAATGGGCATACAAGGAGGTATTCTAACATTGCCATGGCAACCTGTAGTATCTGTAGGTTCTGACTCTGAAAAGGGTAAACTTTTTTGGGTTGGGGGGTGGGGAAGTGATACAAGGATATGTTTTAAATGGTCCATGATACTTTAATGAAGGGTATTAAAGTGCAGCGTGCACTAGTTAAGTAAGGACCTGGTAACTTAGGCTTGTGTTAGTGGTCTACCAGGCTATGACCTGATACCTAAGGTTTAGTTCAGGTTAGGTAAGCCGATAATTTTTAATGTTAAGTTCCCAAAATTAGGTAAAGTTGCAGTCCAGGAGGCGGCAAAAAAAGTCTGGCTATGTAAGGCCTTCTGTGCCTTTGACTTGGTTACATTGGGTTGCGACCCTGTTCTTTTAATTCACAGTTCCATAAATTAGAGTAGGTTGGGGGGGGGGACGCTCATGAGAGCGAATCCTCCTGGTAGCCTAAGTTAGGATCCCCTGATAGGTGAAGTAAGTCAATGATTTTTCACCCACCCAAATACCCAGCTTTCCATATAAAAGGGGGAGGGGGGGGGGTTTATTATATAGGAAAAAAAACGTATTTTGGCCAAGCCCAACGTGCTAGATATAAGGCTTTTTTTTGTTTCAATTCTTTCAAATGCAAATTTCCTCGTTAATTGTAGCACAGTAATACCTTGATAAAAGAGACAGTCTTCACAGTAATACTTGGATAAAAGGGGCGGTCTTCACAGTTATACCTGGATAAAAAGACTGTCACCCCAGTAATACCTGGACAAAAGGGAGGGACAGCATAGTAATACCTGGACAGTCACCACATTAATACCTGGTTAAAGGTGACTGACAGCACAGTAATACCTGGATGAGAGGGAGTGTCACCACAGAACACTGGATAAACGGGACAGTCACTACAATAATACCTGGATCAAAGGGATAGTTACCACAGCAATACCTGGATAAAAGGGACAATAATACTTGTCAGTTCACCCCCACGACTGTTAGAAGGGTGAACGTCCACGTGTAAAAAGTAGAACTGTCAGTCGGACCATCGCTCATTTGCCCGAAGAGTGACACAACTCAAAAAATGTGTTTGGAGCTATTGATACCAGCAGATAGCCTCTTCTTTATTCCATATTGTGGTAAAAAATACTTATTTGTATTTGTCATTAAAACAGCTCAGTAAAAGAATCATCTAAATATAAATAGAGTGGCAGCCCAGACCGTTGAGATACAACGAACGAGATACCGACTGTAACCCCTACCGGGATTTAGGAGTAGACTTGTAAACTGTGAAACTGACCGTCTGCCAGAAATATATGGGTGGCTTACTTAACAAGCACCGCTAATTCCTCGTTAGATTTTGGGTCTAGATCCAATATATGAGATACCAGATGAAACTAATATATAATATATCTGCAGACTCTACTGATTATAGAATGACCAGTGACAGACATTTTGGAGGGTGGGTTCCCCCTGACAGACGCACTGAAAAGGGGGGGGTGTTAATTGGATCTAGATCCAACTTAGGAGATACCGAGTAAAATTTACACTACAATAGCACTGGACATCCTAGAATACTGTGGTGGTAATGACAGACGATTTAGTGGGTGGTTACCCCCTGACACGCCCCACAACGAGTGGGGAGGGGGAGGCAGGATCGGCATCCAACATTGGAGATACCAAGTAAAAATTTGTACTACAATTGCACTGCACATCCTAGAATGCTGTGATGGTAATGCCAGACATTTTAGTGGGTGGTTACCCCCTGACAGACACCCCACAACGAGTGGGGAGGGGGAGGGGGAGACAGGATCTGCATCTAACATGGAGATACCAAGGACGGGCGGGCAGGCGTCCGCCACTGGTCCCGGGACGGCCGGGCCGGGCCCGCCGCGGATCCCGGGACGGGTGGGTAGGCGTCCGCCACTGGTCCCGGGGCGGGCGGGCTGGCCGCACCACTGTTCCCGGGACGGGCGGGCAGGTGTCCACCACTGGTCTCGGGCCGGGCGGGCAGGCGGTTTTTTCCGCCGCGGTCCCGGGGCGGGCAGGCCGGGCCATCCTTGGGTCCCGGGACGGTCGGGCAGGCATTCGCCACTGGTTCCCGGGACGGGAAGGGCGGGCAGGGCGTTCGCCACTGGTCCCGGGACCGGGACAGGCGGGCCGGGCCTGCCGCGGGTCCCAGGACGGGCAGGCAGGCGTCCGCCACTGGTCGCGGGATTGGCAGGCCAGGCCCCGCCCCGCAAGTCCCGGGCCGGGCGGGCCAGGCGTTCCAGCCACTGGCCCGGGACGGGCGGGGCCGGGCCCGACGCTGGTCTCGGGACCGGGCGGGCAGGCGTTCGCCACTGGGTCCGGGAGAAGAGCGGGCAGGCCGTCCGGCCCACTGTCCCGGGAGGGCGGCCCGGGCTTGCCGCAGGTCCCGGGATGAGCGGGCAGGCGTCCACCACTGGTCCCACCCGGACGGGCGGGCTGGGCCCGCCGCGGGTCCCGGGATGGGTGGGCAGGCGTCCACGACTGGTCCCGGGACGGGCGGGCGGGCAGGCATCCGCCGCAGGTCCCGGGACGGGCAGGCAGGCGTCAGCCACTGGTCCCAGGACGGGCGAGCCGGGCCGGGCCGCCGCGGGTCCCGGGACGGGCGGGCAGGCGTCCGCCCCTGGTCCCGGGACGGGCAAGCAGGCGTCTGCCGCGGGTCCCGGGACAGGCAGGCCGGGCCCCACGGCTCGCCCGTCCCGGGACCAGTGGCGTCCGTCCCGTCCCAGGACTCTGGGCGGGCAGGCGTTCGCCACTGGTCCCGGGACAGGCGGACAGGCGTCCGCCACTAATCTCGGGACAGGCGGGTCAGGCCCACCGTGGGTCCCGTGACGGGCGGGCCGGGACCACTGCGGGTCCTAGGACGGGCATGCAGGCGTCAGCCACTGATCCCGGGACGGGCGGGCAGGCGTCCGCCACTGGTCCCAGGACAGGCGGGCATGCATCCGCCAATGGGGGCCACTGGTCCTGGGACGGGCGGGCAGGCGTCCCCCCCGGTCCCGGACGGGCAAGCAGGCTTTCTCGAATGGTCTTGGGTACGGGCTAGGCAAGGCTTCCGCCATGGTTCCGGGGTACGGGGGCCGGGCCGTGGATTGCCCAGGGTCCCGGGACGGGCTGGCAAGGCCCCGGCGTACCGCCCACTGGCGCCCGGGTCCCGGACGGGCGAGCCTGGGCCCAGCCGCGGGTCCCGGGATGGGCGGGCAGGCGGGTTCCAGCCACCCCTTGGTCCCGGGACGGGCAAGCAGGCGTTTTTCTCCACTGGTCCCGGGGACGGGGCAGGGAGGCGTCCGCCACTGGTCCCAGGGAGGAGCGGGCGGGGGCGGGGCGTGCCGCGGGGGATCCCGGGAGGTGCGCGGGCATGCCGCCCGCCACTGGTACCGGACGGCCGGGCCGGGCCCGCCTCGGGTCCCGGGACGGGCTAGCCGGGAAAAAAACCGCGGGTCCCGGACGAGCCAGGGCAGGGTCAGGGCCAACTGGGTCCCAGCGGACGGCGAACGGGCCCGGCCACGGGTTCCCGGGACGGGAGGGGCAGGCGTCCCGCCCCTGGTCCCGGGACGGGCAAGCAAGGCGTTCCGCCGGGCAATGGTCCCGGGACAGGGCCAGGCCCGCCGTGGGTCCCGTGAGGGGCGGGCCGGGACCACTGCGGGTCCTAGGACGGGCATGCAGGCATCAGCCACTGATCCCGGGATGGGCGGGCAGGCGTCCGCCACTGGTCCCAGGACGGGCGGGCATGCATCCGCACTGGTCCAGGACGGGCGGGGCAGGCGTCCGCCCCTGGTCCCGGGACGGGCAAGCAGGCGTTCTCCACTGGTCCCGGGAACGGGCGGGCAGGAGTTCGCCACTGTTCTCGGGACAGACGGGCCGGGCCCGCCGCGGGTCCCGGGACGGGCCGGCAGGCGTCCGCCCCTGGTTCCGGGACGGGCGGGCAGGCATCCACCGCGGGTCCCGGGATGGGCAGGCCTGGCCCGCCCAGGGTCCCGGGACGGGCGGGCAGGCATCCGCCCCTGGTCCCGGGACGGGCGGGCAGGCGTCCGCCCCGGGTCCCGTGACTGGCAGGCCGGTCCCGCCCCGGGTCCTAGGACGGGCGGGCAGGCGTTCGCCACTTGTCCCGGGACGGGTGGGAAGGGCCCGCCGTGGTTCCCAGGATGGGCGGGCAGACATCCATCACTGGTCCCAGGGCGGGCCTGCCGGGCCCGCCACGGGTCCTTGGTCGGGCGGGTAGGCGTCTGCCACTGGTCCTGTGACGGGCGGGCCGGGCCCGTCGCAGGTCCCGGGACGGGCGGTGTCCTCTACGTGTCCCTGGATGGGCGAGCTGGGCCCGCCGTAGGTCCATGGACGGGCGGGCGGTGCCCACCCCATGTCCCGTGATAGTTAGGCCGGACCCGCTTTGGGTCCCAGGACGGGCGGGCAGTGCCCGCTACATGTTCCGGGACAGGCGGGCTGGGCCCGCCGCTGGTCCTGGTACAGGCGGGCGGTTTATGCCACGTGTCCCGGGACGGGTGGGCAATGTCCGTTACGTGTCTCGGGATGGGTTGGTCGGGCCCGCCGTGGGTCCCGGGACGGGCGGGCGGTGCCTGCTACGGGTACCGGGACGGGAGGGCGGTCTCTGCCACATGTCCCGGGACAGGCGGCCTGGGCCAGCCGCGGGTCCCCAGGTCGGGCTACCAGTATTTGGGCCCCTGTCGGAGAGGTGACCAGATTAGAACGCCATGGGTGGGGCTCTTGGTGGGGAGGAGACTTGATCTGGCCGCCAGGGGTGGGGCCTCTACAGGGGAAGCAAATGGGTTGGACTGCCAGGAGTGGGCCCCCCAGTGGGGAGGCGACTGGGTATTGTCGTCAGGGTTGAGGTTCCTTGTGGGAAGGACACCGATTTGGTCCCCTTGGGTGGGCCCTAGGTGGGGTGGAGACCGGGTCAGGCCGTCTGGCGTGGGGCCCACGCCCAGGAGGAAAAAAAAGTCTAGTTTTTCAGACCAAGCCAATTTTGCTCTAACTGCTCTTTGCTTTAAAACTAAACAAAGAAAACAGACTGAAAACAAGGACAGTTAATGGGGCTCTTTTCTCTCTGCTACTTGCATCAAAGGTTCTGGAGGGTTATGTGCTCATTTTACTCCTGCAAATGATATGTTTTCCAGAATAATAATCATGCACAGTTATTCCAGAACATCAGAGAACATGAATTTGATTTGAAAGAAGATTCTTAAAGATATACTTTACAATTATTATTGTTATTAATTTCTTCATCATGGATAGGTATCAGTACCAGTCATGTATAAGTATATATATTTATTTTAGATTACTACTCAGTGATGATATTTTGATTTTTGATGTTTTGGAGTGTTTAAAGAGATGTATGAGTGGGCCTATCAACTCACATATCTTCGTGTTAATTCGTTATCAGTTTAGTTTACACTATGGAAAGAAGTGACGTTCTAAGCTGAATACTTATTTTTACCACATACTATATAGTAATATAGTAATAATTTGTTCATAACAATTGTTCATAACATTAACTAATTATTTATAATTCCATTTTTTTCGTTTTTGTAGAGAGAAATGTTTCATTTGTATTTTTTTCTTAATTATGTAAATTGTAAGATATTAATGACTGCAAACAAATCATACATATATTCATTATTTTGTCAAATTATAAAAATGTGTTAAATATCAGAAACAGTGTAAGATAATAACTACGATAAAACCTACAATTTTGTACGATATTTTTACTGAAAACCACATAATTTTGAGGAGCCAGTACGATAAATCCAACCCGATAGTTTGGCAACACTGGGCAGGAGGCTGGAGGAGCAGCTGCTGCACAAACACATCAGTAACCCGCATACCTTTGATGTAATTACATCGTTCACTTCTGAGCCGGAGTTGTCAAGTACTCTTTATATCTAAGTCCGTTTTTTCTTGTTTATTCATCAAAATGCCAAGGAAGAAGCAGTCAAGAAAGCGTACATTAGCTAGAGAAAGGTTGAAAAAAAAAAAAAAAAAAGACTTAGAAAAATAACAAGAAAGAACACCAAGATGAAGCATGTGCATTCATCACCTCCCAGGCCTAGCTGGCGACAGTGAGTGGGGTCGTGCCTCATGATACCCACCCCCTGGGGGGGTTTAATATAACTTTTTAAAGTGGGGGGACCAGATACCATAGAAGTATGCTGTTAAAATAAGAAAATCAAGCTTAAGTAAATTTTTATATTGATGCTTATGCGGTTTTCACCGAGAATTTCATTAAGCAAACTTTAACACGCGATATCTCAAAACTATGTTTTTCAGTATATGGGTCGCTTTAAAACTCTAAGGCTTTTTTATTTGTTGTCCTATTTTCAAAATTCAAATACCATTGAAATCCTTGATAAATTCTACATCGGAAGAATTGGAAGAATTTCCAAATTATTCCAATTTCTATTTTTTATGAATTTTTGAATTAAGTAATTAGATAAAAAAATAATTTTTATTTATATCAATGAATTTTTTTTATATATTTTTTTTCTTAATCTTTCTCAATTCATCGGATAGAGCAACTCTTTGTGAGTTTTAATTGCTTTAGTTATTAAAATTTAGTTAAAACTAAGGAAGCCTTAGGGTTTTAAAGCAATGCATCTAAAAATCGAGAAAAAAAATTAATATAAAAAAAACCAATGGATAGAAATTTATGAAACTTTTTGTAGTAACTTTCCATTAGGTGACTTATAAATGGGTAGCAAAACATAATTGCTCCAGGCAATATTTCGATACCCTCCCCCCCAACTGAGGCGGTCCCCTTAATCGTTATTCATATATATACACATACCTTGTCAATTTGTGGTTCAAGGTACCACTGCCTCGTCCTTTTCATTCATCGAAGATTTCCAGTGTCTGTTTTCAATGGTGCAAGGAGTCTGGAACAATAAAAGATACTAGTTTAGTTTATGTACACAATGTAAACTATAAAATCTTATTTTTAAAAGTGCCTGTATATCAGAATACATTTATTTTGAGATAATTATTATGAGGTACTGATATTGTTGTGAAAATACCGACGCCTTCAGCTGAAATTGTCCTAACATTTGTTTCATAAATCTAATAGACATGTGCCCCTTTCGAGTTTCCCTTTCCTGCTTTTGATGAGCAAATCTTACTATGTAACACTTTTGCGGTCAAATTTCTAGGTCTAAATCATTTTAGAATCATATGAAGTAATTTTTCACAAGTTTCAGTCTTTGAAGTCCTCTCTTACACTTAATAGTCAGGTCAATTAATAAGTGATTTGTAGAAAAACAAGCATTAATTTGGCTAATCTCAGAACCCTTGTTATCAACAGTATGAACATAGCCTATCTGTTTGTTTTTGCATTTTTAATATATAAAGAAGTGGCTATAATAATTAAAATATAATATAATTTCCTCACTACATCCAATCTTCTTCAATGATACTATATGTCAAACACACTCACACACACACAAATATATATATATATATATATATATATATATATATATATATATATATATATATATATATATATATATATATATATATATGTATGTATTTATATATATATGTATATATATACATATATGTGTGTGTGTGTAAGAATACAATTCTTACAGATGATAAACACTATTTAACAATCTCCATACATTTCAACCCATAACGTACTATAAAAAAAAAACTCCTCCCACATCTTTATTATTTATGAAGAAACAAGCGTAAGGAATTTGAGATAAGAAGAGTAAAACCTCTTCCGCAAAAACAGGTTTTCCCTTTATCTCTCCAAACACTCGGAGGCGAAAAAAACTCCAAAGTTTCTTTAAGCTTTCTCCTGCTTTTTTTTATAACGCAACGGTTGGAGCTAATAAGAGTCTGTTACTGTATCATATTGCGAAGTTTTTGATGAATATTTATGCAAAATTAACATGGCCATATGTGCAATATGGCCATGTTGCAAGCTAGGCAAAAATGGCCTCAATATACATGCAAAGTTGCCATATATGGATACCTGCTTGCAATAGGCCATGCTGCAATACTGGCAAAAATGGCCCGGTTATACATGCAACGTTCTAATATGCCTTCCATTGCGAAGCATCACTAATGTAGAAAAAAAATTATAATTTTCTTGCTTATCTTTATTTGTAAAGTGATACGACAGTGAACGGAATGATAATATGGGTATAATTCATGGCTTCAGAGATTGATAATATTATTATCTGTTATATTATTCCCGAAACTAAAAGTCATTAACTTTCAAGGCAAGTATTAACAAACAGGAAAGAATATAAATTAAGATAAGAAACAAGAAGCACTCACGTAATAACATCTATGCCATGAATGTTATTTGTTTAATATCTAATGACGTCAGCAATCAAAGCTATGAATGGGGTACCTGTAGAAGGTGCAAACACTCTCGCTCTTTACCTGATGGTTGCCAGTTGTCAGTTATGTAAAAAATAAGAGATTTTTCAGTTTCGACAAATGCCTACTTTCCGGAGTGTTCCTTAATTTTTCTCAGCCTCTTTGTCTGGAATCGAATTATTTTTGTTAAACAAACAAAATAGGCAAATTTTATCAGCACCATCGCTGTTTAGAGAGAAAAGAAAAACATACTTTTCTGAAAATATGAGACCCTCCTAATATCCTCATAAGCAAATTGAGGGCAATAAATCTGGAAATGATAAAGTGCATCGAAAATCTGAGCGTCATAATCTTGTAAACCATGCTTCTACATAAAAGGAGGCCCTCCTTTGCAAGAGGCAGTATAATATAATCATATATATATATTATATATATATATATATATATATATATATATATATATATATATATATATATGTTGACAGTTTCTATAGGACAAATTATTAGTATATATATTATAGGGAGCACTGAAAGTATGTCAATTGGGCGGATGAAATGTCCCGATAGTGCTGGTGTGTTTGAGAAATCTCCGGGCGCTATAAACACAGGTCAGTACATACCAAGATTGTTTTGTAAACGAGAGACCTCGCAAGGAGGCTTGCAAAAAAAATGGAAAAAAAATAAATTGGGTGACTATCACGTGGACGCGGCCCGGGATCATGTCGTGATTTCTACGGCAGAAGGAGGTTTTAGATTTATGAATGAGTGCACATGTGCGTGTATCTAAAGGGGTCATTAGAGTGCAATATAGCGAAGTGCCCGGCAAAACGTAGATTATTCTGGCAGTAAATTTTAAGTGAGAAGTCTGGGTGTCAAAGCGCGAGATTTGGAAGTAAAGGCATGACCTCTTGGCATTTAAATGATGGGATACTATCATTTCCATTGAACATTTTTTACTGAACATTTTCCATGTGCACTGCCTGTCAAGTGACTGGGAGACGAGTTCTCCTTCATTTTTGTTTTGTTATATTTTATGGTTGTTTTCCCTTGTATGCAGTTGTTTTTATGATTTCTAAATGAAAACACATTTGTTTTTTCCTCATATGTATTTGATTCTGGTCACGCCATAAAGGAATTTTTTGACATATGGCTATGACTCCGGTCATGACAGACTGACATTTTATTTAGATATTTAATATGATGAGAGATTCAGTTGACCATTTACTTATTTGCTAGAAGTAAGGACAGTCATGGCCTTAACTTCTTTGATACCTTTCTTTTTTTGTCGTGTTAAGTTTGGGAATAACACTCATATTTTTTGATAGATCACGAATCTCGTCTAGCCTTGGTTAATTTACACTGTAGCTATTCATGATGCGAGACTGACGCAACGATGCTACATGGTAACTTGAGAGGTAGGTGTTCCTTTTTTTTTCTTTTTCTTTCTTTGAGATTTGATGATAGGAGGAAAAGTGCTGTTGTAGTAGAGAAAACGTTATAAAAAATCATAGTTTTATTCATATCTCTCACAATAGTAGTGAGTTTGGTTGATGATACACTCGCTAATATATACAGTGGTACCTGACATACGGAAGGCTCAACTTACGAAAAACTCGAGATACGAAAGCAAATACAAAAAATTTTACGGCTCTACATACGAAAATTGCTCAAGTTACGAAAGGGTGTTGCTGAAAGGTCCCGAGATTCGCCCGGACCACCAAGAACAATTTTAAAACTCACGCGCCACCAACTGAGTAAACTCGCCACCATCCTCCCGCTCTCCCATTGGCTCCTGATGCTAGTCACCCCATAAGATCCTGCTCTCCTATTGGTCAGCATCTACCCCTTGTGCTTTATGTATTCTATTGGTAAAAGGATGCTGTAAATTGAAAAAATTATTCATGCAATACATTTAATAAAAAAAAATTAGGTAAAGATAGAATAAAGAACAGAAATGAATGGTTATTATACTGTTTGGTAGTTTCAGTAGTTGAAGAGAGATATTGAAAATTTATGGCTTACTGTGTACTAGGAAAAGTGATTGCTTGGCGATTGTTTGGTACTCGTAAGTGCTGGATCTAAACAGAAGTTTTGAAGCTTTTTTTTTTTATTATAGTTAATGGTTACTTAATAATTATTTGAAATGAGTACATGCAATACATTTAATAAAAAAAATTGTGAATTAGATATCATAAAATATAAAATAAATCAGACTGCTATCATCGAAGCCAACAAATACGTATTTTTTAGAATTCTTCTTCTGTTTTAATATTACTTTACGTATATGTTTTATTATAGCTGTCAGTAACTCGGTATCTCCATTAGGTAAAGATAGAATAAAGAATAGAAATGAATGGTCATTATACTGTTTAGTAGTTTCATTATTTGAAGAGAGATACTAATGAAAATTTATGGCTTACTGTGTCCTAGGAAAAGTGATTGCTTGGCGTTCGTTCGGTACTCGTAAGAGCTGAATGTAAACAAACGATTGGAAGGTGTTTTTGTTTGTATGTTTTTGTATTATAGTTAATGATTAATTAATAATTATTTGAAATGAGTACATACTGATTATTTATACATTTTATTAGCATATTCTAAGCTTTTAGCTTCTTAGGTTTAGACGTCAGAATCATAGACTAGGCTACCGCTAACATAGGCTAGGCTTATTGCTAAGGGACATATGCTAAAGTCCTAATATATGCAGTAAAAATGGGGTTGAACATTACATGCAGTTGAATATTACTCAAGTATGTACAGTATTTTGCCTTTTTGGAGTCATATTTCTTCCGTCGGATCGGCGTCGTAACCCTAGAACATGTGTTGTGACCTGGAAATATAATTTACTGGGGTGTTTTTGTAGGGCTTGGAACGGATTAGGCATTTTACATGTAAAATGCGGTTCAAGATACGAAAAACTCATGATGCGAAGGCCGCCTCGGAACGGATTAATTTCATTTCTCGAGGTACCACTGTATATATATATATATATATATATATATATATATATATATATATATATATATATATATAGATATATATATATATATAGTATATATAAAAGAAAAAATTAGACCTCACATAAATATAATTTCTAATATACTCTGCACTACTGAGATTTAAAAAAATGCTCTAATCCATTTTTAAATTTCCTGAAATATACCTAATATACGTTGCATTACTAAGATTTTGAGACAATGTCTTATGCCCGATTTTTACAACAAAACAAAACTTTGTTTTATCGCCGTTATTCCATCAATCTTAAGACATATTGGAGAAAATCAACGGGATTTAGCTTTGGCGAAAAATGTTTGTCTGTCAGCAAATAAAAGCAAACAGGAGGGGGTCCGTTGTCCGGGTAAAACCAATTATCCCCGAGGGATGATGGCCTAAAAACCAACGAACAAGGAAGAAGGAAATTTTAAAGTCCATTATCATACAAAGAGTATACAAAGGTTTGCACTTTTATGTTGTTAAGAGTAGATAATCTGTATGTTTAAAAAATTGAGAATTAAAACATAACTGGAAAAACCATAACTGTTGTTATTTGCGGACTTGTTAAATGTTTGTTTTATATGTACCTGTCAGATTTCACAGCCCTTCTCCTTAACAAAGAATTGTTGTAAAACCATATGAAGTAAACCACAGGTGGTGTTTAACTAACCATTCATCTCTAACGCGGTTACTCCTACAATTTCAGTATTATTATTATTATTATTAATTAATTAATTATTAGAACTGAGGATCCTTTCGGCAGTTCCCTGAATAGAACTTTGACAGATGGATTATTATGAATCTCGATTTCAGTTATGTATCAATATTATTTCTGTTACGAAAACAAAAGCCATGTGTTGCTTGCTTCACGCCTTGCCTTAAAAGCCTGAACCAGTAACATTTTCCAATATTAAGATTCCTATCATCTGTTTCACTTCACTTCTTCCATGAATATTCCATTATTTTTCTAAGATAAAAGAAGCCGTTTCATGGCTCTATAACCAGTGGGTATTGTGCAGCGTCTTCTCCGCATAACAGTTGAGAATCATTCTTCTCCGGTACTTTTTTAGGATATGCCCGGTGTATAAAGTATGTGAATAGTCATTTAAACCCTAGTTCCTTTTTACTCCCTTTTCGTCTCATTTGCTGGTTTTCTTGTATCATTAAAAGGTAAATTTACAACCAATCGCGGATTTAAATCAACCATTAAACTATTGTATTTTCCTGAGGTGACAATTACATTTTTTTGGATTCGAATTGTTTTTGGCCACAGCCTATCGACTACACGCACTATTCTCTTCAAAAGCAATACTCGATTCGTCTTTCATTATAATTAGCATCAACCATTCATCTTTATGTACATAAGTAACTCGGAAAAAATTTGGTTTCTGCCTAACAAGAATGATAAATCCCACAACAACAACAACCACCATTTGGCCAGAGAATCCGACAGATACATTCTTCCAATAGAAGGCCTATGACAGACACACCTGCCTACTTGTCCTCCGGTGGCAGAATAGACTGTCAGAATAAATAATAGACAGAAGAGCACACCCGTGTCGTGGTTGAAGAGCAGAGGATTTCCCCAACTACGTTCTGCCATCCAGTTGTTTACGTACACGGAAAAACAATGGCTCTTTATTTTTGGGGGTATCACGTATCGACGTAGGTAGGGAATGTAAACAAAGATGTTGATTGCATCAGCGATAGTTTTTTATTATAAGAATTCCTCCTAAATAAAGAGGAGAATTAGACTCTACTACACTCGCCATTGCTAGTGTTTTTATGTAATAACCGCAGTGGAATTAACAGTATCCGTTGTTGTTGCTAAATTAAGCATAATAGTTTAGATTTGTATATCAGCTGTGTTCATCTCTCTTTCACCGATAACAATTTCCACTCTCTCTCTCTCTCTCTCTCTCTCTCTCTCTCTCTCTCTCTCTCTCTCTCAAGGAGTTTTAACAAAATCATAAAGTATCCAAAGAGAGGGAGAGTGAATGAGGGTTGGGGGTAGGAGAACGGAGATTACCTTTTGAAGTATTGAACATCACAAAGCTTGTCTGCCCAAGTACAATTTGCTGTCATGCGCCGCATTTAATGTCTAAAGAAAACATTAAGTATATGAAGTGTCAGTCTCTCGTCAGCCTGGTGAAGAGCATTGTTGTCTAAGGACTGTGATCATTTTGCCTTTCTTTTACGCTCAGGTTCTTTACTTTTTTATTATATTTTCTTTTATTCGGACTATGCCTTAGTTCCAGGTATGCAGTTCTGTATATTAATTTCACTTCTTGTTTGTAAATAAAGGAAATAATTGTAAACATGATATTTTCCTTTTCAGCTTACCTTACTTACTTTACTTTATCTTCCCGCCACTGCAGGCCAGTGGCATAAGGATGATACAGTTCCTCTCCATCTGTCTCTATCCTGAGCCATTTCCCTCGCTTCCTCTAGATTCTGGATTTCTTCTTCAAGATCTCTGACAACTATGTCTATCCACACCTCGTTCTTGGCCTTCCCAGCGGTGGTCTTCCTATTTGTACTGCTCTCAGTGCTCTCCTGGGGTCTATTCCCATCTATCCTCTCAACATGTCCAAACCACTTCATCAGATGGAATACGTGTATAATTTTTTATATAAAATTTTGTAAAGGTCGCAGGTTTCCGTTCCGGTAACTGAATAGTGGAGTTAAAAAAAAACAGGAATTTATTCAAGGGGTGGGCCACTTAACGTTTTGTTTACCACTGCCAAAAAGACTTCATTGTATTAAAGGCCGTATTGCGCATTGGTACGTATTTCTGTGCTCTTGAATAGGTATAATTACTTTAGCAGTTTAGCCTACCCCTCTTCAGCCTGATACTGACTGGCATTTGCCTTAATCTCATCCTGATGTCTTCATCCCTAACAAAATCGTCTCATTTAATGTCAAGTATCCTCCTCAGCAGCTTTCTCAAAAGCATCCAACATTCTCTACTCTGTTCTGGTCAGTGCTCAGGTGGACGAACCATACATCAGGACTGGCCGTACCACTGCATTAAATATTCTCATCTTAGTTTTCTAGCTGATTCAATGCCTTGACCACATGTTTCTTCTCAGAACTTCAAAAGCTCTTGCTGCTCCTAGTTTTCTTGTGTGTATATCCTCAATTTGCCTCCCGTCTGCTGTTACCAACACTTCCCAAGTATACAAACTTCTCAACTTGCTTGAGTTCCTGTCTTCTAATTGACATATCTTCCATGTGCACCCAGCAGTCATCCCTACTCACAACCATGATCTCGCTCTTTGTGCTGATGTTCAAGCCAAAGTTTTGTGTGTGTGTGTGTGTATGTGTGCAAATATGTACATATACATAATGCTCTATAAAACATTAGAGCAGAGCAAAGATCAACCCCGAATCAAGAATACACACTGACTCTATGCCATAATGAAAGGGAGAACTGACACATATCATATTAGTGTTTTAAACAAAATTAATGTCCTACAGTAAAACATTTCCTACCGAATATAAGAATAAATAAACTCATTTCCTGTTTTTTTTTTTTTTTTTTTCATTCCTAGGCTTCACGAGCAAACAATCGCATTTGTCCGAGGGGATTTGGAGTAATAAAAAAAATAGTTATTTTCCATCGTTAACTTTTACAATTTGGTTTTTACGAAAGGAAGCGGAACGTTTCCCCAGACAAAACTGATTAGAGAATTTTGCAATTTACGTTTTCGCTATCTCGCTGGCATGTAGTGTTTTTAAACGAGAATTTGTGTGTGTTTTTTAGAGAATTCATTATAGCCTTTCTTTTTTTTTATTTAGTCAACATACTCTGAATTTAATTTAGATGACTGGGGTTATATGCATGCAAATTGGAATGCTGCAGCAAAAGTAAACTCATTCTTATTCCAACGAACTTATATCATCCAACACGTGCATGTAATGAACACCATAATATTCTTTGGAAGCTTGAATTTTTAAAGTCTATGGACCCTGCAAGTTTGTTCCATATGAGATGGTCACTTTCTGAATATATTTAATATAATAATAATGATGAACGATCCCTTCTCTCTGTATTCCATATTTACTGCTCTTACTTCCTTCAAATAAACACCACAATATTCTTTGGAAGCTTCAATTTCAAAACAATGGCCCCTGTGAGCTTTTTCCGTACGAAAAGGTTTATAATAATAATAATAATACTGTGTACCATTCGCGAGGCACACAAACTCAAATACCAAGACGGAGACGCAGCACAATCGCCCCCAAACGTCGCGGCAGAAATAATTATCTCTCGAGTATTCCGGGAAACCGCGATGGTCCTTCGCTCCTCACGATAATCCTTGAAGACTCTTTAGGATACGTGTCTGGAGTCTGAAGCACTCGAGCGAGATACGCGGCGGACCCTCTGGAGTTGCTCGCGCACATCTGGGGAGACGATTCTGAGAGTTTCAGGCTTTATACACGAGATTTGGCCATATTCTTGTTGAATGTTCTCATAGAAAAAAACACTCCAGGATTATTCAGACGTTATTCATAAGACCAAACGAAATTCTTGCTCAACTGTTTACAAGACGCGAATCAGAGTTATTCCCACTTTGTACATACGACCAAAGGAAATATCTATATATAGTTTTGTTAAGAAACTACCATAGTTCGTCTAATATTATGTAGAAGACAAAATTAAATTTCCGTATAATTTTTATATACAGAACAAATAAGAGTTTTATTCTGACATTACACATCGTATCAAAAGGAAACACGTTTCATTTTTTGTAAAGAAAAAAAATTAAGAGTTACTTATACTTTCTACATATGACCAAATAAATTTTTGTATATTATCGATAAGAAAGGAAACAGAGTAATTCAGATTTTATACACAAGACCAACAGAAATTCCTGCATAACTTTTCATAAGAAAATAAATCAGAGTTATGCAAAATTCATACATAAGACCGAATGAAATTCCTATACATTTTTTCACAATAAACGAATCAAATGTATTAAAGTTTTACACATAATCAGATGGAACATATGTATAATTTTCATAGAAAATTTTGTAAAGGTCGCAGTAACTTAAAATTGGAGTTAAAAAAAAAAACATAATTTTTTCAAGGGGTGGGCAACTTAAACGTTTTGTTTACCACTGCCAAAGACTTCATTGCATTAAACGCCGTATTGCACGTATTTCTGTATTCTTGAGAAAGTATAATTACTGCTGAAAATATCTATGTGATTTATGTTAAATGCCTTTAATAAAGAAATGCGTAAGAAGATATACATTTTGTGCACATAACTCCTATGTCACTTAGTATCTTGTGGTTTAAGCCGCGTAGTTACCATAAAGCATATTAAATTTGAAATGTAATTTTAAAAGGGTTATGGTTATTACATATTATCTAATAGATACTTTCAGTGCGAGTTAGAATAAACATGACAAAAGTCTTAATAAAAACCGTGAAACAGATTAGGGGTCAGGCTGAGAAGAAGGTGATCATATTTTAAACTAAGATGGTGAGAATGTAAAAACGATACACTAACAAATGGAAATAGACATACAAAATAATGAATGATTCTGTAACAATTTGAATATTAATTAATATTTACTTCATTTAAGTTATTTCCAAACACCAACGGGGACAAAAGCTACGTATGATTCAAAGTAAGGGAGAAAGACCCTATCTTTATCTAGTCATTTATATCAATTATACTTTTTATCAAGTAATTTTCGTTACATGAGGTCTGCATCCACTTGTTAAATATCAGCAACGCTTCTGAATTCCATGTTAATGTGATGGTAACTGAATTGACCACTTAGTCCATTTAAGGTTTCTTTATATCTTGAAATGACAGGAAGTGTCTTGTCCAGTCAGTCCACTTATGCCTTTCCTTTGTATCGGTACTGAACGCGAATCGTTGTGGAATAAATGGAAAGTGAGAGGCTGTCATATTCATGGGCGATTGAAGCAAATCGAATTATTTCTCCAAATACCTGCTAACTTGAGAACATTGCCAGCAATATGGATCGCGGTACAATTTACGTGACTGGGGTCAGATACTTTTAAATTCATTCATGTATGCTGATGACGTCCATGATTATAATAATCACGAAACCTTGAAAAAGAGAGGATAGGACACAAGAAAAAGATAGAAAAAAGAAAATCGATAAGAGGATATTAGATAGGTTGATGGATCAGAGAAGATGTAATCAGATAAAAACGGCGTAAGGAATAATGGAAGTATACATGAAAAATTATTCTTGTAAATGATGCATAATGAATATGTATGCAGGGAGCGTTGGGAAGATTGTCAACACAAAATTCTAACAAAATGAGCAAAGTAGATTTCGTTAAATCATTATTATAGTACTGACAATTTTAAAAAGGAATTTCGATAATAAAATAAGTTTAGCAGTAAAGGAAACAGGTATGAGAAAGATTTCGTGAGAATTGGAGATAAGAAACAATAATATCCAGAAAAGAACAAGACTCTTGAGTGTCTGGATTTTAAGACAAAATTCTTATCTATTCCTTTTGCAGTCTCGAAGTTCGTCGAACCCTGATACGAGAGAAATGCATGAAGAAAAATGTGAGAACTCCACTTCAGCGTATGACATTCCCCCTCAAAGCGTCTTAAAATGAAAGAGAGATGTATAACAAGAGACAACAAAAATGTTTGACGTGCTTGGCTGAATTCGTTGCGTAAGAAAAATCTCATGTTAATTCAGTGCCAGTCCACAAGGGAGACGGCAGATGTTTCGTGAATTGCATCAAGAATTTATCTGCAACCTGAGCTTTGCATCGGAGAGAGCTGATATTTCCAAAGACACACACACACAAAAAAAGTTAAATTCCGAATACCAAGAACGATTACTTCTCCGAAATGGAAATCATTCTGGGACCAGAACACCACCAGACCCCTTAACTCCTCCCAACGTTGTCTGTCCCTGGGAAAAGTAAATACAACGGAGCAATTTGCACCGATATGTAATGACCTCAATAAACCCGGAGGTAATAGCAATGAATTAACCCAAATCTATAGCTGGTGGGGAGCGTTTATCCCGAGTTGTCAGATGGGGTCCTCCGAAGTCATTCCTGTTTCCTCTGCTGTTGGCTGCAAATGGATTGTGTAGACTTCGGATAAACGGGATAGTGTGTGTCTTTAGTTATTAATGAGATGTAGCTTCCAGGTAAATTTTGATTATTAGATCGGGTAAGAAGAGTTCAGAAGTAGGGAGAATATTCGTCAAACAAATAGTTTAGAGGTTTTGTCTTTTATGTGGTTTATTCACTTATTTCAGAGTATTTCTTTTTTTGTCATTAAAAGATAAGCTGCACTTGCGAAATTTATCACGAATAAAAAATAAAATAATGAACAAAGTGCACATTCCATTTTCACACAATAACAATACACCAGTGAGAGAATAAGCTGCACTTGCGAAATTTATCGCGAATAAAAATAAAATAATGAACCAAGTGCACATTCCATTTTCATACAATAACAATACACCAGAGAGAGAATAAGTGGAATAGAAAATCGATTAAAATGTCATCTGTGCTGGCGAGAGTGTTTCCTAAAAATGTATGTTTGGGAGGCCGATAGTGGTAGGCTACGCATAGACGTGGCAATGACTTTCAAAAGAAGAAAAAAAGAAGTCTGAAGCAGAGGCAAAATATTCTCAAATTTAAATACATACGTAAATACGTAGATAGCCACATGAAAGGTGAAAAATTTTAATCCAGATACCAAGCGCTTTCGTGTACCCCGAAGAAGTGTACGCAATACATGAAAGCGCTTGGTACCTGATGTTCAATTTTTCACCTTTCATGTGGCTATCAGAGTACATGCTTGTCACGTGGTGTTTGGTGACGAAGCAGTTATCATTTACAATGACCATGTGGTGTACGTAATTTCTGAGGTATACTGACCTGGAAACTAAACGATATTTCCGGCTTAAAATTTTGTAATAATATATATATATATGTTACGGACCCCTTTATTGGGCCCTGGTGCAGTTCTTTTATTGCACTATTTATATTCTCAGTGATGTTCAAAAATACTCTGCGTAAAATGGTCAGTGGAGACGAAAACAAAAGGGAAAACTCAACAATATTTATTCACAACAAAAATAACATTAAGTCAACCTTGTGACTGAAAAGGACGTACACTAGTCCTCAAATAATCCCGTAGGATCCCTAAACGCTAAGGAAACTAAGCCCTAGATAGAAACATGAAAGAGAGAACAAACACAAGAATACATCTAAAAAGGAATATATTCACACCATGGCTGGCCAGGCCAAAATCCAAATATACCTATAACTATAAGCGAAAGAAAGAAGGTGAAGGATAAAAGTGAGAAAACACTTAAATTCCTACCTATGAATTACAATCTAAACACCCTATTATAACAAACATCAAGGCCAATAGGCCATAAGGACCATCAGAGTCTATAAATATAGCATTAATAGATATATATATATTTATATATATGTATAGAAAAAATAAAATATATAAAAAAAAAATCAACAAAACTCCTCACACAAAACAGTGGAAACTTCAATCCAAAATAAATTCAAATCGCCTTTAAGGAGGCCGTGATCCAATACATCTCGGCTCTGCAGACGAGGGAGGACATGAATACTCAGGTAACCACAGGTACCGGGGAGTCGGAGGAGGTCCTGCCCGACAACACAAAGACAAACTCCTACCTGGTATCTGTCTCCCTACTTGACACCTCACGAGCCAGATTGCTCCCTCAGCAGCAGCTTTAAGGTGTCCTTGGAGATAGGACTGATGTCTGCCCAAAGCTCCTCTAGTGCCAGCAGAACACGATGGCACTCAATACCCTAGGGAAATATATATATATCCACTAAGGTGGCAGTACGACGAAGTCGCAGGTGACAAAGTCAACTGCGTCGAATACAGGTCACACGACGTCGCAGGTGACAGAAGTGTACCTGCGAAGGGCAGCTCCAAAAACAAGATTCAAGGTTTTTCCAATAATCGCCAGCTGCAGAGGTATCAGGAAGCAAAGGAAGGCCCGAACTCACTTTAGGCCAAGCACCGTCTTTCCAAAAGTCACCTCACAGGAGTCCTGCCGCACTCGAAAAATAAACAAACCACAATCGTTAACACGATAGTTCAAGCAATTAAGCGAGCGGGGAGGAGGCGAGAAACTATAGAGTAAACAAAACACTAAACACTTAACATTAACTGCCTTAAGAAATAATGTACTTAAATCTAGAACAAGGTTGACTTAAATAAATCGGAAAATTACGTTACTCTAATAATAGATATATATATATATATATATATATATATTATATATATATATATATATATATATATATATTCCTATTATTAAATAACGGACGAAATGCATGCCTGCTGACGCAAAGTTCGACCACACTACACTGAAGAATGTGTTTACGACACTGGCATTCTGTCAAGAGTCACGACAGGTAATAAAGCAGGTTTATTCCATATGTTATTATAGGTAGAAGGTCCTCTTTCAAGCATGTTCTATTGAAGGAGATTGCTGCTCCAGCTGCATTGATTTTATAGAAATTCTTTTCTGTTCATCTTATTACCCACTTTTTTAATGTTACATAGATTGGTGAGTAACGTGCCTATGGGAGGCATAGGGAAAAATCAAGATCGATTAATTTGTAAATATTTTTTCGAAGTAAGTGAAATTTGGCGTACATCATCCTAGATTAATACAATTTTAATTCAATAGTATAATGGTGGAATGATCTATAGTTTGAAGGCTGACGTTTATTCTGGTTTCGACCAGATATTCTCAAGTCTGTGGCTTTGAGTAGACTGACGATGGATTCAGGTTCTATCCCATTTGTGGGGGGTCAGCAGGGGGTGTTCCGGGAGCTGAATTTTCATTGGTGGGGAGGGGGGGACGTCGATGTTCGTCTCTTATTGGCGGCTGGAAGAGATCTTCAAGGTACTTTCTATAGTTGATGGTCTCGTTGCCTCTTGCAGCCCGACGGAGCTGGACTGCGTGACGTCATGACTGAACGAATTTTCATTGGCTGTTGCACGATGCGTGACGTCACAGCGGGTCGGATTTTCGTTGGCTGCTGGGCGGCTGGTATGATCGGGTATGTCTGGGTTGGTGTGGTCTCTCGTTCTGGTATTGTCTCGTTCTGTATGTTTCTTCGTAGGTTTGTGGGGAGGAAGAGCACTTATTGGGTGGTGTTGAAAGATGGCTTTTAGCGTTGAATGAGGAGGGCCTCTAGTAGTCTGAGACATCTCTGATCCGGGGCTCTCCCGATTATCCTAGTGCTTTGGATAATTTCGTCGCGGGAGATAGCTTCATTATACACAGCCAAAGTATGGTTCCTAATGGCCCCTTTTGTGCATGGCAGGAGATCCTTTTCTACAGACGTGTTGTGGTCAGGCCAATATAGGCGTCGCGTCGGGTCAACAGCGGACAGCGAATACGAACTGGTATACCACATTAGTCTGCTTCAAAGGTTCTCGCAATGGCTCGGTGGGGCATATCCTCATTATCAGGTCCTTCGTTCGGCGGTTTTTGTAATAAATGACGAAATCGGTGGTTTTGCCTAATTTCGTTGGGGAAGTTTTCCATGATGATCTTCTTGATGGCCTTTTCATCCTTACGGTGCTGTGAATGCATCGTAGCCTTGTAGAAGATCCTGATGCCGGTCTGGGATGGGGCTGCAGGTTCTCACTTCCGTTGGACCAACTGCCCAGAGCAGCTCGCATTTCTTTATTGAAGAGTTTATTGGAGTACCCGGTGTTGACGAGCATCTGTGAGACACGGTTGAGTTCTTAGTGGGTGCCCTGCCAGGTAGAGCAGTGGGTGAGGGCCCTCCTTACGAAAGCCCTGACAGTCGTACTCTTGAATCTGGCGGGGTATTCACTGTCAAATTAGTTTTCTTCGTGTAGACCGAAGTACGGAAGCCATCTTCAGTCTTACGTACAAAGACGTCGAGGAAGGGGAGCTGGTCGTCGGTACTGAACTCGACGGTGTAGTTCAGCACGCTGCACCTCTGGAACATGAGCCGGACCGCTTCTACCTCTTTCTCATCGTCGGCTTGAACGAAAATGTCGCCTATGTATCTTGCATACTTGCGGAGACGTCGTATTTGCGTGAAGACTCCTTCCTCCTCAGTTCCCATGTAAAAGTTGGCGAATAGACCACCCACAGGGGATTCTATTGCTACACAATCCTTCTGGCGGAACATGTGGCCTCTGTGGTTGGAGAAAGGGCCTTTCTTCGTGCAAATCTGCAGGAGGGCCCGCAAGGAAGCTTCAGGGATGTTGAGTAGGGCGGTAGATTTGTCCCTATTGACACTGTCTAAAATCATATCGATAGTTCTATCATCCGTAATAAGAATAGAAAATAATTTCTATAAACTCAATGTAGCTGAAGCAGCAATCTCCTTCAATAGAATTTATTATTATTATTATTATTATTATTATTATTATTATTATTATTATTATTACTCGTTTTTCATAATCAGTGAGACTGCTACATATTTGGCATATATTCATGGGGTCATTGTGGTATTTTGAATGTCAAGATCAGCATTCAAAATACCAGAATAACACCATGAATAAAGGCCAGTTACTTAGCAGTCTCTCTGATTATGAAAACGAATTATCAGAAAAGTAGAAAGAATTATTATTATCATTATTATCATTTCTAATATTATTCAGAAGATGAACCCTATTCATATGGAATAAGCCTTGAAGCGCACATAAGAAAACCGGTAGGGTTGCGATAACAATTGGGGGAGGACAATCAGGATGGATTTAGAAATTATAAAAAGCTCAGAAGGAAAAGCTCAAGTAAAGACGACGGTACTTTCCTGAGAATCCACCCAACAACTTTTGCTTTCTCGTCAGCTTGTCCCACACACACTGTTCTAAAAAGCACGGAATTCATCCAAAAAAGAGGGAAAAATACCTGATTGTACCCTCAAGCAAAGGAACTCAAACCCAAGACCGTGAAAGACCACGGTACAATGGCTGTGGCACGGTCCAAGGTTGGAGAACAAGGTTTGTATTTAGAGTAACCTTCTCTCTATCCTAACCCATTAAAGCAGGGGCGTCACGCCCTTAAGTGAATAATAGAGAGTTACAGCCAAGCGCTGGGACCTATGAGGTCATTCTGCCCTGAGAGGGAAGCTGATAGTAAGAAGGTTTGAAAGATGTAAGAAGAGAAAAACCTCGCAGTTGCACTACTGAACAATTATTAGGTAAAATCAAAAGAATGAAAGGGGATGCAGCTATGGGCTGAAGGGACGCTGCAACGAACCTTAATTAAGGCCTACAGTGCTGTGCACACTGACGACACGACCCCGCTTAAGTTGCGTTCACACGGTCGAACAATGTCCGACGAACAAACATTACTACCAATTAACAATTGTCTGCCGGTCTTTGCCTAGTGAGCAGAGTAAAAACAGTGGTATACAACCTCATCTGGTACCACAGTTTGTTGCCAGATCTACTTCCATCGTTTCAACGCTTATAACGTCATCCTGCTTCGCCTATGATATGGTAACAATGTTTGTCCGTCGGACATTGTTCGACCGTGTGAACGCACCTTAACGGAGCACCCTGAAGTGAAAGTTACTATGAAAAGCCCCATTACCCAACAACCAACTGCCCTATCGATGAACTAGAGAGTCCTACGGCTGTTCTCACGACGAACGAAAAGGTTTCCGAGTTCCGACTAAATTCACTAGCGAGAGATGAAGGAGGTAAAGGCTTTAAAAAGTGACAGTTTATCAAGTTCGTACTTAGATGATGACAGAAAATCATTCACGCCTACATGGGGGGTGTCCATTGTTTTGGTCGAAAATTGTTCTGAAGATGGCTTTAAATTCAATCCACTTGTTTCCGTTTGCTTCACTGATATATACTGAACAGAATTGAGACATGACAGTCTCCTGAATTTTAGGCCTGTTTTTCTATTTAGTTTTATTTCTTTACCTCGTCATTCCTTTATTTGTCGGTGTATTTCTGCAGCCTCTGTTTCTTTATTCCATTGCGTTTTGATAAAGTTTTAAGCTTATATTTCTTTTATATACGTTATAAAACTATTCATTACAATAAGATATAATACCGTTACACAAGCAACACGACGTAAATTAAATAAAGAAATGCACAAGTTTATAAATCTGCAAAATCCAGGTTGTGTATTTTTCCTCAGAAACATTTGCTTTAATTTTCTCGTATTCATTCGGACGGTCAGAATGACTCAAAACAGTTGAAAAACTACTTTTTAAAAGTTTTCGAAAATGCCATTTCACTTTTCCCTTTCTCGAAATTATAAAATCTTTCTCGCCCCTCGTGATATGAAATCTTCACAATTTTCTGTTGGCAATATGAAGTATAAAGTAAGCGAAATGTATAAAGTGTATACAACGACGCCTTTTGCATAATTTCATTTGTTCTTTTACGAAGTCCAATGTGAAGTTTTCCCAGTCAAAATTACTCAGTGATTCTGCCGTTTTCTGACGCCGGAATCTGGTCTATCTAGATTCTAGATGATTCTCGTTTTCTTTACGAGACGCGTCTGCTGGCTGGCTGGCTGTCTGTTCATGGCTGACTTATTCCGTCTCTTAAAGAAATTGTGAGCAGGTGTATTACACGTCACTGGCGTTGGACGCGTCGAAATATGATAGAATTTAAACGACTGGAACTGCGAAAAGATACACGCGTTTTATGGTAGCAAATCCTTTTCAATCTCACATCCTTTAAAAACTTTTAAAACTCACATAATTCAATAGGCAATATGATCGACCGAAATCAAATTAAAACGTAAGCACTTCAAACATTTGTATCACAAATATGTAAATATCCTTTAGACTATTTTACATACATGAAAATTGGTTAAACCGTGGTATTTATTTGTCCAGATAGCAAGGAAAAAATCAAATCAGTTTACGTATAAAATATTCCACATATTCGGAGGCCTTTTCCTAAAAGAGAAATCTTGGTAATTTTGCTGATATTTCTGTCTGAGACATTGGAGCCGAATTCGTACCCCTCTTTATTGGAATATGAAAAAGATTTTCAGGTAGCCACTGGTATAATTCAATTTTGAGAGAGAGAGAGAGAGAGAGAGAGAGAGAGAGAGAGAGAGAGAGAGAGAGAGAGAGAGAGAAGTTTATGGTAGCAGTGTCAACCCAGGCACCATCTGGTACTAATGATCGAAGTTTGTTATGAATGTCGGCATCGATCAAAGTTTCACGTCGCCACAAGGGAGAGGCGTAGTGATCCTAAGTCCATAAAGACAATCTGGGTTTGGCTGTTAAATTATTGTTACTATTATTACTCAGAAGGCAAACCCCTATCCATAAGGAACAATCCCACTGGAGCCATTGACTTCAAATTCAAGCTTCCAAAGATTATGGTAGAATATAAAAGGGATAATAAGGCGTAACAGAAGGAAAACCTTGCAATTGCGCTATGAATAAATTGTTAGGAGAGGGTGGAAAGTAAAATGGAAGAAAGAGGAGAAAAACGAAGGTACAGTAAAAGGAGTAGAAGGGGTTGCAGCTATGGACCGAAGTAGGTGCACCAACGGCATTAACCCCCTACGGAGCAAAGAATATGGCGTTCATTTGAAAGAAGTTACAGAAGTACAGAAAGAACAGATCACTCCCTTTTCATTGTGGAACAAGCCCGCCAAAGGGGCCACTGACTTCAAATTCAAGCTTCCAAAGAATGTGGTGTTCATTTGAAAGCAGGAAAAAAGAAAAAATAAATTAACTAATTAATAAATAAACTAATAAAAATTTAATTAGGTTATGAAAATACAAAGGGAATTGTTTTAGTGTCGTAATGCGCAGCATCTTCACTTGAACTTTAGAAGTTCCAATAAAGCTAAGTAACAAGTCATAATATAGCAGAAGTCCTTAATATTCGTTATTCAAATATCTATCTTTCCTTTCATTGAGTTAAACGTTATTTTTTTCAAGTTCTCTTACTACACGACCTTCTGACATAATATTTGTAAGATGTTCTCAAAATAGGGCAGAATTTCTCTTTCTATTAGGGATCGATGTCTCGTCTTCCCATTTCCGTGGTGAACTCTCTCCTCTCTCTCTCTCTCTCTCTCTCTCTCTCATCTTCTGACGTGACGATGAGAACAAAGTACTATCTTGACATCTTACACGTGGACGAGTAGCGAAATTTTAAGGAAGTACTTTTTCGATCGAGCAATATATTACAAAAATAGCAGTGCCTATGCAGGGAAGTTATAATTTTAAATTGAATGAATTCATGTGAACGTTTTTTCTTTAAATTATTGATGATGAAAAGTGAAGAGAATAATGAATACGATAACCTTAAGTAAATCGAGACTTCGGTATATGAAACTATTAAAAAATACAATATATGTAAGTATGTATGTATAATATATTATCATATATATATATATATATATATATATATATATATATAATGTGTGTGTGCGTGTCTACGTATATTTATACATTATATATATATAGGCTATATATATATATATATATATATATATATATATATATCTATATATATATATATACGTAGATATATATATATATATATATATTATATATATATAGAATATATATATATATATATATATATATATATGTATATATATATATATATATGTGTGTGTGTGTGTGTGTGTGTGTGTGTGTATATAGTTACCGTCTGTCATTTCATAGATACGTTCTCACAGACCCCTAATAATGATAACAAAAATCAAGGCGCTTGTGAATATAACTTATTTTAGTTCAGATCTTCAACATTCTCTGAATATATATTACTGGTTTCCAGTATCATAATCTCCTAATTCATCATGCTCTCTTTACCTGAAGCCTTTGGCTGCCGTTTTAATCGGCCCGGCTCAAATAGGTCCAAGGTGGTGATTCATTTTGGTAGCTTATGATCTACGGGAGGTTTTAAAGGTATCCTATGATAGCATAGGAGTTTTGTTTTCGAAAACGAATCGTACTGGAGATTACGAAACCCTTTCGTATATATGCACACATACACATTCGTAATTCATATAATATATAGTATTATATATATAGATATCCTATATATACTATATATAATATATAATAATATATTATATCCTTAATAACTAATTATAATATATTTACACTATAAACATAAATATCCAGATATAAAATTATACATATATAATATATGGAACTGAACACATGGGAACGTGTTTCACAGAAATGAATATCTGACTCACTACGGGATCAAAAACCGGTATTTCGAGTGAGAGTTAAGGGCTTTAGCAACTCGGCCACGAAGGTCACACAAGGTGTTGGAATCCGAGTACTTACGTACCCAAGGTTTTTCCCGGTCAGGCGACGACTAAGGCCTAACGTCCCAGCGAATTTTACGCAACTCCCCGACCGTAGTCGGTTGTACAGGAAAAACCTTGGGTACGTAAATACTCAGATTCCAACTCCTTTTATCTCCTTTGAGCTCGAAAGACCGGGTTCGGTCGCGTGGTGTGTCATCAAATGTTTATTTCTCTCTGCGAAATTATAGTCCTTATATATATTACATAATATATAATGCATACAAGAATACAAATATAAAGTATCTATATACTTACATATATATATATATATATATATATATATATATATATATATATATATATAAAATGTGTGTTGAGAGAGAGAGAGAGAGAGAGAGAGAGAGCGGACTTTAAAAGTCTGTAAAAGTTATACATATTAACGATGAACAGTCGAACCATTTTCGATGGGCGAAGTTTAAAAAAAGAAGCAAAATATAAAAAGCCAAAAAATTAATGTAATCACATCTTTTTCATTTTGCAATACAATTCCAAAGGTTATATTAAAGCATAAAAAAAAACAGCGGTATTGTTCAGAACGAAAACTCTGAGCAACACTGAAAATTAAATACTTTCACGCAGTTCAATCAAGAAAACTGTCTGCCAGAATCCTCTCTTAGTTTTCACTCGCTCCATCAATAATATGGGACGGAATATTTGCACGGCGATGACGACTGTAATTATTTTTCTTGTTTAAAGTCGCTTAAGAATGGTTTGTATACATACGTATGCATGAGAACGTGTTATTATGTATATGAAAATTAGGAAACCACATATAAATTTATCTTTGTTTGTATTCTACCTAGTGGAAATTCAATTTTTCCTTGTTTTATAGCTTTTCAAGAATGAATGTCTATATGCGCATGTATAAAAAGGAAGAATAAGTATATGAAAATCAAAAAATCACTTATCAATTTTTATGTTTGTCTTCGACAGAATGCAAAATCAAGGTTTGTTTGTTTTATAATCCTTTAAGAATGGGTGTATACATGCTCATGTATGAAAATGTATGAATATGTAAATGAAAATCGGGAGGGACACCATTGATCTATTTATATTTATTTATACTCACCCTAACCCAAATTCAAGAATCTTTCAAGAATGGATGTATGCATGCGTTTGTATGAAAATGGGTGGAAGTTTAATTGACAATCAGAAAACCACTTATCAATTCATATCTGTATTCTAACTTGTGCAAATACGAGAACTTTGAGGACTGGTGGTTTCAAAACTGACAACTGTTTCATATAATGTTCCGGTATCGTTCAGGAACATTTCTGTTATTCTGGATTTCAAATTCAGATGTATGAGTTACTAATCCTAAAATAACATGAGCTTGTACATTGAATACCTGGTGGATTTGTATTCATTTACAGTGAAGTATTCGTTTTCGCATTCAGTGTACGCGAGCAGGTTGCGGGATCTGTTTACACTAACTACATACGTACATACGCACACAATTTGTATAAATTCTAACAATGGTGTAACACACATACTCATGCATGCACACATCAACATATATATGTGTGTGTGTGGGTATGTGAACATATATATGTATGTATATATATATATATATATATATATATATATATATATATATTATGCGATATATATATATATATATCATGCGTATATATATATATATATATATATATATATATATATATACGTATATATGTACATAAAATGTGTGTGTATGTGTATGTACAATTATTGAGGAACACATATCGTGTAATATAGAATTCACTACACCTTGAGAATATCTTTCACCAAAATTATTACGAGTGTAGAATTAACAAAATTTCATGCGTGTGTAAAATGTGTATGTGGTTATAGCTATGTTACGATGCATAAGCATACAGTTTTATTATAACAATTATAATTATCATCGTATTGTGTAACATCCGAAGAAACAAAGAAGCGCAATAAGAAAAAGGCTTTACTGCCATAGATCGTGAAGTTCAAATTGTACCATCTGTTGTTGCTCTTATATGAGAATATCGTTGAAATATTGTGTCTGGCTGACGCCACATATCGAGGCCTCTTACGCCAGAAAATGAGTCTCTCTCTCTCTCTCTCTCTCTCTCTCTCTCTCTCTCTCTCTCTCTCTCTCTCTCTCTCTCTCTGAGCCTTTTTCGAGCCTTTTTCGACTGATATATTCCAATATCGAGACCTGTTATGTTCATTAAAAAGATCCTCTCTCTCTCTCTCTCTCTCTCTCTCTCTCTCTCTCTCTCTCTCTCTCTCAGCCCTTCGAGTAATATATTAAAGTGTTTCTATGGAGACCCTAGATACAAATGGATACGTAAAATTAATAAAATTGAATATATCACTTAGGTTTCATTGTGCTATTCAAACGCTGTTTAGTTGTCGGGAATATGTAAATAACCACATACATAACCACATATACAGCCACGATTAGCGTATATATGGGTTTCTGGAAGATTAGCTTTAAAATTAGCATAAAAATGGAGGCAAATCGCAACTTTCTCTAGAAGCACAAAACAAAAACGACGACAATTTTGAAACTAAGTTTTCTGAAAGATTTCATCTCGCTACAAAATTTCCTCTTTACAGGTATAATTTCATCGAGAGAGAGAGAGAGAGACAGAGACAGAGAGAGAGAGAGAGAGAGAGAGAGGAGATTTAACACAACGACGGTCGACGGCACAGACAAGAGACGCTCTCTGTGCGTAGCCTTCTACCTAGATATATATCTGGGACGTTCCGGAGCGAACTCTTCATTTTAACTTTGGAAAACTGCAGACTTCTAAAAAGGAGAAATGCCCGCTCGACTTTATCATCATTTTGCCTCTCCAGAATTCCGGAGGCGGTCCTTTTGTTCACTCGTCATCAGTGCAAGCCTACAGCAATTTCATTTCTTTTTTATCTTTTTCTCTTCAGGTATCTCCAAACTGACGTTACTTTTCCTGAAGAACATTGACTGGACCTTATCTGCACATGCATACACACACACACACACACACACACACAGAGAAAGAACGTAGAAGACAGACTACCTTTTCAGCACCATTATTATTATTATTATTATTATTATTATCATTATTAGTAACGGCGGTAGCTGGTGTTACTTAAGAACTAAAAATAATACATGCAGCAAAAATTTTTAACTAATTTCTCATCTATCTTTCTATCCATCTATCGATCTATTTTTCTGTCTTTCTGTCGACTTATCTATCTATCTTTATACCTATCTATTTTCAAAGTAAAGTTCTGATGCTTTTTTTCCCTTTTCATAGAAACAGAGATAATTTGATAAAGAAAAATAAAACTTACTCGCATATAAAATTAGAGCAAAATTCCTTTTAAAAAAATCTGCTGATCCAAAAGGCCTATTTGTATTATCTCTTGTGTTTAAACCTATCTTCTTTATCTTAGCAAGCGAACTAAGAATATTATACCATGTAATTCGCTCTGTCCGTACAGTGTGCGCCACAGTTCCTGTATATGTGTGTGTTTGTGTGGCGCGGTCATCTGGATATCTTAAGAATGGACGAACAGTTCTTGGTGATTGTTAGGTTATCATCAAAGCTGATAACTCTTGGGATAAATGAAGCCAAGAGTTACTGATTTGTACATGGAAACTTTGTCGTTCATTATATTAAAGATTTGGATTTCTGGTCTTAATTTACTCTACAATAGTCTACTATATCTTTTGTGGTATATTTTTCATATTTGAACATTATACCGACAATTTCCAGGTCAAAGGTTAACGGAAGATTTGAGATCTCAAACCGGCCTTCTCTTTTTTTTGGACAACCATCTCAGTACTGACCAAAAACAACACTGCTTGGCTTCCCTGACAGAACAAATGATAAGAATTAGTAATTAGGAATTTATTTATTAAGTTATGGTCTTTGTTTGAATAGAAAACCCGAAAAAAATATTAATTGACTTCAAAATATTAATTGACTTCATGAAAAATTATACATTCGAAGTGTATATATATACACATATATACGTGCATATATATATATGTGTGTGTGTATATACATATATATATATATATATATATATATATATATATATATATATATATATATATATATATATATATATATATATATATATATATATATATATATATATATATATATATATATATATATATATATATATATATATATGCAACATAAAGCTGTGCTAATTTCCTCGTATTTTCCTGAGAGAGAGAGAGAGAGAGAGAGAGAGAGAACAATCTTATCCTTCCGTTCCCAGGCGGACACCTTCATTATTCAGTATTTCATTTCCTTTCAGAGCTTCCCTTTCCTCCAGTTTGATTTCCGGACACGGGGCTTTTTTCAGATTCACCGAAAAATACTCGTCAGAAATGATACGCTTTTGATTATCGTGCATTCGAGATTTACGTTAAGATAATGATTGTTCATCAGGTAACCCTAGAAATTTTGCGTATTCATTTCTTCTTCATTTTTATGAAATTAACTAACGAAAGTGAGATTTCATGAGAGACTGCAGTCACCAGGAAAGAGAAAATGATGTTGCAAACGATGAGACTTTGTAAATATCAAAGCAGAGGAGTTAGGTCAACGTTGATTAAGCCTCTTGCAAAATGTCAGCCATCAGGATATTTGTTCAGCTTTTCATGTACATATATATAGTATATATACAATAAAATTAACAGCGCCAAGAGGAACTTCGCTTTGACGTCAGAGTCCATAAATAGACTCGAGTTCAGCTGGACAGTCATTTATAGAAACAGTCTCAGTGTTAATCCTTAGGAAAACTAATCATCAGGTATCATATTTACTGTTCTCTCTATTTTAGGATCATATTACAAATCTGCTTTTAACTGAGAGTCATGGGACATTATAACAACATTGTCACATTTTCTTTTATATCTACATGATATCCCGGTGAGGAAAACAGCAGGCAAGGGTAATTCGATCATCAGGCCGTTTGATCCCTTCGTAATTTGCTGTACACGAAATGGATTAACGTGGCTCCGAATCTGAAGAGGATTTAGTGTCTTTCTTTTTTTATAGCGAGAATGCGATTTAATTTGATTCCCTTGTGTCAAGTGGCACTTTACCTCGGCCAGATGATTAAAATAGGGTTCTCTCTCTCTCTCTCTCTCTCTCTCTCTCTCTCTCTCTCTCTCTCTCTCTCTCTCTCTCTCTCACGTGCCAAAACATGTTAGATACAAGTCAACGTCTTATTAATAATCCCAAAATGTGTTTCGTATGATTAATCAGCGTTGGTCAAAGATTCGTTCCCCATTAGTTTGGCTGAATTGTTGCCGACATGTGTTTATGGCATGGCAGACGCAACTTGACGTGTGGAGTCCTTATAGTTAGACTACTTAATAAGGAGTAACGTTTGTACTTCATTAATTTTTGCAGCTGTTTTTTGTTTACAGAGAATTAACGAATTTTCCTGGAGCTTATACCAACAGAGAATTAAGGGAAACACAAAGTTATAAACGAACGCGAAGATGAAAAGGCGACAATAAAGAGAGGGAGAGATCCGTTCTCTGTTCCGGACAATCAATCATCAGAGCTGGAGAAAATTGAGACGACAACAGACCATTTGCGGTAGCATTGAAGAACAAATAACATACACAACGGATCCATGGCCTGAATTGAAGGCGTTTGACGAACAAATAATAATGAACTTTTCAATTTCTTTTCTCTTCTTTTGCTATTGAACTCAACACGCCTAATTTTTTCTGTAAACAGGAAGTATTTATCGGTACATGCGATTTGCAAATGACGTATTCTGTTCCAATAGTTATGTGTGCGTGAGGGCAGTTAATGTTTTAGTTTTCCATAATCTTAATCGTGTACAAAACAATTAAATTATAAATGATTATCTATGTACGTCTTGTTCTTGAGTAAATTCCTCAATACACTTCTTTAGATTCATTTAAATGTACATATAATACTGAAATGGCATTAGAATAAATTCAATTTGATTCGTTCGAAACGAAAAGCTTTAGAACCGAGGAATGAAAGAAAAGACAGTTGTTAAACGTATTCTTTCGTTCTTACCAAATGTGGAGAACCATTCACTGTGAGGGTAAAGCTTATGTTATAACTCAGTAAAAAAAAATATTTACGTCAGTGAGACCCCGAATAACCCCCATTCAAAAAAAAGAAAAAAAGAAAAAAAAAAGTCTCACTGAAGTCACGGAAGTTTCAAAGACTTGGGTCTCTGTTGTCTCTGGCCAAATCAAGCGTCTTTTTAAAAGACATCAAAGATTTCTCCATTTCATCAAGTTTAACGTCATTCTCTTAATATTTTTAGTGTCCTTCCAAACTTTGCAGAATGTTTCCACTTCCATCCGCGATTTTTCCTTCATATTGCCTCTCGAAGTTTTGATGTACGAAAAACAAAAATATATTGCAGGTCTCACGGTTATTTTTGAGCGCTGGATCATATAGTAAATGACTCTCTCTCTCGCTCTCTCTCTCTCTCTCTCTCTCTCTCTCTCTCTCTCTCTCTCTCTCTCTCTCTCTCTCTTCTACTTCTTCTGGGAAGAAGTGAGAAGAACTGAAGTTGGTATGAGGTTTATTCATTTTACACGGTTGTGTGACCTTCCATCTCTCTCTCTCTCTCTCTCTCTCTCTCTCTCTCTCTCTCTCTCTCTCTCACTTCTGGGAAGACAATGCGACGAACTGAAGCTGGCATGATGTTTATTCATGTCCAAAGGTTCTTGTGACTTTCCATACGCTAGTCGTATTCAGACCAGTCCTTGTTTATTAGTCTTTTGGTTTCATTTTTTTTAAGACTTCTCAGATTTTGTAAAATATGTCAAACCTCAAGGTATACGCCCACTGGATTTGATAATCATTTGAGATAGATTCGTTTTATAAGCTGTCACCAGCTCTAAAGGATTTTTCTCCTCTGAGCTTGATTCTCGGAGATGTAGCCAATGTAGAAGATTATTTTGAAATCTTACCTTTGACATTAGTAAATATAGAATGCTGTCTCGGAAGTGTTGCTATGGAAATGCCACACAACCAACGAGTTATATCATTAGCACGGACGATGTATACATGGAATTATCTTTTCCTTGTAACAGGTTACATAAGAAGGAGATATCTTTTATATAAGTAGAATATCAACTGTAAAAAATTTAGAGGTACGTGATACTGAATCATGGAAATTTTAATGTTTAGCTTCGTCGATATTAAGACAATGCCTAATAGTATTACTGTAATGCAACTTCGCCTCGCTAGAGTCCAATAACAGAATGTTGCAATGTCTTAAATACTAAAATGAAGGGTCAAAGGACAATCCAAGTAATACAGTGAATGGCGTGGAATATAGAATTTAGGCCAAAGACCAAGCACTGGAACCTATAAGGTCATTCAACTCTGAGAAGGAAATTGAAGGTAGAAAGGCTTGGAAGGCGTAACGGGAGGAAAACCTCTAAGCAGTTGCACTGTGAAACAAGTGTTAGGAGAGGGAGTACAACAAGATGGAAGAAAAGAGAATATGAATGGAGGTAAATAAAGGGAAAGGAAGGGGTTGCAGACAGGAACCAAAGGGACGCTGCAAAGAACCTTAAGTAATGCCTACAGCGCACAGCGTGAGGTGCACTGACGGCACTACCCCACTACGGGGTGTAAAACAGAGAAGGGTAGATAAGTATGTTCAAGGTAAGCGCTCATAAAGAATAAGTGGAAAGTGACAGGTAAATTTTGAGAGGAGATTTTCAACCCAGACAGACAAAACGAACAGCTCACAGAGGCGAATTTTTTTATAGAGAAAAGGTCACGATCAGAGGTTCCAACTGAAACAAGGGACAGATTTATTAAGGTCAGCAGTAAAAGTTCCAATGGTGGTGGTGGGAAGGTTTATGAAGAGAGGGGAAAGAAGATTTGGCAAGACAAAAGGAAAGGTGTTTGTTAGTTAGAGACAAACAAGCATAAAGGGGATACCAAGTGATGCAAATTCAAAATTATATCGCTGAGACTAACGAGTCCAGAAGATTTCAATATCTCGCACTGGCAACCTACTGGTCAATAGTGTGCCCGATTCCTTAACGGAAGGCTACCAAGCCACTATAGTGAAACATTCCGTCTGGTTATATATATATATATATATATATTTATATATATATATATGTGTGTGTGTGTGTGCATAAGTACATGTGTGTATATATATATATATATATATATATATATATATATATATATATATATATATATATATTGAATAACTTTATCACGAAGTATATAAAACGTGATGCTATGTATAAATAAAGGTTTTTTTGCCACGAAGGAAAAAAGGAAAAAGCGAGATAGCCAAGTACTTTCGGTCCTGTTCGGACCCTTTACTGAGGCAAACTGATTTTACAGAGAACAACATAGTCAAAAGAAGGCTTAATATACAAACTGACACTACAAGATAAGCAATAAGGGCGATTTTCACTCTATATATATAGTATATATATATATATATATCGAGCTACAATGTCCTTTAATATCTAATTCGCTCTACCTCGGAATTAATATATTTTCATATATGCTTAACCTAAGGGGAATTTTTTCTCGATGATAGACTTGCCTGGACCAGGCCGCGAACCCATGGATCCTTTCAAATCCAGGTACGTCAGTGAAGCTTTTACCTACTACACCACCGCGAGAGGTAGTAGGTAAAAGCTTCACTGGACGTTCCTGGATTTGAAAGGATCCATGGGTTCGCGCCCTGGTCCAGGCAAGTCTATTATCGAGAAAAAATTCCCCTTCGGTTAAGCATATATGAAAATATATTAATTACGAGGTAGAGCGAATTAGATATTAAAGGACATTGTAGCTCGATATATGTATATGAATCACGGAAATGTGATATGACTTATATAAGCTATATATATATATCTATATATATATATATATATATATATATATATATATATAGATATACAGGATATAATATATAAAACAAATATCACAAAAATCCAAGCGCGTCCTTTACTAGGACATTGTCAAGGAACGAATGAAATACAGTTGGAAAGAAAGTTATCAGGTAAACAACAAGATCAAGAATACCAGATGGTTCATTGTCAAAAGGGTAAAAATTAAAGAGATAATCCAGGATTATCGGATATCAAACGGTCACAAACCTAAACATAGATTTAACCCTAACAGAAACTACAACGTATCGTATAGTCCAAAACATGCAAAAACTGAATATATTAATTTTGTTGCTTATATTTATCTACAACTTTTTTCATTATTAAGGCATCAAGTTTAAATAAACCAAGACTTAAATTTAGAACATTTCCATTATTTGACTTGAAACAAGATTCAATGATATTCCTTTTAACTGTGTCATTATATGGGATTAAGGCTCTTGCTTGACTCCAGTTAATAGGATCATCTAAATCTCTCATATATACGAATAATGCATTCGATATTTGCCCAGTTTTCACAGAAAATTGGTGCTGTTTGAGACGTTGTGAAAGAGACTTACCGGTCTGTCCGTATTAGACTTAATCACACTTTTTGCAAGGAATTTCATATATGCAGCCTGGAAGATCTTTAGGAGAATTTTTTGTTACTAAGCTCTTGACATTTATATTACTGAAAACAACATTTATGTTAAAAAGCTTTAAAATTCTAGGAATATCTAAAAGCCTTTCATCATAGGGTAATTTTAGAATGTTATTCTTACTAAATTCAAGTTTGTCATTAGTTAAATAAAATGTTTTTCTAGCTCTATTCCATGCCACATCTACAAAAGTCCTTGGGTATTTAAGTTTCAAGGCAATATCATAAATAGTTTTAATTTCAGCGTCAATAAACTGCGGGCTACAGACACGTAAAGCCCTCAGGAACATTCCAGAAAAAAACAGAGAATTTAACATTTTGATGGTGATTGGAGTAGTAATGAACAAAAGAGGCAATGTTAGTTGATTTCCGAGAGAATGACAAGGTGAAATTTCTATCATTTCTATGGACAGTTACATCAAGAAAATTCAAATTACAATTTCTTTCTTCCTCTGCAGTAAATTTTATAGAAGGGACTAAATTATTGAGATTATTAAGGAATTCTGCCTATCATTTCCCTGTGGTATTCGCTTATTTAATGAAGTCACATGCATCTACCGTGATTTTTTAAGCAAATATATATATGTATATATATATATGACAGGTAAAAATGTTCTGTAACAACAGCATTGCATCTAATAAAAGGAGCCCATAAAAACACCAAAATGTAGAGAGAAAAGTACTATATTTCAGAGACTGCTGTCTCTCTCTTCAGGTATATGAATGAGAAAACTTTACAGAAAAGGTGGTATTTATACCAAGAGATCCGTCCACAAGTAAGCCAATTTAGGTCACCCCCACTGATAATCTTCCTTTAATCTTCTTAAGCATTGGTTGAATGAAAACTTCGTCGACGACATCTGAAATCCACGCGCCTTTTGAGATGTTCATTACCTGCTTCTCTTTTATTAAGGCCGATTCCATTATTTGACTCTTGTACCGGCAGTTGCTGCTATAAATTTGTCACGTGTAATTTATAGCAGCAACTACGATAACTGGCTAGTGATCTTGGTTTGGCTGGGGATGATGCCGTAAAATTTATCGTTCATCAACAAAATATTGAGAGAGAAGAGCGAGCACAAGCAAGAGAAGAGCGATCACAAGAACGAGAGTTAGAATAAAAAAAATTAGAAGAGAAGTAAAGATCGGCAGCATGAAATAGACATGCTTTCAAAGAGGGCTGCGACTCCCACTAATGTCTTTAGCGCTTGTTCCAGACATTCGTCAGATGAAATAAAGTTGCTTAGTTTTAAGGAAGGTGATGATTTTAGTGTTTTTCTTTCATATTTTGAGAGAATTTGTGAAGCAAATGGGTGGAATTTAGAGACTGACGGTGTAATTAGACTTTTACCGTTGTTACAGGGTAAGCTAAGGGAGATTTATATAACGCTGCCTTCTGAAGCCACTAGCACTTTTCTGATTTGAAGAAAGAGTTGTTGAATGCTTATTATATGAACTCTGATTATTATAGAACTGAATTTCGGCGTGCTCGTATTCCCCCCCATCAGACATTTCGACATTTTGGCTTTACTTTACGTAGGCTTTTGAATCATTGGTTGGAAACATCAAAGGTAAATAACAGTTATGAATTTTTATTGGACTTTATTTTGTGTGACCAGTTATTAGCTTCAGTAACTCCCGAGTTACGCAGTACCCTTAAAGACAGAAAGTGGCATACTTTTGATGAATTGATTAATAAGGCAGATACTTATGCTGCTGCTCATAATTTGTATAACAAATTGTCTAACAGTAGTTCGAGGAAGTCAATGGTCAATAACACTAATTCATTAAAGAGTTCCGATCATTCAGTCTTACAGCCGAATAGTACGAAGGTAAAAGGGAAAGTAATTTGTCATGGTTGTGGTTTAGAAGGTCATATAAGACCTCAGTGTCCTCAGAATAAATCGTTGACAAGGAAAGAGAATCCTATGATTCATAATGTTTTAACTGATAGTGATCATGGGTGTAATGACTTGGAAGTTGGTAATATCGTTCCTCATAAAATTAATTTTATGTTTAACTCTACTGTATGTGGCGCTCTGAAATTTGAAAATTGTAAGGTAAATGGAGCTAATATCTCGACCATGGTACGAGATACGGGATGTACTTGTATAGTTGTGTCTGATAAGTTATTACCGCCCATACCTTTTGATGAACATACTAAATTTGCATCTGTTTGTGATTATTTGGGTAGAACTGATAAATTTCCTGTGGTTAAGTGTCATATTGATTGTGCTTATTTTACGGGTTGGACTGAAATGGTAAAAGCTCCCATTAAGTTTAGTGGTGTGCTTATTGGACAAGTGGAGGATAAGGATACGTCTACCTGCCAATCTGTTATGACCAGAGGTCAAGTAAAAGCTGGTAATGCTCTCCCGGCTCCACTTATATTACAAATAAATTGAAGGTTCTTGGTGACTTAAATGTAAGTGCGTCAGATTTTAAGCAAGAACAAATGAATTGCCCTTCTTTGAAGGACATTCGTTAGAAGCTTGATAAACAAATTACTGAAATATCCTAGGGAAATGTTTTCCAGTACTTTATTGACAACGGTTTTCTTTACAGAAAGTGTATAGAGAGTAAAAATAGCGTAATGTTAGGAATAAAAGTTCTGGTGGTACCACAAAAGTCCACGGAATTGATTATGGAAATTGCTCACGATTCATTGTTGTCTGGACATTTTAGTAATTGTAAAACTAAACAAAAAGTGTTTGCACTGTACTTTTGGCCGGGTGCCACAGCTGATATACTGCGTTATTGTAGATCATGTGATATCTGTCAGAGGACTACTTCCCAAGGTCGTGTCAAGAAGGCACCCCTTCAAACAATGCCTATAATGACCGAACCATTTGCAAAGGTCGCAGTTGATATAGTTGGGCCTTTGTCACCCCCTTCTGAAGACGGTCATAGGTTTATTTTGACATTAGTTGATTGTGCTACACGTTACCCTGAGGCTATTCCTCTAAAATAATAGATTCTATTTCTTGTGCTGAAGTCCTTTTAACTGTTTTTGCACGTGTAGGTATCCCTAAGGAGGTTCTGTCAGATAGGGGACGTCAATTTGTTTCTTCAGTTATGGAAGAAGTACATAAATTACTTAATATAAAACCAATTTTTACATCACCATACCATCCACAGGCTAATGGGTATTGTGAGCGTTTTAATGGTGTTTTGAAAAGTATAATTAAAAAGATTTGTTCAGATTATCCTCTCTGTTGGCACAGGTACCTCCCCTGTGCCTTATTTGCCGTTAGAGAGATCCCTAACAATACTTTAGGATTTTCTCCATTCGAACTGATTTATGGGCGAAATGTGAGAGGTCCTTTATCCATATTGAAAGAGTTGTTTACTAATCAGGACCTTAATGAAGAGATTAGGAATTCTTATGAGTATGTGTTGGATCTGCGCAATAGGTTAAAAGAAACAGCCCAGATTGCTTTCCAGAATGCCGAGGTTAATTTAAGTAAGTACAAAACTTATTATGATCTGAAAACATCTGATAGAAAATGTGTGATAGGTGATGAAGTTCTGCTACTTTTACCTTCTGACACTAATAAGCTCTTAACTCAGTGGAAGGGTCCATTTAAGGTAATTAGCAAGAAAGGTCCTGTTGATTACATTATAGAGGTAAGGAATAAACAAACTTTTCCATGTGAATATGTTGAAAAAGTATTACCGTAGGGCTACTATTAATAATTTGCAAGTGTTTGACGAGGTTACTCCTTTTGAACAGAATGTTTTAATGGGACCTCTGGATTTGGTGCAGGCTGCTATAGTTGTTCAATGTACAGATTCTCCTTTGCCAGTTAGATACAGAGTCAAACGTGTAGCACAATCAACTAATGTCAAAATAAATCTATGACCGTCCTCAGAAGGGGGTGACAAAAGCCCAACTATATCAACTGCGACCTTTGCAAATGGTCCGGTCATTATAGGCATTGTTTGAAGGGGTGCCTTCTTGACACGACCTTGGGAAGTAGTCCTCTGACAGATATCACATGATCTACAATAACGCAGTATATCAGCTGTGGCACCCGGCCAAAAGTACAGTGCAAACACTTTTTGTTTAGTTTTACAATTACTAAAATGTCCAGACAACAATGAATCGTGAGCAATTTCCATAATTAATTCCGTGAACTTTTGTGGTACCACCAGAACTTTTATTCCTAACATCACGCTATTTTTACTCTCTATACACTTTCTGTAAAGAAAATCGTTGTCAATAAAGTACTGGAAAACATTTCCCTTGGATATTTCAGTAATTTGATTATCAAACTTCTAACGAATGTTCTTCAAAGAAGGGCAATTCATTTGTTCTTGCTTAAAATCTGACGCACTTACATTTAAGTGTTAGATACAGAGTCAAAGACTGGGCCTGATGTGAATCCCTCTCTAACTACAGAACAAAAGGCAGAGTTAGACACATTGTTAGACAGCTATAAGGATGTTCTTAGAGATATACCTGGTTGTGTTAAAAACTTTAGCCATTCAATACAGTTTAACTACCACAGAGCCTGTCAAGAGAAAGCCTTACTCCAATCCTTATCACTTAAGAGAGGTATTTAACAGTGAAGTTGAAAAATTGTTAGAGCTTGATATAATTGAGGCATCGGTACTAACTATTGCTCACCTGTTGTGCTTGTAAAAAAAACCTGATGCCAGTTATCGGATGTGCATTGATTTTAGGCAGTTGAATGCTGCAACAGTGTTTGATTGTGAACCTATTCCTACTATCGATGAAAATTTAGACAAATTTTTAAATTGCAAATATTTGTCTGAAATTGATCTGGCAAAAGCTTATTACCAGGTTCCAATGGAAGAATCTTGCCGGAAATATACTGCATTCAGTACTAATAGGGGTTTATTTCAATTTAAAAGAATGCCATTTGGATTAAGTACTGCCTGTAGTACATATAACCGTCTGATGCGCCACGTGTTGAAAAATTTAGATTAAGTTAGTTTTTATTTTGATAACATTTTTCTTCACTCTAGCTCATGGCTTGAACACTTGGTAGTCCTCGAGAAAGTGTTTGACAGACTTCGCAGTTGGAATTTAACTTGTGGTCCCTCTAAGTGTCGTTTTGGTTACGAGGTAATTCACTATTTGGGCTACCAGATTGGTAGGAATTCTCTGCAACCATTACCAGATAAGGTACAGGCAATTGCGGATATGTCTTTTCCAAGTAAGAAACGGCAATTACGGTCATTTTTAGGGTCTGTTTCCTTCTATAGGAGATTTATTCCACAATTTGGAAGTATTTCTGCCCCTCTGTCTGATTGTTTAAAGAAAAATCAACCTGATATAATCAGCTGGAATTCTAAGGCGAGAGAAGTATTTGAAATGTTAAAGGAGAAGTTAACTCTTGCGCCTATTTTGTGGTTGCCAGACCTTAGTAAGCCATTTGGTCTGAGAACAGATGCAAGTGATCATGGAATAGGAGGTGCACTTCTACAATACGATTCTGAAGGTATGCCATTTCCTATTGCTTATGCCAGTCGCAAGTTGCAACCATCCGAAGTTAAGTACTCAGTCATTGAAAAAGAAACCTTAGTAATTGTTTGGGCTGTGGGAAAGTTCCAACAGTATTTGTCTGGAAGATCGTTCTTTCTAGAGACGGACCACCGTCCTTTGACTTACTGAGAAATATCAAAGCTCATAATGCAAGACTGATGCGCTGGAGTCTGCTTCTTCAGGAGTACCAGTTTCAAATATCTGATATCAAAGGATCTGCCAACGTTCTAGCTGATGCATTGTCCCGCAATCCTACATAGGTTCCATAATTTTCTTTGAAAATTATCTTGGGGCGGAAGAATGTAAAAATTTACATTTTTTTTCTATTTTTATGATGTTCCTTATGATGCTCCAATAATATTTTTGTTCCAATATCATTTGTTGTCGTCTCCCCATTCGCCATCTTTTCGTAGCCGCTGCCTTAGTTCACGGCTGAGACTCGCACAGGGTGGAGGTGAGGGTGGTCTTTGTATTTGTTTACTTCGTTATTTCAAAAATATAGTGTTTTGAAGCCATTTATATTATGGTACATTGTTAATTTGTTATAGTCAGTCATTGAAAATTAGTGTTGTGTTAAATGTATGCACATTTTTGTTTATATATGGCTTTTGTTTTGTTTTCAGCTTCTGGAGTAGAGGTCCTCTCCAACCTTTACTCACGAAGGATTTAATTTGAAGTGATTTGAAAGTCAATTGTT